>NC_133330.1:315936407-316288907 GCF_042186555.1 Aquarana catesbeiana
AATGCCACCGAAAAAAAGCTGTATTTGTGGGGGGAAAAAAATGATAAAAATGTAATTTGGGTACAGTGTTGTATGACTGCACAATTGTCATTCAAAGAGTGACAGCGCTGAAAGCTGAAAATTGGTCTGGGCAGGAGGGGGGTTTAGGTGCCCAGTAAGCAAGTGGATAAATATGGCTTGTTAACTGCTATACCAATACCCCCCACCCTTCCAGTATAATAATACTAATAATAAGACAGGACACCGGCCCTCCGTCTATTGCCTTGGGGTTTTACTACGGTCCTCTGTTTTGTTTCTTTTTTGTTTCCTTTTCCCCAGTAATATGGTAATATGTATCGAATTAATGTTTCATGTTTTTTCTTCCTTAGATACTATTTTATTTACAGTATCTCACAAAAGTGAGTACACCCCTCACATTTTTGTAAATATTTTATTATACCTTTTCATGTGACAACACTGAAGAAATGACACTTTGCACAATGCTCACTACAATGTAAAGTAGTGAGTGTACAGCTTGTATAACCGTGTACATTTTCTGTCCCCTCAAATTAAGCCAACACACAGCCATTAATGTCTAAAACAACAAAAGTGAGTACATCCCTAAGTGAAAATGTCCAAATTGGGCCCAAAGTGTCAATATTTTGTGTGGCCACCATTATTTTCCAGCACTGCCTTAACCCTCTTGGGCATGGAGTTCACCAGAGCTTCACAGGTTGCCACTGGAGTCCTCTTCCACTCCTCCATGATGACATCACAGAGCTGGTGGGTGTTAGAGACCTTGCGCTTCTCCACCTTCCGTTTGAGGATGCCCCACAGATGCTCAATAGGGTTTAGGTCTGGAGACATGCTTGGCCAGTCCATCACCTTTACCCTCAGCTTCTTTAGCAAGGCAGTGGTCATCTTGGAGGTGTTTGGGGTCGTTATCATATTGGAATACTGCCCTGCGGCCCAGTCTCCGAAGGGAAGAGATCATGCTCTGCTTTAGTATGTCACAGTACATGTTGGCATTCATGGTTCCCCCAATGAACTGTAGCTCCCCAGTGTCGGCAGCCCGAAACCATGACACTCCCACCACCATGCTTGACTGTAGGCAAGACACACTTGTCTTTGTACTCCTCACCTGGTTGCCGCCACACATGCTTGACACCATCTAAACCAAATAAGTTTATCTTGGTCTCATCAGACCACAGGACATGGTTCCAGTAATCCACGTCCTTAATCTGCTTGTCTTCGGCAAACTGTTTGCGGACTTTCTTGTGCATCATCTTTAGAAGAGGCTTCCTTCTAGGATGACAGCAATGCAGACCAATTTGATGCAGTGTGTGGCGTATGGTCTGAGCACTGACAGGCTGACCTCCCACCTCTTCAACCTCTGCAGCAATGCTGGCAGCACTCATATGTCTATTTCCCAAAGACAACCTCTGGATATGACGCTGAGCATGTGCCCTCAACTTCTTTAGTAAACCATGGCGAGGCCTCTTCTGAGCGGAACCTGTCCTGTTAAACCGCTGTATGGTCTTGGCCACCATGCTGCAGCTCAGTTTCAGGGTCTTGGCAATCTTCTTATATCCTAGGCCATCTTTATGTAGAGCAACAATTCTTTTTTTCAGATCCTCAGAGAGTTATTTGCCATGAGGTGCCATGTTGAACTTCCAGTGACCAGTATGAGAGAGTGAGAGCGATAACACCAAATTTAACACACCTGGTTCCCATTCACACCTGAGACCTTGTAACACTAACGAGTCACATGACACCGGGGAGGGAAAATGGCTAATTGGGCCCAATTTGGACATTTTCACTTAGGGGTGTACTCAATTTTGTTGCCAGCGGTTTAGACATGAATGGCTGTGTGTGGAGTTATTTTGAGGGGACAGCAAATTTACACTGTTATACAAGCTGTGCACTTGCTACTTTACATTGTAACAAAGTGTCATTTCTTCAGTGTTGTCACATGAAAATATATAATAAAATAATTACAAAAATGTGAGGGGTGTACTCACTTTTGTGAGATACTGTATACTTGGGGATCACATCAATATCAATTGTTATGTGAGTTCTAGTGAGAACAGAGAACAAGAAGTATGGGTCCAATTACTGAATTGATTACACCTGCTTTTTGCTAATTTGCTTCATGTGATTTTTTTTTTTTGTTGTATTTTAGTATATTGTTAATTGTACTGTTTTGTGGTGTTGCCGAAGCACGTTAGCCATGTGAAACGCGTCACCTTTTTCTGCCTTTTTGCCATATATTCATGTATTTGTTTTTATGATCTCCTGAAATAAATTTATTGTATCGGATTGGGAGTGCAGCCGTTCCTTTTTCGTCCACTTCACATGTGTTTCTGCAGCAGTGACGGGGCGTGCACCCCATCTGATCAGTTGAGTCATGATTTGCAGCTTGTTTGGATCGCCTGGAGCAGCTATAGTTTGGTTCTCTGTGGGGGCACTCGATGAAGAGGAGGAGCCAGGAGCGACGCTGAAGGACCCCAGAAGAGGAGGATCGGAGCCACTCTGTGCAAAACCCTTGCTCAGAGCAGGTAAGTATACTATGTTTGTGATTTGACCATTTCTGCACTGGAAGAATTTACCCCCTTCCTGACCAGGCCATTTTTTGCGATACGGCACTACTTCACTTTAACTGACAATTGCGCGGTCGTGCGACGTTGTACCCAAACAAAATTGACGTCCTTTTTTTCTCACAAATAGAGTTTTCTTTTTGTGGTGTTTGATCATCTTTGCGGTTTTTATTTTTTGCGCTAAAATCGGTTATTGATTTATGGCATTTTTATTATTATTATTATTTTTTTTTTTTAACTAGTAATGGTGGCGATCTGCGATTTTTGTCAGGACTGCGACATTGTGGCGGACAGATCGGACACTTTTGACACTTTTTTGAAACCATTGACATTTATACAGCGATCAGAGCTATAAATGGCCACTGATTACTGTATAAATGACACTGGCAAGGAAGGGGTTAACACTAGGGGGCGATCAAGGGGTTTAATGTGTTCCCTGACTGTGTTTTAACTGTGGGGGAATGGGACTGACTGGGGGAGGAGACCGATCAGTGTTCCTATATACTAGGAACAGTTCCTGCTCTGTCACGAGCGATCGCGGGTGCCCCGCGGACATAGCAGCCGCCAGGCACACGCATCGGCTCCTCAGTGATGCGGCAGGCACACGCGCACCCACTATACCCGCGGGAAGCTGGGGACATCATGTGACGCCCGCCCAGGATGGGAGATCCCATCTGCAGACGTCATTTGACAATAGCCGAGATAAAAAGTGGTTAAAAAAACAAACAAAAGAAAAACGAACCTTTACAACCGCTTTAAGTTAAGTGATATATCTGTATATATTTCACTGACAGGCTGATAGTTAGAAGCTTCTGATGCAATGTCAGGAGGGCAACTGTTCTGTTAACCATTTCTATACTATTGAAAGGAAACAAAAGATGGACTTGAATTACTTTATTTGATGACTAATGACATAATTGACTCCAAATGTGTTTTTGTGAAAATGTTTAAATTGATACGTGTGTGTTTAGTGATTTAGCCCCCGTTCACATGCCAATTCGCAGCCTATTGTCAGCAACGGCACTGTCCCAATAGGTGCGACGTCACACCAATCTCCGAAAGTAGTTCCTGCAACACTTTTGGCGACTTCGGGGGGCGATTTCAATAAACAGCTGTGCTAAAACCCGCAGTATTCCAACATTATAACGACCCCAAACACACCCCCAAGACGACCACTGTCTTGCTAAAGAAGCTGAGGGTAAAGGTGATGGACGGGCCAAGCATGTCTCCAGACCTAAACCCTATTGAGCATCTGTGGGGCATCTTCAAATGGAAGGTGGAGGAGCGCAAGGTCTCTAACATCCACCAGCTCTGTGATGTCATCATGGAGGAGTGGAAGAGGACTCCAGTGGTAACCTGTGAAGCTCTGGTGAACTCCATGTCAAGAGGGTTAAGACAGTGCTTGAAAATAATGGTGGCCACACAAAATATTGACACTTTGGGCCCAATTTGGACATTTTCACTTAGGGGTGTACTCACTTTTGTTGCCAGCGGTTTAGACATTAATGGCTGTGTGTTGAGTTATTTTGAGGGGACAGCAAATTTACACTGTTATACAAACTGTACACTCACTACTTTACATTGTAGAAAAGTGTCATTTCTTCAGTGTTGTCACATGAAAAGATAGAATAAAATATTTACAAAAATGTAAGGTGTGTACTCACTTTTGTGAGATACTGTACTGTATATGTGTGTGTGTGTGTATATGTGTGTGTGTGTGTGTATATATATATATATATAATTTAAAAACTTCAATATTACAAACAATAGCGTCAACTCCATCTATTCCATTAACGTAAAACCCCTTTAAAGCCATCCGCTCCCTCCGTTGTCTTCAGAATCTCTAGCGATGAATTGGAGCCGCTGATGTACAAGTGATTACTGTTTGGAAATAAAAAGAATTGTTTTCCTCTTGCTCGGAACAAAATGCGCATTTGTCACGCTTCATAAACTGTGTAATGCATCCACATAGACGTAAACAGCCACTGAATCAATCTTACTGGTCACTCTCCTGTATCTATTTGCATCCGCGGAAAATAAAGTCACATTGGAGGTTGCTGTGCAAAAACTGGAGGATAGAAGAGACAGAGGGGAAAGCGATGTGGTCGGCAACCTATCACATTAACCACTTGAGCTCAGGAAGATTTAACCCACCCCCGCTCCGTTACCAGGCCATTTTTTTGGCGATACGACACTGTGTTACTTTAAATGACAATTACGCGGGTGTGAGTGACGTTGTACCCAAATACACGTTATGTCCTTTTTTTTTCCCACAAATGGAGCATTCTTTTGGTGGTATTTGATCACCTCTGCGTTTTTTACTTTTTTCTGCTATAAGAAATATCCAATAAAAAAATTTGAAAAATTTTTTTTAGGCCAATATGTATTCTGCTACATATTTTTGGTAAAAAAATCCCAATAAGCGTATATTGATTGGTTTGCGCAAAAGTTATAGTGTCTACAAACTATGGTATATTATTGTTTATGTTTATTTAATTTTTTAGTTTTATTTTTTACTAGTAATGGCGGCCATCACCGACTTCTTATAGTGGGACCGCGATATTGAAGCGAACAAATCGGACACCTAACTGACACTTTAGACACTTTTTGGGGACCAGTGACACCAATAGTGATCAGTGCTAAATAAATATGCATTGTCACTGTACTAATGGCAGGGAAGGAGTTAACATCAGGAACGATCAAAGGGTTAAATGTGTTCCCTCACTGTGTTTCTAACTGTGTGGGGAAGTGCTGACAGGAACGCTGATCACTAGGAACAGCAAATCTCCATATTGTTCCCTGTCAGAACGGGGATCTGCCTTGTTTACATAGGCAGATCCCCATTCCGCCTCTCTGTACCGCGTACAGCTATGTATAGCTATGAGTAAGCGCTCCGCAGAGCGTGAAACGCGTTAGCTGATTATCTGTACATTCTATCCATGGTGCTTTGTACATGATTTGTTCCTGATTTTACAAAAAAATAAATTTCGTTGGATGATATTCTCCTGGTGTGCGGCTGTCCGGACTTTTTTCTTCAATCACAACATGGATTAGCATTAGCCAGCACCTGGGGCTTTTCAACTCTGGAGAGCAACATTCAGTTTATACCTGGTTTGGATACAACCTGGTGCGGGGAAAACGCTTGTGCTGCAGTTGCATTCCGGATTATTGCTACAAAGGGTTAAATGTGTTCCCTCACTGTGTTTCTAACTGTGTGGGGAAGTGCTGACAGGAACGCTGATCACTAGGAACAGCAGATCTCCATGTTGTTCCCTGTCAGAACGGGGATCTGCCTTGTTTACATAGGCAGATCCCCGTTCCGCCTCTCTGTACCGCGATTGCCGCAGTATGTATGCGGTGGGCAGTCTTTAAGTGGTTAAGCTCAAGAACTGGAAGTGATGTCAGAGGTCACTCCGGTCCTCCAAGGGCATAGAGCGGAGTGGGGGCTAGACATGTGCACAGCCAAAAAATTCATTCATTTTCATTTTCGTTTCATTAGTTTATTTTTTTTTGTTTGTTTTTCAGGTCATTTGTTATGATCGCAATTCGTTAATTCGTTAATTCGTACATTCGTACATTTGTAAATTCGAAATTTGAAAATCCAAAAACCCGAAAATTTGAAAATCTGAAATAGTAACTAACTATTAAATTATAGGTATTGTAATTTCCTTTCAAGTTTGGCTGTCAGTGAACGTAACAAATACGAATTTATCCGAAGTTACGCATTATCCAAAATAACAAATGCTGCATCTAAACAAATGGAACGGAACAAATTAATAATAAATAATAATAATAAAAAGTTTTTATTATTATCATTGTTATTTACTATTATTAATTCATTACGTTCCATTCGTTTGGATACGCCATTCGTTATTTCGGATCATTCGCAACCTTCAGATAAATTTGTATGTGTTACGTTCACTAACAGCCAAATTTGAAAGGAAACTACAATACCTATAATTTAATTATTTCAGATTTCCGAATTTACAAATGTACGAATTCACTAATTTACGAATGTACGAATGTACATTCGTAAATTACGAATTTCCCAATTTTTCGAATTTACGAATATTCGGAAAAATTTGTTTAACGGGTTTTCGTTAATTCGGATATTTCCGAATTAACGAATTTGTCGAAATTTGTTAAACTAATTTGGAGCGAAACTAATTGCACATGCCCAGTGGGGGGCCATCTTGCCCATACTCGACTTCCTGCCAAGTCATCGGTTATATTGGATTAGTTCCAGGCTTACCGACGGCTCCGGTAAGCTCGGGAATGACCGGGAAGTGACTGGAAGGGGGGGGGGCACCTCTTCCGCCACCTCTAAAATTGATGCTGTGCTAAGACCACTTTTAACTGATGCTGAATCGACCACAGAACAAAGCGATACTGGGGTTATGGCAGCTAACTGCTACCGTAACAACAATACTTATGCCGCGTACACACGGTCGGACTTACTGAGGGAAATGTTGAGCTTGTTGTGGTAAAGTCCGACCGTGTGTATGCTCCATCGAACATTTGCTGTTGAACTTTCCGCCAACAAATGTTTGGGAGGGGGTTCTCAAATTTTCCGCCAACAAAGTTTTGTACACTACACAAAAAGTCCATTACACAAAAGTGCCACGCATGCTCGGAATCAAGCAGAAGGAGCCGCACTGGCTATTGAACTTCCTTTTTCTCGGCTCGTCGTACGTGTTGTACGTCACCACGTTCTCTCGTTCGGAATTGTTGGCCAACATCTGTGTCCAACATTTGTGTGACCGTGTGTATGCAAGACAAGTTTGAGCCAACATCCGTCGAACAAAAATTCACGGTTTTGTTGGCGGAAAGTCCGATGGTGTGTACGGGGCATGAATGTCAAAGTCATGACGTAAATGTACTGTGGCCAGTCAGCAAGTGGATAATATTATGTAGTCTTCTCCTCAGCCAGCAGGTGGAGCTCTACTTTCCTTTTTTATGTGTAAAGCATTGTATCACTCTCAGCTGTGCTTACAAAGCCCATTTTTTTAATGGGTTATCACAGCAGTAGCTGATCTCTTATCAGATGGCTCAGTACAAGGATTTAATCAGACAAAGGAGCCTCTTGGGTGAAGTGTTGGTTTCCTGACAGACGTTTGGGGACTATTTCACGGTGTCGGAATGGAGTTTTGCTGCACTGCAAAGATAAGGGTAGATATATAAAGCTGGTTTCCTATGGGTGACCACATGCCGTCACTCTTTGTACTAAATGAATAAAGCCTCTGTCTTGTATGAATGCCCTTATTATGGTTAGAGCATGTCATTACAGGCTATGAAAATATTAATTATGATATAGGTTTATCTATAAGATTCAAGATAATACAATTTTTACTTTACTTTTAACTAAACACAGCTCTGAGTCCTTTTTCCTCTTGAGGAGGTATCAGTATATGAAATATAATCGTCTTTGTTATAAAATATACTTGACATTTACTGTATAACACAGAAGATGGTAGATCAATGGCTTCTAAAGTGACTTTATTGGTTCCATCAAAGTTACTCCATAAAATAGCAGATGAAGGAACTCTCGGTCTCAGGTCATTGGAACCAGGAATTCTTATTTCTACTCTTTTTTATAGAGGAACTTTGATGGAACCAATAAAGCCGTTTTTGCAGCAACTGAGATCTTCTATCTTCTGAATTATCATCTTCTTTTAGGCTTATTCGGAAAAACAGAGCAAGGGTACAAAGCGCTTCGGTGAATGCTGATTGATTGCTATGGATCACTGCACTTTGCTGCTTGCGATATCAATTAAACAAGTCCAATAACTTTGTTCTCTTGAAACTGAACTACAGGCAGATAGAAACCTCAACGGATGCAGTTATTATGTATTTATTCAAAATAATTCAATACATTTTAAATGCAAGTATGTTAGACCCTGACTCTGTTTTGCTCTATGTCCCATGTAATTCTTGGCACGGCGACACTCCGACTGGAAGAGGGGCAGATGTTGTAGTTACAGGGGACATGCTGATGTCAGGAAAGAGCAGAGGGTTGACGTTACCATTGTGATGTCGAATATTCCACATGGCGCGCCAGGCGAGATCAGGCTATGCTCTCCACGGTCACATCTCAGGTGCTGGCTTGGCTCATCGTCACCGAAGTAATGAATTGTACCAGTAATGCCCTGTACACACGGTCGGCTTTTCAGATGGAAAATGTGTGATAGGACCTTGTTGTCGGAAATTCCGACCGTGTGTAGGCTCCATCACACATTTTCCATCGGAATTTCTGACACACAAAGTTTGAGAGCTTGCTATAAAATTTTCCGACAACAAAATCCGTTGTCGGAATTTCCGATCGTGTGTACACAAATCCGACGCACAAAGTGCCACGCATGCTCAGAATAAATTAAGAGAGGAAAGCTATTGGCTACTGCCCCGTTTATAGTCCTGATGTACGTGTTTTACGTCACCGCGTTCAGAACGATCGGATTTTCCGACAACCTTGTGCGACCGTGTGTATGCAAGACAAGTTTGAGCCAACATCCGTCAGAAAAAATCCATGGATTTTGTTGTCGGAATGTCCGATCAATGTCCAAACAGGAATGCCGCCCAACAAGATGGAGAAATAATATCATTTCTTTATTAACCGCTTGCCGACCAGGCTTTTTCTGGCACATTTTGTTTACAAAATTTAAATCAGTATTTTTTGCTAGAAAATGACTTGTAACCCTCAAGCATTATACATTTTTTTTTTTTTTTTTTTTTTTTTTTTTAGCAGAGAGACTAGGGAATAAAATTGTGATTGTTGCAAATGTTTTATGTCACACGATATTTGCACAATACAATTTTTTTGTAAACATACAAACATACATTTTAATTAGGGTTGCACCGATACTAGTATCGGTATCGGTGCCGATACCTAGTATTTGCACAAGTATCGGTACTCATGCAAATGCACCAATACCTGAAACCAATACTTTCAGGCTCGGTTCTTTGAGGTGTCAGTGGGGTCTCCCCTGTTGACAGCTGAAGTGTTAAAGAAGTCCGGTAATTGGAGCTGTCAAAAAGAAAAAAAAAAGCAGCCAGCAATGTTTATTAAAGCGGTGTGTCACTGTCTACACATAATATTTTTTTTTCTAACACTGACACTGTTTAATCTATTTAAATCTTTAACTTACTTTTTCCGTTTCTGCAGCTTTCTGCTCTCATTTTCCTTTAGTAAAGATAACTTATAAAACTTCCTGTAGTTGGTTTTCATCTTGCCTGTGGGCATGTGAAACCCACAGGCATCCTCTTCCGGGATACGGTGCTGCAGATCGACCAGCATGCACCGCCGGTTCTAGCCCCGATCTCGCGCATGCGCAGTAAAGACAAATCGGAGCGCCGTCAAGAGCTCCTGGTTAAGTCTCACGAGATTTGGCGGAGGTTATCCGCAATGTCTCCTGGGATGAAAGACAATGAGATCCCAGGAGACAGTGCGGCGAACAAAGGATATGACGACAATACCCGCAAAGTCCACGCCCACAGCCGCAGGGACAGAAGAAAGGACAGACAGATAACGTATGGTAGGGAAAAAAAAAAAAAAAAAAAAGCTCCATATGGCACTCGGTGTTGCTTTTAGAAGCCACCGAGATGCTGTTTAAAAAATGGGTGAAGATCCGCTTTAACAATGTTCAGCCGCTGAAACACTAAAATAAAAAGAATCATTGTTTCTTTTTGAATTTTTCTGTTTGTTCATCTGCAGATCAAAGGGATGAACAAATGTTCCTCTGTTTAACCCCTTATAAACCCTTAATTTACTCTAATCGGCCTGAATTAACGCCCTATTCTCCTCCATATAATTATTTTTCTGCTTTTTTTTTTTTTTTTTTATTCAGGTCTATTTTAGAAACGATAAACAATTAAAACTTTTTTTGTTTGCTTGTACTCGTATTCGTTGAAAAAAAAAAAATTGTATTGGTGCATCCCTAACTTTAATGAATTAAAAAAAAAAACACAAAACCACAATATTTACCCCAATTTTTTTGTATAATGTGAGCGATGATGTTACGCCGAGTAAATAGATACCTAACATGTCACGCTTTAAAACTGTGCACGCTCATGGAATGGCAATAAACTTCGTTAGCTAAAAATCTCCATAGGCGATGATTTAGACGCCTTTACAGGTTACCTGTTTAGAGTTACAGAGGAGGTCTAGAGCTAGAACTATTGCTCGTACTGTAATGTTCGTGGCGATACCTCACATGTGTGGTGCGAATACCGTGTACATATGTGTGCGCGACTTACATACCTTCTCATATAGGGGCACTTTTTAATTATTTTTATTATTATTTATTTTACTTTTCTTTTTTTTTTTTTTTTTTTTTTTTTTTTTTACACTGTCCCTTAATTTTTAAAATCACCTTTATTCCTATTACAAGGAATGTAAACATCTCTTGTAATAGAAATAAGCATGACAGGTCCTCTTTATGGAGAGATCTGGGGTCAAAAAGACCCAAAATCTCTTCTTTACCTTTTTAAAAGCAAAATATCCAAAAAAAAATGTTTTGATCTTTTGCTATAAAAAAAAAATGTTTACTTCCAACCTGGACTGGAAGTAACATCATGAGGTCTCCCCAGTCCTCTATAGGGGTGATCAAAGAGTATCTACTCTTTGATCATCTTTGGGAGCAGCCGGCCGCACCGTTTTATCGTTTTTCTGGTGAACTGGCGGAAACGGTAAGCCAGAGAAACATCGGCGAGCAGCGGGGGGTTGGGTGGAGTTTATCTCCTCCCACCACTCCGGAAACCGAAATGGTTCCCAGCTGCAAAAAACAAAGCCACTTGCAAACCACAACATATATGTAAGTATTGCGGTCGGAATTGATAAAGAAGACCTTCACCCCGAAAATACATTTTTTTTTGCACCTGGCACCAGCCTCCACCCTCTCCCACATTTAGATGCATTTTGTTTTTTAGGTGCTTTGCATTTTTTTTATGCTGCAGCCTAGACGAGATCGACGCTGCGTTAAGTTCCACGTGTGCGAAGATGTGCCGGAGGTCCCTCCACAGCCTTTGAGACCCAGCAGAGACCTTCAAGGTTTTCCACATTAATGCACAAAGTTGGCGCTATCATGGAGATCCTGGATCTGTGCTGCCTGCTCAGGCTTGAGGAAACTCAGAGCACGGGGCAGATGGGCCGCAGGTCTATGCCAAGTACCAGAGCTTTTTGGCATATCTGCTCATGTATTTCAAAGATGGTGGTGCCAGTGTGGGGAAGGCAGGGCTGGCATTAGCCCGACTGAAGTTCCTCTTTAAAGTGGAACTAAACCCTCCTATCTTTTTTCAGCCAAGGAAGCTGTCTCTGTTGGATCTGGAACTGTGATGTGACCAGCAATGACACCAGCCATTTGGTGGTTTGACAGTTTGGTTGTGACAGTTAACAGGGCAGCACAGTTGCTAAGTGGTAAGTACTTTCGCCTAGCAGCACTAGGGTTGTCGGTTCGAATCCCAACCACGGCACTACAGTGTTTGCATGTTCTCCCTGTTCTTGCGTGGGTTTCCTCCGACACTGCAAAGCAGGGTGGATTTGATTTAAATCAAACCAATTTAAAACATAATAATGATTTTAAAGCGCAACTGTCATCTCTGTCCCGCAGCGGCTCCTCCTCTGACCCGCTGTTGACTCACCGACAGTCCCATTCATTTTAATGGGACGGCTGGTGATGCGGCAGTGACACAACAAGGTGAGGGACGTGGTGGC
This sequence comes from Aquarana catesbeiana, assembly GCF_042186555.1. Lineage (NCBI taxonomy): Eukaryota > Metazoa > Chordata > Amphibia > Anura > Ranidae > Aquarana > Aquarana catesbeiana. The sequence continues at coordinate 315,948,690 of NC_133330.1, forward strand.
AACAGGTGAGTGGATGCCCGCTAACAGGCGCTGCCATGATGGATCTGAAATGACAGGTGCTCTTTAAATGTAAGGACTTATTCTTGCTGGTAGTTGGAATCTTTAATATTTGCAAACAAAATAAAGGTTTTCTATTTAGAATATTAAGCGGTCAGGTCAGTAAAACAGCGATATGAGATCTGATTCAATCATACAGTTTGTAGTGTACATAGATTTGCAAAACAATGGGATAAAGGAATATTCCTGAACTTTGTTTTATCTCATGTTCACTGTGACATTGTGTGAATGCATCAATGCAGTGCATGTTATCTTGGATTCATTGAATGAGTTTACCAAAAATGTAAATATTGCAGAATATACAGCCTCATCCTACATATCTAAGCTCCATTTCATGCTGAATAAACTACATTTTGAATGTATCTTAAATAGAAAACCATCTTTAGATTTTTACTCTAAAAACATTTTATTATAAAAAAAAAAAAAAAAATCAATTTAAATAAAAAAAAATCAGATTCTTTTGATTTTTTTTTTTTTTTTTAAATCATTGATTTATATCCACGCTGCTCCAAAGACATGCTGGTAGGTTAATTGGCTCCTGTCTATATTGGCCCTAGTATGTATATGTATGAATATATCAGGGCCCCCTGCAGGTCATTGACATAATTACAACACATTATGGCAGACTTGCCTTACAAATGAAGCTTTCACAGCTGCCGGAGCCTTCGTCTTCACCTGGTCTATCTTCCAGGTTTGGGTGCTCCGGCTGTTTGATTGGCCGGGCCGCGTTGACGTCCCTCCTGTCATCATCACAGCACGACACTCTGCGTTCCCTTGTGGGTTCTCACTGCTTATGCGCCGGTGACATCATTGTCTATTTCCGATGTAATTATCTCCTAAATGGTGCGAGTTTAGACATTCATTGTACCTACAGGTAAACCTTATTATAAACTTGCCTGTAGGCTGGGGTGCATCTACCACGAGGCAAACAAAGCATTTTCCTAGCGCAGGGAATAGATCTCCCATCCGTTTTTGGCAGACAGGATCGGATGGCGGCGGGTGTCAATCGACAGGAAGGGGTGGGACAAATTTAGATGGGGGGGGGTGCCCGATTTTAGTCATGCCTAGCCGCTTCAACCCCGGAAGGATTTACCCTCTTCCTGACCAGAGCACTTTTTACAATTTGGCACTGCGTTGCTTTAACTGAAAATGCGACGCTATACCAGTGTTAATTTTGGCAGCAAATTTCGATTTAGTTTTAGTCTTAGGACTAAAATGGCATTTTAGTTTTAGTCCCATTTTAGTCTTCTCCAATTGTTTTAGTTTTAGTTGTATTTAGTCGACTAAATCTCCAGTATATTTTAGTTGACTAAAACTCATTTTAGTCGTCTAAAATCTAATAGGTGTAATTAAATTGTAATGCATTAGTTAACAATTCTCTACAATTTACAAACTCATTATATACGGCTGGAGTGAAAAATCTCATATGTTATTTATTATTACATTGAGGTATGAACATGCACTACAGACCAGTGTTAATTTTGAAGTAAAATTTCAATTCAGTTTTAGTCTTATGCCCCGTACACACGGTCGGACATTGATCGGACATTCCGACAACAAAATCCTAGGATTTTTTCCGACGGATGTTGGCTCAAACTTGTCTTGCATACACACGGTCACACAAAGTTGTCGGAAAATCCGATCGTTCTGAACACAGTGACGTAAAACACGTACGTCGGGACTATAAACGGGGGCAGTAGCCAATAGCTTTCGTCTCTTTATTTATTCTGAGCATGCGTGGCACTTTGTGCGTCGGATTTGTGTACACACGATCGGAAATTCCGACAACGGATTTTGTTGTCGGAAAATTTTATAGCCTGCTCTCAAACTTTGTGTGTCGGAAAATCCGATGGAAAATGTGTGATGGAGCCTACACATGGTCAGAATTTCCGACAACAAGGTCCTATCACACATTTTCTGTCGGAGAATCCGACCGTGTGTACGGGGCATAAGTCTTTTGACTAAAATGGCATTTTAGTTTTAGTCGTATTTTAGTCGACTAAGATAATATTTATTTAGTCGACTAAAATGTTTTAGTCGACGAAATTAACACTGCGCTATACCCAAACTAAATTTGCGTCCTTTTTTTCCCCACAAATAGAGCTTTCTTTTGGTGGTATTTGATCACCTCTACGGTTTTTATTTTTTGCGCTATAAACAAAAGAAAAGCGACAATTTTGAAAAAAAAAACACAATGAGGGTTATTTATGAAAGGCAAATCCACTTTGCATTGCAAGTGCACTTGGATGTGCAGTCGCTCTAAATCTAAGGGGTAGATCTGAAATGAGGGGAAGCTCTGCTGATTTTTTTATCCAATCACGTGCAAGTTAAAATGCTGTTTTTTATTTTCCTTGCATGTCCCCCTCGTATCTACAGCGACTGCACTTCTAAGTGCACTTTCAGTGCAAAGTGGATTTTCCTTTAGTAAATGACCCCCAATATCTTTTACTTTTTGCTATAATAAATATCCCACATTTTTTTTTCAAAAAAACACATTTTTTCCTCAGTTTAGGCCGATATGTATTCTTCATTCTACATATTTTTGGTAAAAAAAAAAAAAAATCGCAATAAGCGTATATTGATTGGTTTGCGCAAAAGTTATAGCATCTACAAAATAGGGGATAGATTTATGGCATTTTTACTAATATTTTTTTTTTATTAGCAATGGTGGTGATCTGCGATTTTTTTATCGTGACTGCGACATTGCGGAGGACAGATCAGACACTTTTGACACATTTTTGGGACCATTGACAATAATACAGCGATCAGTGCTATAAAAATGCACTAATTACTGTATAAATGACACTGGCAGTGAAGGGGTTAACACTAGGGGGCGATCAAGAGGTTAAATGTGCTCCCTGGGTGTGTTCTAACTGTAGGGGGAGGGGACTTGCTAGTGGAAGAGAGAGATCGGTGTTCAAACTTTGAATGAACACACGATCAGTCTCATCCTCCCCTCAGAGAACCAGGATCTGTGTGTTTACACACGCTGTGTCACGAGCGATCGCGGGAGCCCGGCGGCTCGCATCGGCTCTGGGGGTGCGCAGCACCCGCGCGCGCGCCCCTAGTAGCCACAGGGCGAAGCGACATAACATAACGTCGTTTCCCCCAGCCGTGCCATTCTGCCGCAGTTTACTGCGGCGGCTGGTCGGCAAGTGGCTAGGGCAGCACAAAACCAAAATACACCACTGCCTGTTGGTTCACGTTTACTACCGCTTCAAGGCCGTCTTTGTTGCCTGTATGCAAGCACCTCTTGCTCATTTAATAAACCTTCCGAACGTGCAAGCAAATAATATTGACCCATTTGTGTTGCTTTGATTGTCAGCATTTAGCTGCTTCTTTCTCAAAATGGTCTTTTAGGGATGTCTATTGGTCACATTTTGTTCCATTCATTGTATGACCTGATTGACTCCTAAAGGATCTAAGCTGCATTATGTGCTATTGCTTTTATTAGTGTTGTTTCATTCGATTATCACTGCAGTATCTCTCCAGTTCAGGCCTTCAGCCAAAATGAAATAGCAATTTGCCCAGAGTGCCAAACTGGTGTATTCCGAGATTGCTTATTCTATGTTTTTGCTAAAGCCAATGAGATCATAGTGCTAATATAGAGCAATGATCTCATGTGACAACATCTGCAGACCCGTCTGCCTGGTTATAGATGCCTCGTGCTGCACCTTGTATATGCAGACTTACAGAGGCATCTTTTGTTGTTGTTTTTTGTTTTTTTGTTTTTTTATCTGTAATCAGAAAAGTCATCTTTTTTAGGAAACTATCAGCTTTGACTTTTTGACTTCTTAGGAAGCATTAAAATGTCACAGCAAAATCTATTCTGTAGTTAGACTGTTGCAATAAATAAAGGGCACGTTCAGGGCCCATTTACACTGCTGCATTTTAACGCATGTGTGTTACATTGTTACATCTGGCGGAAAAAAAAACATCCAGTTCAACCAACAGAGAAAAAAACAAAACACACAAATCAACCCCCTCCCCCATATACACAATCCTATATGCACAGTTGATCAAGAGAAAGGCAAAAAAACACCCAATGAAGCAATTTGCTCCAGCGGGGGGGAAAAAATTCCTTCCTGATCCCAAAGAGGCAATTGGATATTCCCGGGATCAACTTTACCTATAAAATATTAGTATCCAGTTATATTTTGTGTAGGAAGGAATCCAAGTTTTTTAATTCAATCTACTGAGCTGGACAGAACTAGTTCTTGAGGGAGTCTATTCCACATTTTCACAGCTCTTAAGCCTCGTGCACACGATCGGATTTTCCGCAGACAAAACCTTGGACTTTTGTCCGAAGGCGTCTGCCTGGATTTTGTCTTGCATACAATTGTCGGCCAACAAACACAAACGTACTGGCGTACTACGTGGTTTTTCAGCTCTTTAGCGTCACCCTTTGGGCTCCTTCTGCTAATTTTGTGTTAGTAGAAGTTTGAGTGTTGATTCGCGCTTTTCATTTTGCACTTTTCATTTCGTGCTTTTCAGTTCATTTCAGAACGGCCGTTCATCAACCAGCCATGTTGCAGAAGAGGAGATAACGTGTTAGTTATTATTGGCCTTGGTTATTGCTTTGACACAAGTCCAGTCCAGGAACAGGAGGAGGAGGAGATCTTGGACCAAAAATTGGTTGCTTTATTAATGGTGACCAATTATGTCATATGCCTTTGCTGCGGGAGCTCCAGGAGAATAATCTGGATGATTTTCGGAATTATCTCCGGGTGACGGACCCTTGCTTTCACCAACTCTTGGCATTGTTGACCCCCTATATTAAGAAGCAGGACACATGCATGAGGCTTTTATTTTATTTTTTGGTTTGAATAATGATTTGATTTGGTATAGTTTCTATATTTTTGGATGCATAGAATGCACTTTTTGATTAAGTTCTATTGACAGATAGCATGTCTAATTTTATTTTATTTTTTATTTTATTTTTAGTTTTCTTTTTTTAATGCACAATAAAAAAATTGTGTAGAATAATACTTGGCTATGTGTTTTACTTCAAATGACTGTTTGGGAGTCGGCAGTTACATTTAAAAAAATACAATGTAAAATTGACAAGGGACACCAACATAGTTGCATCTTTGATCTTAAAAACTACGGGATAATGGTGTTGTGGGATCTTGCCCAAATTAAAAAAAAAAAAAGCATAATAATATTATTCTTGATATCACTAGAAAAAAAAAGCCTTTGAAACTTTGTTTGCAATAACTTCATCAGTATCACCAGCAAAGCAGCTTCATTATTATCCCATTAAAGAAGAAGAGAATTGTGCGCTGCATTTGGAGATTTCATAATTTGCCGCGTCACGAATGTTAATTCTCCATTATGAACGCTAATTTACAAGACTGACCGCTTCTGGCTCGTCCTTGCTTCCAGAGCATGTGTGTTTGTACTTTGGACTTTTGTTCGATGAACTTGTGTACACACGCTCAGAAAAATCCGACAACAGACATTTGTCCGCGGAAAATTTTAAAACCTGACATCCAACATTTGTTTGCGGAAAATCTGACAACAATTGTCCGATGGAGCGTTTTTTTTTTAAACCAAAGACATATAGCAGAATACATTTTGGCCTAAATGCATGAAGATTTTTTTTTATTATTATTGGATAGGTTTTATAGCAGAAAGTAAAAAAATATTGTTTTATTTCTTAAAATTCTTTTTTTTTTTTCGTTGTTATATAATAAAAAACCAAGTAGTGATCAAATATCACCATTTCTCGTCCAACATCAGTGCCTTGACAGTATAGTGCATGACCTTTTATATCGTAACCTGCAGTAGACAAGAAGCATTAAAACGGAAAATTGTATACTCACCTTTCCGTAATTTTCCTTTCCTGTCGTATCTTCATGGCAGCATACATTTTGGGTTGTGACTCCACCCCTCACAACCTGATAGGACCACATAGCTATAAGTTGTAAAGATGGCCCCCGCCCCAGTATTCTCCGTATATATCACCTCAGACGGGTGGGAGATTGTATGCTGCCATGAAGATACGACAGGAAAGGAAAATTACGGAAAGGTGAGTATACAATTTTCCGTTTTCCTGTCGCATCATGGCAGCATACACTTTGGGGAGTAACTCGCAAAGACTGGTGGGAATTCAAACTAAGTTTATTAACAAAGAACAGAAGAATTGGCCTGGATAACGGATCTTCCGAAATCCACTGTGGATAAGCAGGTGTAATCCACCTTGTAATGGGACATAAAGATGTTCCTGGAAGACCAGGTAGCCGCTCTGCAAATTGTCTCTGCCGAGACTCTACAATATGCTGCCCAGGAGGTTGCCACTGCCCTAGTGGAGTGTGCCCTTAAGCCCTCAGGTACTTGATGATTGCTCAGTGAGTAGGCCTTTTTGATGGTCTTCACCAGCCATGATGCAATGGTGCGTGAGAATGCCGCTTGACCCCTCCTGAATCCATGCGGAATGATTAGGAGACTTTCCGTTTTCCTGATGGATCTGGTAGCTGAAAGATACTCCAGGACATTTCCCTTGACGTCCAGAGGGTGAGGATAACCTTGTTCCGTACTGAGAGCCGGAAGGTTAATCTCCTGGTTGAAGTGAAAGGATGAGGATACCTTGGGGATGAACCAGTCTGAAGGTTTCAAGACTAATCTGTCTGGCAATACAATCAGATATGGATCACTGACCATTAAGGCTTGCATCTCTGACACCCTCTTAGCCGATGTTATGGCTATCAGGAATGAGACTTTCAGCGTCAGATCCCATAAGGATATGTTCTCATTAGGAAAGAAGGGCTCCTTAGATAGAGCTTCCAGTACGACCGAGAGGTCCCAGACTGGGAAGGAAGGTTTTCTAGGCGGCCTCAGCTTTAGACAGGCCCATTGGAACTGAACCACAAGGGGATCTTGTGCCCATCTGACTCCTGTCAAGGCAGACAGGGCCGAGACTTGGACCTTTAAGGTACTTGATCTAAGGCCCTTCTCTAGGCCTAGTTGAAGGAACTCCAGGACCTGTGACACCGATGGTGAGGATGGGTCCCAACCTTGCTGTTGAGCGAAGGTGGTAAACTTCTCCCAGACTCGCCTGTAAGTATTATTCGTGGTAGGCCTCCTGGCCTGTAGTAGGGTATCCACTACCCTCTGGGAACAGCCTTGCTCTAGGTACCTAGCCCTTTCAGTCTCCAAGCCATCAAATGTAGCTTCTCTGGGTTCGGGTGAAGAAGATGACCTTGGGAAAGTAGGTCTGGCGACAATGGAAGGGGCAGGGGGTCTGCCGTATTCAGCTGCATCAGAGTGGTAAACCATGGTCTCCTCGGCCAGAAGGGAATCACTGCCACCCCCAGTGCCGATGACTCCTTGAGTCTCAGGAGAAACCTCGCTATGAGAGGAGTTGGAGGGAAGATATATCCCAGCTGGAAGTTCCAGGGGTGCAGGAGACAATCCGTCCCCTCCGCCGAAGGGAATGGTATTCTTGATAGGAATCTCCGACATTTCGCATTCTCTGGGGTTGCTGCCAGGTCTATCTCTGGTGGACCCCAAGTCCGGGATATGAGGGCGTAGGCCTGTGGGTTCAGAGACCACTCGTGGTTGGAGGTGAAATTCCTGTTCAACGAGTCGGCCAACACGTTCTGGACTCCCGGAACATAGACTGTCCTTAGGCTTAACAGGTTCAGTTGTGCCCACTCTAGGACAGGACGGACCTGCATCATGGACCTGCTTCTGGTGCCCCCCTGCCTGTTGATATAGGCAACCGCAACCTTGTTGTCCATTCTCAGAAGAACATGTCTTCCTCTCAAGAGGGAGCTGAAGGACAGGAGCGCCTGGAGTGCTGCTCTTGCTCTCATTTCCAACACATTTGACACTGCGTCCTGTGCCCTGAATGGCCAGCGGCCTTGAGCCGCAAAGTGCTGATGGTGAGCTCCCCACCCCTGCAGACTGGCATCTGAGGTCACCATCTCGTGGTGAGGGTTGATAATGTGCTTGCACCTTCCTAAGTTGCGAGGCCGTGTCCACCACAGCAATGATTGCTTCACCTCCTGAGGGATGTGAATCGACTGGGACATTGAAATCCCGTTCCACTGGTGCAGGAAGGAAATTTGGAAAGGCCTCGAGTTCCATTGCGCCCACTGAACCATCGGAATGGTGGATGCCAAGGAGCCCAGGATACTGAGGCATGTTCTGGCTGGTAGTCTCTTGGCCGAGATAGCCTTCTTCACCTTCTGAATCAGGGGAGGAATCTTCTCCCCTGGAAGCTCCACCATGTTCTCTCTCGTGTCCAGCTCAGCCCCTAAAAAGACCATTCTCTGAGTGGGATTGATACTGCTTTTCTCCCAGTTTATCAGCCACCCTAGAGACTGTAAGGTGGAGACCAGGATTCCCCGATGCTGGATGAGAGACTCCTTGTTGTCCGAAAGAAGCAGGATGTCATCCAGGTAATGGTGGATTCTCAATCCCCTCTCTCTCAAGTGGGCTATCACGGGCAATAGGACCTTCGTGAACGTCCTGGGTGCGGTGGAGATTCCAAACGGAAGACTTCAAAATTGGAAGTGCCAGCTGTTTATCGTAAATCGGAGGAATCTCTGGAATTCTGTGTGAATCGGGATATGTAAGTATGCGTCTTGAAGATCGATCAAGAGCATCCAGTCTCCCCGATTTATTGCTTGGAGAATTGATTGAAGGCTCTCCATCCTGAATGTTTTTACCCGGATTGACCGGTTGAGTTTCTTTAGGTCCAGGACAGTACGAAAGTCCCCTGACTTTTTCCTTACTAGAAAGAGTGGGGAATAGAAACCTTGACCTCTTTGAGATGGTGCGACCTCCACTATTGCTTGTTTCCTTAACAGATCCTGGATATACTGGATCAAGGATAGGCTTTTCTCTCTGGAAGGAGGAAGTTTGGTTGCGCAGAAGTGACCCCTTGGGGGGCAGTTCTTGAACGACCACCTGTGCCCGACCCGGATGGTGGATACTGTCCATGGATCTTTTATCAATTCTGCCCAAACCAACTTGAATCTTGTGAGCCTGGCACCCACTACCGCTGGTTGGGCGGGCGTACCTTCAAAAAGGTTTCTGTTCATTGGAGGCAGGGGTTTTGGTTTTTTGGAATTTGAGGAAGGACGTCTGAGGGTTCTTCCAAGTTCTCCTGTACTCCTTCCCAGGTCTATAGGATTTTGCATCCCTGTATCTTTCCGGGAGATTGCGCTTGGAGGGAGGCACTCTTTGTTGCTTTGGTCTTCTGTCTGAAGGGATAAGACCAGACTTCCCGCCTGTCACTTTGGATATTGCTGTATCCAGCTTTGCACCAAAGAGGTTAACTCCATCATATGGAATCCTGCACCAGTTGGACTTTGAGGCCGGGTCGGCCGACCAGGGTTTAAGCCATAACGCCCTCCTGGCCATTACCGTAGCTAACATAGATCTCGAAGCGGACCTAATGGTATCCACAGAGGCTTCCGCCACGAAATCTCCTGCGAGACTGAGTTCCTGTAGGGCTTTAACGATCTGGTCTTGATCTGCGCCTTCGGCCACGAGTTTCGCGGTGTTTGATGACCAACCGGAAATAGCTTTCCCGACGGCGGCCAGTGCCACTGCTGGTCTGCAGGCACCCCCTGCAAAAACGTAAGCCCTTTTAAGGTCCGTATCCACCTTTCTGTCCAGGACATCCCTGAACGTCACTGCGTCCTCAATGGGAAGCGTCACATGCCTGGCTAGGCGCATCAAAGAGGCATCCACCACTGGAGGGGAAACCAGGGGAGATACCCTGGGTTCTTTTAGAGGATATAACTTGGTAAGTCTGTTAGAAAGACTAACTTTCTTCTCTGGATTCTGCCATTCTTCTTTAATAAGCTCATCCAGTTCCTCTATGAATGGAAAGGCTTCAGGCACCTTTTTGAGATTCGGAAAATACTTCCTTTGTTTCTGTTGTACCTCCTCAGGTTCTTCCCAGTTAATCGCTTCCTTGACCGATTTCGCAAAGGGCCCTATGAGCGAAAAATCAAACCCTGCTGCCACCTCCAGTTCTTCCTCATCTGACGGGAATTCTTGTTCCCTAGACGTACTGGGATGGGATGGTGAGGTGCTCAGGGCTGTAGCCTCCACGTCTGGAGTTGAGATATGCGTAGCAGGGACCCCGGTAGGTTCTACAGTGACCAGCTCTTTTTCTCTGGTGGCTTCATCCATACATCTGCGGCAGGCTAATCTGTCTGGTAGGGCTGTGGCCCCCGCATACCCAGCAAGCATTTCCCGCTGGACGGGAAGGATGTGCAGGAGACTGACGTCTATGAGCAGGGGATCTTCTGTAATGGGAATGTCTATGCCTAGAGTAGGAACGGCTCCTCCTACGGCTTCCCCTGTGGGCTGAGCGACTTCTGCCGTGTGAGCGGCTTCGCCTATGGCTGGAGCGGCTCCTCCTGCGTGAGGTCTCTCTTCGCCTTGATTTAGACGATCTTGATGACCTGGTAGGGCTGACCAATTAGGCAGCATTAGTACGATCCTGCTCTCTTTTTCAATCTTCACTACTTACCATGAACACCCCCCCCTTACCTATTGGGCTGATGGTGATCTGCTGGGGCAGCGGTCTCCATGGAAAGGATAACTGTGATACCCTGGAGGGATACAGGCAAGTATAAACATGCAAGCAAAACCATCAAAGGTACCAGGGAAGAGAGAAACACTTACCCCAAGGAGGGAGCGATCAGAGGTGAGGCAGAGCTGATAGCAGAGTTGACAGCAGTGTCAGAAATGCTCAGGAAGCTGGAGGCATCAGAAACTGACACTCTGAGCCTTTTAAAAGGACCGCCATGGCCGCCGGGGTCACGTCCCGCCCGCACATGCGCAGTATCGCCGAGCCGCGCTCGGCGCCATATTGGAACCTGGCGAACCTGCCAGGACGCCCTAAAAGAGCTCACTGCGCATGCGCGGAAGCGCCGAGACGCCCGACCGCACAGGGGAGAGACAGAGAAGTACCACAATGCCCAGCAAGCTGCACCAAAAAATGGGAAAGGCAGATGGAGACCTCTGCACACAACTAAGCCTAAGGCTTATACTGAAGCCGCGTATACCCCTGAGATCACCAGAGTGGGGTTCCTTCCATCTAGCTCATTTAGAGGCTGTACAGGCAAGGACTTCCACCCAGGAGAGGCTAGAACCTGGCTGGGGCGAATTCGGTAAGGGGGTGCTTCTGACATCTTCAGTCCTTCAGGTGAGGAAAAATAAGAGAATACTGGGGCGGGGGCCATCTTTACAACTTATAGCTATGTGGTCCTATCAGGTTGTGAGGGGCGGAGTCACAACCCAAAGTGTATGGTGCCATGATGCAACAGGAAAAAAGAATTTGCTCTAGGAAGAATATTTCTTATAGACACAAAAGTCCACTACGCTTTGAGGAGCCCAATGCACTTTGAAGGGCACTATTTGAGTCGGCAGTCACTAAAACCTCATTCAATCTTTGAAGCCCACGTCCAGTTTCGGGGCCCGTTCACACATATGCTTTCTATTGCGGTGCATTAAATTAGCTGTAAACCCTTACATATACCCAGTGAAGTGACTGGCCCCAGGTGATACACAAGTGAGATCAAACAAATCCTCCTACATAAATTGTACAGTAGTACGAGCATAATCTGTTCCAGAAGAATGCTTGATGCTTGCAATCCAAAGCACTCATATATCAAACCGAGTTTCCCCATAGGAGTCAATGGAAACTCAGATAATTTGTTCTAGTGTCACTGCTAGTGTATGCAGTACCGCATGTGGCCAGAGGTGGGGGAGGGGCGTCGGAGATGCTCGGAGGACACTCAGAGACACTTGGGAACAGAGTGTTTCAGAGCAGTTCCATGTGTCTCCGAGCTTTACCGGCGCCCCTGCACCTCTGACCACATGCAGTACTGCACACCCCAGAGGCTTGAATCCTGCTTGTCTTGCGAGACAACGCTCCCAAACCAAGTCAGGATTTAAAAAAAAAAAACAGCTCGTATTGCAAAACGCTCGTAAACTGCATTACTGGCAATCCAAGGTTTTACTGTATCTGTTTATCTGCTTCTCTTCTTTACAGCCATTCAAAGTTCAGAATTTATACAGCTTCTCTGAGCTTACAGAAAGTAGGGGCTGGGGAGCTGAAGTTACTGTACACTCCCTGGAGAGCTCAGTGAAAGCTGATTGGAGGGAAGGGACACCCCCCCCACACACACACACCCACACCCACACACACACACACACAGCACACAGGAACAGAGCTGAGGCTGTCAATCACAGGCTGTGTGCTTGAGCTCCCTCCCCTGTCACATTTTTTACCACTTTGTGTCAGGAAAACTTGTAAGAAGTGACTCATGCAGATAAGAGGAATGATGCAGCAGACAGAAATGACACTCTATGCCCTGGAATGAGACAAGCACACACTAGGGATATGCTTTGTTATTTATTTTTAATGTCCAACCACACTTGCCGACACTTTTGATCTTTTGCTTTTAAAAGCAAAGAAGAGATTTGGGGTCTTTGTGACCCCAGATCTTTACACAGAGAGAACCTCTCATTCTTATTTTTAAGTGCCTCCATCCCTCTGTGTTCGTGCACAGCAGCAAACGCATACATAAGTTGCGTGCGCATATGTAAATTGTGTTTGCACCACACATGTGAGGTATCGCCGCGAATGTTAGAGCGAGAGCAATAATTCTAGCGCCGGACCTCCCCTGTACCACTAAACAGGTAACCTGTAAAGAAAATTGAAAGCATCGGCTATGGAGATTTTTCAGCTTTAAGGTTTTTAAGTTTTTGATTTAGTCCATTCTTGGACGATTTTGTACCATGCCTTGAACTTTTTGTCTCAATTAAGGAAAATTCTGGGTTTTGTTTTTTGTTTTTTTTTAAAAAATAAAGGTTTTTAAGTACCCCATCCCATGAGTGTGTGCAATTTTGAGGCGTGACATGTTGGGTATCTATTTACTCGGCATAACATCTTCATTCATATTTTACAAAAAAAGTGGGGCTTATATTGTTTGTTTGTTTGTTTTTTTTGTTTTTTTTTTAATTCATTAAAGTTTTTCCAAAAAAATTGCCTTAAAAAACAAACAAAAAACGCTGCGCAAATACCGTGTGACATAAAAAAATGGGGAATAAAGAATTGCAACGATCACCACTTTATTCCTTAGGGTCTCTGCTAAAATCTAAATATATATATAGTGTGTATGTGTGTGTATATATATATGTATGTATGTGTGTGTGTATATATATATATATATATATATATATATATATATATATATATATGTATATAAATTGAGTGTTTAGAAATAATTTTTTAGCAAAAAACTTGTAAACAAAGAGTGTCAGAAAAAGTTTGGTCTTCAAGTGGTTATGAACTTGCATTCTGGCACGTGGTAACACATGTTGCATTAGACCCCTTTCACACTGAGGCTCTTTTCAGGCGATTTCACGCTAAAAAAAGCGCCTAAAAAGCTCACGAAAAACTATTTCAATTCAAATCAATGAATGCTTTCACACTGGGGCAATGGGCTGGCAGGGCAGTGAAAAAAACGCCCCTCTCCATTGAAATGAATGGAAAGCTCTTCAAAGGCACCTGAAAAGCTCTTCAAAAGCGCTCAGTGTTTTACTGCCAGTTTAGAAGTGCCTCAGTGTGAAAGGGGCCTTAGACCCCTTTCACACTGGGGCGGCGTCGGCGGTAAAACGCCGCTATTTTTTTGCGGCGCTTCACCGCCAATTTCGCGGCGCTATTCGGCTGCTAGTTTTTACCCCCCCGCTAGCGGCCGAGAAAGGGTTAAAACCACTGCAAAGCGCTGCTGCAGCAACGCTATGCCGGCGGTAAAGCCACGCTGCCCCATTGATTTCAATGGACAGGAGTGGTGTATACGCCGCTCCTTCACCACTCCAAAGATGCTGCTAGCAGGACTTTTGTTCTTTTTTTTACGATCCTGCTAGCGCACCGATCCAGTGTGAAAGCCCTCGGGGTCTTAGGGTATCCCAGTCATTATGAAAGGGCTGCCAAAGCACTAAAAAAAAAATCACATGACCCTTTTACGGCGCAATGCACCACAACGCCGCACAGTATATGCGTTTTGGTACTTTGTGATGCATTGTGTGTTGGACTCTAATGTACAATGTGTTGAATTAGCATTCATAATAAATGGCACCACAACCTACACAGCCCAGAGCAGGTGCATTGTCTTCTAAACAGAAGATAATCAACTACAACACAAATTTGACGAATGCATTTGGGGAATTATTAGAAATTGGAGGAACGTGGAATGAAGACATTGCCTCGCTGCAACATCTTTATTAAAAATTCATACCTGAACCTCATCGCTATACAGAAGGAAGTTCTAAAATAGAACAGAAAAGTGGGACACACACTCGATCATATACATCTTCCAACCTGGAATCCTCGTACATTTCCATTAGGGACACGGCCTTCCTGCTGACTGGCTTAATTTGCATCCTGGCATTTCATTGAGCATCCCTATAGACGTTGGTGTTCTTAAAGGGGTTGTAAACCTCAGACATTACATATGAACAAAGCATATACCACTACAGTGTGTACTTGTCTCAATAAATAGCACTAAGTGTAATTTCTGTTTGCTGCTTCATTCCTCTGCTATCAGCATGAGCCACTTCTGACAAGTTCTCCTGACACCAAGAGAAAAAAGGGGACCGGGGAAGGCGCTCCAGCTGATTGACACCCTCAACTCTGTTCCTGTTTGCTGTGTGAAATGGGGGTGTGTCCCTACCCTCCAATCAGCTCTCAGAGCTCTCCTCACTAATGTAACTTCAGCTCTCCGCCCCCTGCTTTTCAGAGCTAAAAGATCCTGTGTAAATTCTACACTTTGAATGGATCCAGAGGAAAGATGGCGGTAGATAATCGGGTACAACTTATGCAGGAGGATTTGTTTCTTCTCTGTGTATCACCTGAGGCCAGTCACTTCACTGGGTATAAGTGAGGGTTTAAAAAATGTAGAAGCTGAGCCTGAGAAATTGCATGCAAAGTGTTCCCTGGTTCCAAATACTTACCTCTGTTGTTTTTTTAAAAAGACAGTGGCACACAATCCCAAGACAAAGTAGGACAGCCACCTGGATTTTACCAGCTCTTGCCAGTTTTATTTATGGGAAATAATGTGGCCCCTGACATCACCAAAGGGCTGCAAATAATGTTCAGTATATTAATACAAATTAAAAAATACAGCACTGAATAAACAACAAGTGCCCACACATCTCTAAAAAGTGCAGAAAAAATTTTGCACACACCAAATATCAACCACAATACACACAGTACTAAATTGATGTAGTCCAATGGTGAATGATCAGAAAATTTCCACCACCATGTGAAACTTCAGTTTTCTGGAGATTCCTCAAATGTGTGCCCTTCACTGCACTCAAGGAAAACCCTTACCAATAGTGTGTGTCTGTTATTATTAGGCTAACAGAGCTTGTGTTTTCCCAGACAAGGTGGTATTCCCTGAGACTTTCCCTTTAAATATTGCTCTTTCACCTCCAGTTCCTCAATCCCTCAGGTGGACATATAGATATAAAATAAAAAAACTCTCATTGTGTGATAACGGTCGATTAAATTTTATTTCAAAATGATGAAATGTACTTGCATAAAATAATAGAAACAGCAGCCTTGTAGTATAACACAAATAATCCAACAGACATACAGGATCAGAGCCACTGGACATTAGCCACTCAGACCTCGGCAGCTCTCACAACTAAGAAACAATGCAGACACAGACCAGAGAAGCTCCTAGCGTTAGGCTCTAACCCCTACGCGTTTCGTCCTTCAGTGTCTATTGGTAATACATCGGACAACAGTTTAGTTCTGTGTATTGTGTTTCATATTTGGCTTGCGCAAAAAAAATTTGCACTATTTTGAGATGTGTGGGCACTTGCTTATTCAGCTCTGTATTTTTTAATTTATATCAATATTATGTTATTAAGGAATATATATATATATATATATATATATATATATATAAGCAGCTGATGGATACCACTTTTTTTGATACACTTTATTATCACTAATCGGGTTATTGAAATATATGTTTTTTCCATAGTACAGAAGGGTTTGTTTATTTATTGTTCAATGTTCAATATATGTAATGCTTAACCACTTCAGCCCCGGAAGGATTTACCCCCTTCCTGACCAAGCCCTTTTTTGCGATATGGCACTGCGTCGCTTTAACTGACAATTGCGCGGTTGTGCAACAAAATTGACGTCCTTTTTTTTCCCACAAATAGAGTTTTCTTTTGGTGGTATTTGATCGCCTCTGCGGTTTTTATTTTTTGGCTATAATCAAAAAAAGTGCAACAATTTTGAAAAAAAAAAAAGCAATATTTTTTACTTTTTGCTATAATAAATATCCCCCAAAAATATATAAAAAAAACAAAACAAAAACAAATTTCTTCCACAGTTTAGGCTAATATGTTTTCTTCTACATATTTTTGGTAAAAAAAAACAAAAAACGCAATAAGCGTATATAGACTGGTTTGCGCAAAAGTTCTAGCATCTACAAAATAGGAGATAGATTTATGGCATTTTTATTAATATTTTTTTTTTATTAGCAATGGTGGCGATCTGCGATTTTTTATCGTGACTGCGAGATTGCGGAGGACAGATCAGACACTTTTGACACTATTTTGGGACCACTGGCATTTATACAGCGATCACTGCTATAAAAATTTACTGATTACTGTGTAAATGTCACTGGCAGGGAAGGGGTTAAACACTAGGGGGCGATCAAGGGGTTGACTGTGTTCCCTCAGTGTGTTCTAACTGTAAGGGAGATGGGCTCACTAGAAAATGACAGAGATCACTGCTCCCGATCACTGGGAGCAGTAGATCCCTGTCATGTTGCTAGGCAGAACAGGGAAATGCCTTGTTTACACAGGCATCTCCCCGTTCTGCCTCTCTGTGCCACGATCACGGGCCACCGGCAGACATAGAGTCCATGGGACCCGCAGGCACGCTCCCGCGGCGGGCGCCCGCCCGCTAGCCATGGATGACACAGCGACGTACGGGTAAGTTGTTTTGCGCACCGTGCCACTTTGCCGACGTATATTGGCATGAGCCAGTCGGCAAGTGGTTAAAAGACTGTCGGAAAGTGCTGACCTAATAGAGGAAATGAGGGTCAGAGGGTGTGGACAGGATACATTGTTGGTTCGGGATATGCTGCAGAAGGCAGTATGAAAGTGGGAACATGTTTCATGAGGTTAGTAGAGATGAGTGCTATTACCCTAATCAATGTTCCCACTACAGACTGCTGAGGTCCGAGGGCGGCGCATCAAATACCAAAGGCCCGCAGGTTGGGCATCAGGGGTTTCCTGTGTATGCAATCCCAGCAGTTTAGTGCAATGCTGTACCAAGTGGTATTTCTGTTCAATGCATTGTACACTTAGGAATGTATGCCCCGAACTCAGAACGCCTGCATTTTGGGCATACTGTATATCCCTGAATGCATATGCCGCTAAACACGAGTACCACGTGGCACAGCATTCAGCCCTGTCTAGCTGCAGTGTATTTCAACCCATCATTGACTTTTCCAGGCAGCGGGACTGGACGCTGCACCTGTGCCTCCCAGGCACACTAAAATGCTGGCATGCACAATGATTTAACACCTAGTCTGCTAGCAGCCTTGGGGCCCATTTCGATTTTTGCATGTGCATAGAAAAGCAGCTTAAAGAACACGCCTAATCCATGTTTTTGCAAGAACACCATCCCTACAGTCAAACACAGAGGTGGAAACATTATGCTTTGGGGCTGTTTCTGTGCTAAAGGTACAGGCTGACTTTACCGCATTGAGGGGCCAATGGATGGGGCCATAAAAAAATCTAAAATCTTGGATGAGAACCTTCTTCCCTCAGCCAGAACACTGAAGATGGGTCGTGGATGGGTCTTCCAGAATGACAATGACCCAAAACATACTGCCAAGGCAACAAAAGAATGGCTCAAGAAGAAGCACAAGAATAAGCACCTAAACGACCACAACATACAATGTAATACCGACATATAATCACACACATAGGTTGGACTTGATGGACTTGTCTTTTTTCAACCTCACCTACCATGTAACTATGTAACATTAAGGTTATGGAGTGGCCTAGCTAGTCTCCAGACCTTAATCCTAAAGAAAATGTATGGAGGGAGCTGAAACTTCGAGTTGCCAAAAGACAGCCAAGAAACCTTAAAGATTTAGAGAAGATCTGTAAAGAAGAGTGGACCAAAATGAGATGTGTGCAATCCTGGTCACCAACTACAAGAAACATCTTACCTCTGTGCTTGCCAACAAGGGTTTCTCCACCAATTACTAAGTCATGATTTGCTTGGGGATCAAATACTTATTTTTCTCACTAAACTGCAATCTAATTTATAACATTTGTATAGTTTTTTCTGGATTTTTTGTTGATATTCTGTCTCTAGCATTTAAAATACACATATCCAAAACATTTTGGACCCTTTATTTCCTTGTAAGTGGGCAAACTTACAAAATCTGCAGGGGATCAAATAATTCTTTCCCCCCACTGTAACGATGAGGTTCCCTCAGGCAACTGAGGTCCACTGCGGAGGTTGAAGGCCTGACTCATGTGCCAAGCTCTTTATCCTCTAAGTCTAAAATCGGTTTAAAGCCAACTAGGGATCTCCCTCACAAGATCTAGATTACTCCTGGCCTGATCTTTCTTAAATACTCATTCCTTGTTGAGCAACAGCTAATTGTCCAGCGTGGCGGCTGTACGAGAAACAAAGCAAAAGTACATCGGCATTGTATGTATAACCAGGGCTCTTTTTCTCAAAAAATAGGTGCAGGAACTGAACCACGACCCTCCAAACCTCCCGCCCCCTTCCCCATATATACCCTCCAAACCGCAACAAATGGTGTGGTCAAATTTAACTTACAGTGGAAGGGTCTTAAAGATGCATTAAATACCAGGAATGCATTACGTACAGAGTGCCGAGTTGGGGGGGACGTTAAACACAGAGTGCAGGGGTGTGCTACATGCAGAATTCGAGGGTGTGATACGTACATTGTGCAGAGTTAAGGGGTGCTCTGCATACAGAGTGCAGAGTTCGGGGTGCACTTCGCCTTCTTCCACAGCTGCTTGCCTCTGCATCCCCTATCCACATCTCACTTTCATCCCCTCTTCAGCTCTGGTCTCTGCATGCAACCCCCCTTCCATCTTCCCCCTCCCTCCTTAGAAGCTCCACTATCTTCCACATGTCTTACTTGTGTTGCTGTATTAAGTTGAAGCACCCAACCGGCTCTAGTACCTCCCCACACAATGTAGGTGGCTCTGCCACTATCACTTGCAGGGAGATCATCCAGTAGGGGTTTTGGAATCGGCACTGCACCCCGGGTACCTTCATACCCAGGGGCGTTGCTAGGTCTACAAAATATCTGGGGCTAGAGCCCATAGCAGCGTAGTAAAGAAAGTCATATGCTTGGGCGGGCATACACATGTATATACAGTAATATAAGTGTGGGTGTATATATATCCCCAGAGAGCCCCCCGCTTACATCAGGGTCCCCAGAGAGCCCCCCCCTTACATCACCTTACATCAGGGTCCCCAGAGAGCCTCCTCCTTACATCGGAGTCCTCAGAGAGAATACCTCTTCCATCAGGGTACCCAGAGGGCCCCCCACTTACATCAGGGTTCCCAGAGAGGCCCCCTTACATTAGGGTCCCCAGAGAGCCTCCCCCTTAAATCTGGGTCCCTAGAGAGCCTAGGCCTTAAAATCAGGGTCCCCAGAGTGCCTCTCCCTTACATCAGGGTCCCCAGAGAGCCCCCCCACTTACATAAGGGTCCCCAGAGAGCCTCCCCTCCCCTTGGGGACCCCTGCAGAGACTCGGGCTATTGGCCTCAGATTCGGGGCTATAGCCCCAAAAGCCACCCCCTAGCAACGCCCCTGTTCATACCCCCCATCCTGCACTCCCTGTGGGAGCCGCTCAGAAGATCAAATCTGTAGGAGCAGTTGAGAGATGAGTTGTCACCGATAAACACAGAAGCCGGACTTTTGTGTTTACAAGTGATAGAAATGAGAAGGGAGCAGAAGGCCTGAGCCAGAGGTGGTGGAACTGAATTCCACCAAGTTCCAGCTGAAAAAAAGCCCTGTGTATAATGATGTTTAGGTTTTCTCTAGCTGTGTGCTTGGAAATTATTCCAAAAAGCAGGATTGTCTTGAAGGCGAGGTGACTGAAATGGTGGCTTTAGGTCACAGTGGCAGCAAGGCCATGTCAAAGGCTCCCAGTCCTATCTCTTTTTCAGTTTAATTTTGGCAGTCCTGTAAGCTGCCTTTCATTAAAAAAAAATCTTGCTCTTTCGCTGCCGGTCTGGTTCTTCCATTTTTCACACATATGATAAAATAAACATTGTCAACGTGAAAAATTCACAAGTGTGTTTAAAGCTAAAACTGTGTTTTTTTCAGGTTTGGATAGAATGAAGAGGGAGTAAAATAGTGGCGGTCAACTTACGTGACGTAGAGAGACTTAAGTACGGCCATTTCATAAAAGATCAATTTCTTTTCCAATTGATCTCTCCCAATACTGTAGAAATAATCTACTGTATAGTTGACAACCCGTTCGGTCGATATGACACACATGGGGAAGAGGATTTGATCGATAGCTTGGAAGCTATAATTGTAAGTTACCGATCTCATCTCTTTGTACACCATACAAACTCATAATCCGATCAAGGGAAATATATAGTTGAATTTATGAACAAAGCATTTCAGTGCTGCCGATCGATGCAACACGATCAATAATTTTCCGCACTGGCTGATCAAATCAGTTTTATCAAATACAATCTAAATCGAGCGGAAGGAAAACTGAGCCTATTGAATTGTTTGCAGATTTGATTGTTTTGCTTGAGGAGGTAAACCAAACCTTTTGAAGTAGAAATATTAGCAAAACTTTTTTTTTTTTCATTTTGGATAGAGTAAGGGAGGGTTATAACCCCTGTAAGTTTTATTTTTGGCATCTCTGTCCCATTGGGGAGGTTACTCTTCACTTCCTGTCCAATAGCCAAACAGGAAGTGAGGCGAAATCCCTGCAAATTTAAGGGAATTCGTTGGGTCAGCAGAACTAGTGTCCCCATTGGAAGATTTCCCCTCTATTCCTTTTCTGGGGACAACTCAAAATTTGTGATTTTCTTTTACGTTCACTTTCAATGATAATAATAAACAGGACAAATAGAGAGGGGGAATCTCCCTAACTGGGGTACAGACAGCAATAAAAACGAATCCATCTCCCCTCTATCCAAAACTAAAAAAAAAAAAAAAAAAAAAGGTTTTGCCTTTAATTATACTTTACTTACTAGAAGAAAATTGAAAGAATATTTTTATATTTCTTTTAGTTTCAAAAGCACCAAAATAAGACATTATCTGCAGGGCCCCTGAGGGCCACACAGTACAGTAAGTGCCGGAAGGGTGCATGTGGCCCCGGAGCCGCAGAGTGAGTATCGGGGGGGGGCTACAATAAATCACACCTCCCAACTTTGGAGATGGAAACGAGGGACACCTATTAGCAAAAGTATGTAGGCATAGGACACACCCCCTGCCACGCCCCCTTAAAGGAGAATGGTACAAAGAAAAAAAAGATTGGTAAAACCCACAAGTGCTTTTTTTTTACCACTACTATTCCTTTTAGATTGGCTTTTGGAATTTACAAATGCAACAATTTAGAATTTGGATGAAGGGTTTAGAGCAGGAAAACACTTTGTGAAAGATAAAAAGTGCTTTTTATATAAAACTATATAGATCAGACCAAAATGAGGGACAAATGAGGAGGAATGAGGGACAGAGGGACTTTGCTCCAAATCAGGGACAGTCCCTCAAGATTAGAGACAGTTGGGAGCTATGCAATAAATGCATTTTTTTTTTTTTTTAATAAAGACCCGGGCACCAATGCCTATTGATGCCACTGGTGGCCTGGCACAGACCAGTGTCCAGGGCTTTAATCTTTTTGCAGCTGTCAGCCTTATGCTGGTGCGGTACAGCACATTTTTGAAAAAGGGTCAGGGACATTTTTTTTTTTGCATTTCTTTTGCATAGGGCAGCCCTAAGCTAACCATGGAACCACCTGCTCAAGCGCAAAGCATGAACCTAGCTTTAACCACCTCCCGCCCGCCATATTGTCAAATGACGGGCGGGCGGAGGCACTCTCGTTCTGGGATGATGTCATATGACGGTGTCCCACTCTCACAGAGCTTACGTGCCCATGGGGGGCGTGCGGCACAGCGATCAGTGGTGCGCTCTGTTCCCAATCCCGGTAAAGAGCAGATGACAAGGCTCTTTACCCATGTGATCAGCTGTGTCCAATCACAGCTGATCACATGTAAACAAGGAAATGCCAGTTATCGGCATTCTTTTCCTCACACTAACAGCTTCTGAGGAGAGGAGAGCCGATCAGCCGCATTTCCCCACAGGGGAGATCTGCACAGATAATCAGTGCCCTGATTATCATTGCAGCCCCAACAGCACCCAGTAATGATGCCAATCAGTGCCCATTAGTGATGCCAGTCAGTGCTGCCATTCAGTGCCCATCAGTGCCTGGTCATCAGTGCCGCCTATCCATCCCACCTATCAGTGCTCATCAGTGCTACCTATCACTGCTCATCAGTGCTGCGTATCATTGCCCATCAGTGCTGCATATTAGTGCCTTCTCATCAGTGCAGCCTCATCAGTGCCCATCAGTGCCTCCTCAACAGCGCACATCCCTGAAGGAGAAAAATTACTAATTTACAAAATTTTATAACAGAAACTAAGAAACGTTATCTTTTTTCAAAATCTTCGGTCTTTTTTTAGTAAAAAATAAAAAACCCAGTGGTGATTAACCACTTACGGACCGCCGCACGCCGATATACATCTTAAGTTTGAAGAGGAATATCATTGTTATGGCAGCAACTAGCTGCCATAATCCCAGGATCCTCTTCTTCGGGCCGGCAGCCCGCTTTTTCTGATAATAGTGGTCTCTGCGTCGGATTCGCCGCAAGATCACTTTTATCGGCGACGGGAGAGGGGCTCCCGCCGCGCTTCGGTGCCCTCCGCCGCTCACCGGAGCTGTTGGCAGCGGTGGAGGCGATTGGATCCTTTCTCATGCTGGGTATGGAGACGAGTGCGGGGAAGATGGCCCCCACCCGTCTCCATACCATTGCAAGGCGAAATCAATGTCAAAATGTCACTTCCGCCCATAGTTCTTAAAGGGCCATTTATTTATTTTTAAATGACAAAAATCGTTTTTTTTATTGCATTTTAGTGTAAATATGAGATCTGAGGTCTTTTTGACCCAAGATCTCATATTTAAGAGGTCCTGTCATGCTTTTTTTCTATTACAAGGGATGTTTACATTCCTTGTAATAGGAATAAAGTGACACAATTTTTTTTTTTTTAAAGAACAGTGTAAAAATAAAAAATAAATAAGAAAAATAAAATAAAAATGTTTAAACGCGCCGCGTCCCGCCGAGCTCGCGTGCAGAAGTGAACGCATATGTGAGTAGTGCCTGCATATGAAAATTATGTTCAAATCACACATGTGAGGTATCGCCGCGATTGGTAGAGCGAGAGCAATAATTCTAGCCCTAGACCTCCTCTGTAACTCAAAATATGCAACCTGTAGATTTTTTAAACGTCGCCTATGGAGATTTTTAAGGGTAAAAGTTTGTCACCATTCCACGAGCGGGCACAATTTTAAAGCGTGACATGTTGGGTATCAATTTACTCGGCATAACATTATCTTTCACAATATGAAAACAAATTGGGCTAACTTTACTGTTGTCTTATTTTTTTTTTTAACAGAAAATTTTTTATTAAACAAATCAGCATTACAATACAAGAGAAGTTAGTAATTTCAATGTGGGAAGAATAATAACAGCAATATCTACCTTCAACCGGTAGCCACTATTTATCAGATATTCCAGTTGTGCAAATGTCAGAAGTTTCAGTTAACAGTACACCTTATTGCATTATAGTGTTATAAGCTCTTAGATAATATAATGTAAGTAACCAATATTCGATCAAGCCTGTTAGGGGCGGCGGGGAGGGGGGAGGAAAGGGGAGGAGAAGGAAGGGGATGAAGGGGAACGGGCATACGAAGAATAGACATGAAATATAGGACGTCCTCCAATGTGTTTCACGTCATGGTTATGGGGTAGGGGGTTCAGCGTCCCCGGAGGCGTCCACCCAAGAGGACCAAATTTTATCAAACTTCCCTGGGCATTGCCTACTTTCATACGTCAATCTATACAGGGGAAGTACCATGTTCGTTGTCTTATTTTTTAATTAAAAAAAAAAGTGCACTTGTAAGACTGCTGCGCAAATACGGTGTGACAGAAAGTATTGCAACGACCGCCATTTTATTCTCTAGGGTGTTAGAAAAAAAATGCATAATGTTTGGGGGTTCTAAGTAATTTTTCTAGATTAAAAATCTTTTTAACTTGTAAACAACAAATCTCAAAAAGAGGCTCGGTCCTTAAATGTTTAAATACCACCCAAAAGAAAGCTCTGTCTCTGTCTCAAAACAATGGCAAAAGTGTCATTTGGGTACAGCGTTGCATTACCGCGCAATTGTCATTCAAAGTGGGACAGCACTGAAAGATGAAAATTGGCCTGGGCAGGAAGGGGATAAAAGTATCCGGCGGGCAAGTGGTTAACAGATAGTGATGTGCTCCATCCTTCTTCTTTGCCGTTGATCTCACACGCGGCGGGTTTGCTTTAATCAGTGCTTGTAAAAATTCCCAGGCACGTCAGCAGACATAAATGGTGTTTTGAGGGGTGAATTGATATTCAGCTGAGTGGGAGAAGTCTGTAGTGTTGGGTCACCGGTAATACAGTAAACTGCCGGTGTCTCCGGGGAGTGAGGATCAGTAATACATTTTCATATATTTGAATAATCACGCACATGTTATTCTTAAAGAGTGCGATCTAATGATTTCATTGGAGAGGCAGAGGTAAAATACCTGATTCAGTTCTCACTTCCACTCATCCGAAAATTGAATCTGTTTAATGACACTTTACGCCCTGAGTAGGTGACTTGCCGCTTCCTGTAGAATACTCGTATATCATTTTTAATGAGCAGAATATATTTCCTTCCAGGTACACAGTTACGACGGAGAGAATCCAGAGACTTAATTACAATACGCTGATTCTGGCTGAGCAATTGTCAGCATGAGGTTCAAGGAAAAACTGGACTTAAGGGCCGGTTCACACCAGAACGCGGGGCGGAAAACGCACGTTTCCTGCACCGCGCTCGAACGCACTGCCCTTGTGATCTTCTGCAGGTGCCATTGTATTGTTAACGACAGCCCAAACGCAGTGCCATGCCATTTGTTGTGCTGCATTTTTAAAAGTAGTACATGCACTACTTTTCATGCACTCCGGTGCGATTTGCAGCCCATTCAAATGAATCCCCTGCAAAATCACATCGCATAGGAAGGCGTAGAAAACACATGGGAGCATGTAGGTTTGAACCCACGTGTTCCAGTGCAATCCCTATGTGAATGAGCCCTAAAAGAAATAGGGGGGCTGCCGCTGCTGGCCACTTTTAGAAAAATGCTTGTTGCCTGGCTGTCTCTGTCTGCAATATATTCACTGACTCAGGCTCGGTTCACACTGGTGCGATGCTGGGAACCCTGCGAATCCAGTGTGGGTTCCCACATCACACCTGAATCGCTGGCAGTTCACACTTCCCTCTGCGAACTGTACAAAGTTGTTTTTTTTTTTTTTTAATCAAAATTTTTTTTTTAAGAAAATTATTCTCATTTTACATATCATTCGTGCATTTTGTTCAATAAAACATTACACATAGAATATACATGCCTATTCCTGCACTCATGCACTATTCTATGTCGTTCTTCTGCGAACTGTACAAAGTTAATGACACCCCCAGAACGGTTCGCAGACCGCAGTGCGAACTGTGAAATGGTGCAGGAATCAGATCGCATGGGTGTGAACACCCATGCGATCCGATTCCAGTGCGGGCCAAAAAAAGGGTCCTGCACCATTTTGGTCCAAATGTGATTCAAATTCATCAGTGTCGCCCATCAGTTCCGCCAATTAGTAAACGATCAAGGGGTTAATATGGCGCACAATGGATGTAGCCGAGTACATATGACTAAAAATGGTGGGGGGAAGGGGGTGGGTTGGGGGTTCCTGAGAGGGGGAACTTGGTGGTGGTAGTTAATGTTTCACAACAAGTTCAGATATTAGTCCATGTAAGGATAAAATGATGCTGAATAAATGGAAGGCAGCCAGTCTATAAAAGCTAGAAGAAGATCTGGAACAATAAAAAAGAAAGAAGATCGGCGCCCTCTAAGTGCAGCATGTATGTTAAAAATATTTATTACAATAGATAAAAACACTCACATTTGAGTTGCTAAAAACCAGCATATAAAGTAGTTTCATCCATGTTTTTCATGGGGGATGTGGGTGTCACGGGCCAGTGCGGGGGTTCCTGGGATGTGAGTCCTGTGACCTGGGTCCTGGTAGCTGTTCCGGTGGTGCCGAGGGTCCTCAGAGCCTCCGGGTGGCCAGGATATCGGTCATGGATCCTCCGTGGAGCGCCGTGCTGACCTGCTTCTTCACTTCCGGGAGTGGGGTGAGGCGGGCGGTGCTTTGCGTTCGGAGCATGCGTGCTCCTTCATCAGGCCTGATCCTCCGTAGAGCGCCGTGCTGACCTGCGTCTTCACTTCCGGGAGTGAGGTGAGGCGGGCGGTGCTTCGCGTTCGGAGCATGCGTGCTCCTTCATCAGGCCTGATGAAGGAGCACGCATGCTCCGAACGCGAAGCACCGCCCGCCTTACCCCACTCCCGAAAGTGAAGACGCAGGTCAGCACGGCGCTCTACGGAGGATCCATGACCGACATCCTGGCCGCCAGGAGGCTCTGAGGACCCTCGGCACCACCGGAACAGCTACCAGGACCCAGTTCATAGGACTCACATCCCAGGAACCCCCCCACTGACCCGTGACACCTACATCCCCCGAGAGCACACGGATGAAACTACTTTATATGCTGGTTTTTAGCAACTCAAATATGAGTGTTTTTATCTATTGTAATAAATATTTTCTATTTATCTATTGTAATAAATATTTTTAACATACATGCTGCACTTAGAGGGCACCGTTCTTCTTTCTTTTTTATTGTTCCGCCAATTAGTGCCCATCAGTGCCCCCTATCCATGCTGCCTATCACTGCCCATATTAGTGCCTTCTAATCAGTGCTGCCTCATCAGTGCCCATTAGTGCCACCTTATCAGCGCACATCAGTGAATAAGAAACATTTCTTAGTACGAACTGTGAAATGGTGCAGGAATTGGATCGCATGGGTGTTAACACCCATGCGATCCAATTCCAGTGCGGACCAAAAAAAGGGTCCTGCACCATTTTGGTTCAAATGCAATGCAAATTCATCAGTGCCACCAATTAGTGCCCCCAATCCATGCTGCCTATCAGTGCCCAAAAGTGCCCATCAGTGCTGCCTATCACTGCCCATCAGTGCTGCATATTAGTGCCGCCTCCATCAGTGCCGCCTAATCAGTGCAGCCTCATCAGTGCCACCTCATCAGTGCACATTAGTGAATAAGAAAAATTACTTAGTGCGAACTGTGAAATGGTGCAAGAATCGGATCACATGGGTGTGAAAAAATTTTCACATTTTTCAGGCTAGCCATATCACACTGCAGGGTCCTCATCTTAAAGCAGAACATCACACGCTCATTCAACATTGACTATTATTAAGCCTTATGATGCTGGCATTAGTAAATTGATAGGAACCTATATCATATTCACTTGTTAACTTATTTTTTGTTTTCTACTTTTCTTGTGTTACTTTCTGGTTTCTGGTCTAGGCAAATGATGTCATACATCCCAGGAGTTTTTAGGAGGGGAGGTGGAGTTTTCTCAGCTAAGCACACACTCCTGCCTGCTTGCCTGTGCTAAGGGCAGATGGATTCTATTAAGCAAATGCTAGATGAATAATCTGCCCTTAGTTCAAATGGCCACAGCCAGAAACGCTAGGGAGTGTTTTTCACAGTGATTTCTCAGTAAAAATAAAGCATGGAGACATGGATGGATGGGTGAGTTTGCTTTGAATAATAAAAATAAATTAAATAGCGTTTTTGGTTTGTGGTGCTCAGTGGCAGTTTAGTTTTGCTTTATTCTTTGCCTCTTTTCCGGTTTGGGTGCACCATACTGACACAGAGAGCACCACTCTCTGCACTATTACAATGTGAATGCTTTGGTGACAGCCCAGCAGGGGGCAGTGACATGAAGCTCTGCTTTCAAAGTAGAGTACTCAGTCTTTTAGGTTGTGATGTTGTGATGCTGGGCGTCATTCAACACTAGAAGACATAGGACATCTAGTGATGAAGAAGAGGTACTGCGGAGGAAAGCTCAGATCTCAAATTTACACTAAAATGCAATAAAAAAAAAAAAGAAAAACAAAATCCCCTTTATGAGCATTGGGCGGAAGTGACGTCGCTTCTGCTCTCCAATGCTATGGAGCTAAGTGGGGCCCATCTTCCCCTCACTTGGCATCCAGGCTCAGAGGAGAGCAGATGCGATCGTCTCCGCCGTTACCGAAGGCTCCAGTAAGCGGCGGAGACGGCCGGAGCGCAGCGGGAGGGCGGGGCCTCTCCCACCCCCCGATAAAAGTGATCCTGCAGCGAATCCTCCACAGAGACCACTTTTATCTGAAAGCGGACCGCCCGCTAGGGTTGCCAGTTTTTCTTCAAGCCAAACCCGAACACTTTAGCGGCGCACATACATTTTTTTTTTCAATATACACTATAGGATTGTAACAGACCTGGGACACCTTTGGGCACTCCAAAGAGAATAGTAATGTGGCGCACATAGTGCCCCCTCACCTTCCTGTCAAGCCCTGTTCTGAGCCACATTCCTGTCTGAATAATGTGTCCGGGTTTCAGGTGGACTGAAACCCAGACACATGATTCAAAACCCGAACTGTCCGGGTGAATCCCAGACAGGTGGTAACCCAACCGCCCGCCGAAGAAGAGAGGATACCGGGGTTATGGCAGCTAGCTGCTGCCATAACGATATTCCTCTTCAAACTGCCGACGTATAACGACAGCGGGCGATCTGTAAGTGGTTAAAAAAACGTCAGCGGTGCTGCCAGGAAAAAGCAGCATTAAAAACCGGCTGATAACTGCGTTTTTGAATAGCGTTTATGGGCGATTTTTGGTGTTTAGTGTTTTTTCAGTCCAAATCCAATGACGACCCTGTGTACATGTACTGATAAGATAACATAGAGGAGAGTTCAGGAGCAGTTGAAAAAAATGTCCAACTGCTCCTAACATGTCAGTTTACCAGCAGCAGTGTACATGAGGCCTAAAGGAGGTGAAGGGTTAATATACAGGTCACATAGAAACAGGATGCAGTTGCTCCAGAGCGTGGTAAATGAGGTAAAGCTTCACTTTGCAAAGAGTACCCAATCACATACAAGAAAAAAAAAAAGAATGCATTTTTGCTGGCACATGATTGGATGATGGAAGTCAGCAGGGCATCTGCTCATTTACTAAGCTCTGGAGCAACTGCTCTTGCAGAATGCAACTGCACTTTGCAAATTGCGCAGTCGATTTGCCTTTAGTAAATCAACCCCACAGAGAATAATAGTTTATGTGTCATTTTCAACTTAGAATGCTGAGCTTATATACGTTCCAGAGATGTGCATTTAAATGCAACATATTTGCATTCTATCACACATAAACACGTGTAAAAGCCGCAACACACCTCTCACCCACAACAATTAGGGTTTGAAAAAAAGAACTATGCAGAAAAACGCACATAAACATGCAAAAAAATGTTCAGAAATGTGCATAAAAATGTGTGAAAAGCACAGAAACCCATGTGACTGTAGGTCAAAAGAGAAGCGTATTTATAGCTTTTTTTTTTTTTTTCCATAATAAATTTTATAGCTTTTTTTTAATGTGCGTTATAGTGTGAAGGGGCCCTAAAGTAAATGGTCTGTTTGGACCAGCTTGGCTCGCTAATAAAAAGTGAAAATAAACATGGAGTCTTAAGGTAGTGCAGATTGCAATACCCATTGGAACCAATCAGATTCCACGTTCCCTTCATTTAGGGAAGTAAAACACTCATTACCAGTTGCGCCCCGTACATATAATCCCGTCCATTTCACAGAGCTCAGTGTATTTCTCACAGAAGGATCCAACCTCCCTTATAATAAGAGCCATGGACTCGTCTTTGTGGATGTTTGAAAACCAAGCGGCATCAGACGTCTTATCTGAGGCGATACACCATCTCCCGTCCTGTCAGCGGGATATCAGTCCGCAGCCGCTGGGATTAAGGAATAAACACAGATGGTTTTATCTGCTTGTACATACTTATTATTATTGTCTGGAAAATGGGTCAGAGCGCGCCGTGTCACCTCAGAGACAATCCTGAGGAAAGTCCTGTGAATGAGCACGGCTCCGTGTTTTCATTCCTGTACACTTCCTTCTTCTTCATAACACTATATGAACAATCAGATTTATTTATCATTGCAGCCATCCCTGCCGGGCTTCGGCTGGCCAGTCTGCTTCCTGAGGTAAAAAAGACACAAAATGGCGTCCATTTTACTGTAAACAGAGGGTAACTGCACTGAGAGAAATACAGGGGTTGCCAATGAAAATGTTAGCTCCATTGCTGACTCCACAACTGTGTCAGTCACTGACATGGAACAATCACGCAACCAGTGAAGTCAGAACACGGCATCTGTATGCTTAGGCCTCGTTCACGCAGGCATACTACAGAGTACACCCATGTGAGGGCCATGTTTACCCACACAGGGATGCACAAGTGTTCCCTTACATCCCCATGCAGGCAGTTCCATTCATGTCAATTGGGATGCAGCAGCTGCATGGACGCAGCTGTTGCGTCCAATTTGACATAAGTGCGGGTGCATAGCCCACAAGTGCATGCTGTATCCGTTTGTGGGCCGTGCGCAGACAGTATCAGTTCATGGGCCATGCAACCACACAGATGGCTAATTGGAAGCAGCGGCTGTGGTGAAAAAAACGTGATTAAGGAAAAACAACAAAATTACGCACTTTCCTGACCCACAGAAACTCGCTGCCTGTTAGCAGACGAACGGCGGTGCAATTAAATGGTAATGGCACCCCAATTAAATGTTAATGGCACCCCTATGCATCTGTTAATGCAAGCACCAAATCGCATGGTGCCTCAGCACCATGCAGTTTGGTGCAGCGGCAGCGCCATTTTGGAAAGACGTCAGGGACTTCTTTTCCGTGTTTCTCGCGCATACGTCAGCCTGCTGAAATAAACAGATTGTCCTACGCGTGATGCATGTGCTCTGTTACACCTGCACGGTGTGAATGGAGCCTACATGATATATCACGGACTACGCGATTGGGCTGGGGGTCTACCAAGTGTCTGATTGCTGTCTAAATATTCTGCTAAAAGATGCCCCTCTCTTCTCTATCAGAAGGTTGGGAGCAATGCATTCTGGAGGAATACCAGCACGCATTAATTAACCACTTGATCCCCAGAAGATGTACCCCCCTTCATGACCAGGTCATTTTTTGCGATACGGCACTGGATTCTTTTAACTTAAAATTGCGCCGTCATGCGACACTGTACCCAAATATAATTTGTAATTTTTTTCGCCCAACCAGAGCTTTCTTTTGGTGGTATTTGATCACCACTATGT
Source organism: Aquarana catesbeiana (assembly GCF_042186555.1). NCBI lineage: Eukaryota > Metazoa > Chordata > Amphibia > Anura > Ranidae > Aquarana > Aquarana catesbeiana. Next base: position 315,980,388 of record NC_133330.1, read on the forward strand.
TTTTTTAGTTCGCTATAAAAAAACTAAAAGGCCGACAATGTTTAAAAAAAAAAACAACATTTTTTACTTTCTGCTACAAAACATATCCAATATAAAAAATTGAAAAAAATTATTTCTTCATAAATTTAGGCCAATATGTATTCTGCTTCATGTTTTTGGTAAAAAAAATTCCAACAAGCATATATTGATTGGTTCACGCGAACGTGTTATCGTCTACAAACTATGGGATATATATTCTTTGTGTACATAGGCAGATCTCCGTTCTGTGTAGTTTACCGCCGTTTGGAAGGTGCCAGAGGACACAGAGTGCCCGGCACCCGCAGATCAGCTTCTGCTATGAATTATCACAACAGAAGCGGGCCGCCCGCACGCACACGCCCCCTGCAGGCGGAAGTACAGGATCACGTATATAAGTGATCCGGAGCACATCTGCTGCTCTGTAGCAGTACAACTGCTATAGGGCAGTCAACAAGCGGTTAATATTACGACTGTGATGCTAAAACACACCTGGCGGGGCAAGTGAGGTTTCCACTGGAATTCACAGGCGACATCAGGAGAAAGGAAAATGCTAACATACATTTTGCAAATTTGCTTGCAGCTGACGTATATGAAAAGTATGTATTTATATTTTGTGTACTGTTCTTTTGTTACTGTTGATGATCTAAGGCAGGGGTCTCTAAACCTTCTTAACAAAGGGACAGTTTACTGTCCTTTATGGGGGCCAGACTAGGGCCAGTGGGAGTAGAAAAGGTCCTGACATTGTGGGGAAAAAATAATGCCCCATCGTTTGTTTCCGTGGGACTAATTATGCCCCTTCGTTGGTGTCACTGGGAGAAATTGTGTCCCATCACTGGTGTCATGGGGCCCCATTGCTGGTGTCATTGTGAGAAATGATGCCCCATTGTTGGTGTCACTGGGAGGAATTTTGCACTGTCATTGGTGTCATTAGGAGGAATAGTTCCCCAATTGTTGGTGTTATTGGAAGGAAGCATATCCCTTTTTGGTGTCAGTGGGGGGGATTATGCCCCATTGCTGGTATCTTTCGATGAAACCGTGCCCCCAAATGCCGGATAAAAGCAAGCAAATAGCCACATCTGGCCCCGGGCCACAGTTTGGAGATCATTGATCTAAAGCTATGTTCACACTTTGTGCATGTACATGCGCAAAATCACGTGCTCACACAGAAATGTACTGCCCTGTAGCAGACTTTGATTCTTAATGGCACCTTCATGCATCTGCTAATGCATGCGTTTTCACGCATCTCAAAATGCATGATGCCACAGTGTGATTTTGCAAAAGGATCAGGGACGTAACTCATGCATATTGAAATGATGCTGCGTGCTGGGTTGTACCTGTATGGTGTGAACAGAGCCTTATAAACGTGTATTTTGGTCATGAAATATCGGTGCTTTTGCTGGAAGGACAGGGCAGGATCTATAATAAAGCAGCAAGCAGGGTGGATTTGATTTAAATCAAGTTAATTTAAATCACTAGTAAAAAGGCTTGATTTAAATCAACTGTCATCTCTGTACCGCAGCGGCTCCTCCTGTTGACTCACCGACAGTCCCATTCACTTTAATGGGACAGCTGGTGATGCGGCGGTGACACAACAAGGTGAGGGATGTGGCGGCAGAAGGTGAGTGGATGCCCGCTAACAGGCGCTGCCATGATGGATCTGAAATGACAGGTGTTCTTTAAATGTAAGGACGCATTCTTGCTGGTAGTTAGAATCTTTAATTTAATTTTTACTGCTTGCCCTTCCTCCTCACACTTAGAGCCTGGTACAGATGCATTTCTCTTCAAAACAATCATACAGTTTGTAGTGTACGAAGATTTGCAAAACAATGGGATAAAGGAATATTCCTGAACTTTGTTTCATCTAATGGTTACTATGACATTGTGTGAATGCATCAATGCAGTGCATGTTATCTCAGCTTGCAGAGCTTGGATTCATTGAATTAGTTTACCAAAAATGTAAATATTGCAGAATATACAGCCTCATGCTACATAACTAAGCTCTGTTTCATGCTGAATAAACTAAATTATTAATGTATCTTAAAGCGGAGTTTCACCTAAAAATGGAATTTCCTCTTTTCCGGTTCCTCCCCCCCTCCGGTGTCACATTTGGCACCTTTCAGGGGCGAGGGGGGGAGCAGATACCTGTCTAATACAGGTATTTTGCTCCCACGTCCGGGCATAGATACCCTAGCCACCTGCGGGTATCTATGCCACACCCCCCCCCCCCCCGCTGTCTTCTGGGAGACACACGGGTCCCAGGAGACAACAGGGACCAGTGGAATCGCGCAGCACGAGTCACGCATGCGCAGTAGGGAACCAGGAAGTGAGGCCGCAAGGCTTCACTTCTTGATTCCCTTACCGAAGATGGTGGCGGCAGCACCCGAGAGCCGAGGGACAGATCGACTTCGGGCGCCGACATCGCGGGCGCCCTGGACAGGTAAGTGTCCTTATTTTAAAAGTCAGCAGCTGCAGTATTTGTAGCTGCTGACTTTAAAAAAAAAAATAAATTAGGTGGAACTCCGCTTTAAATAGAAACCTATCTTTAGATAGATTTTTACTCCAAAAGCATTTTATCAAACTAAATTTGATAAAAATCAAAAAAATCAGATTTAAAAAAAAAAAAATCTGATTTATTAAAAAAATCATCGATTTTTATCCATCCTGCTCCAAAAGCATTTTATTAAAATAAATTTGATTAAAAAGAAATCACGTTTTAAATTTAAAAAAATCGGATTTTTTAAAAAAGAATTTAAAAAATCATTGATTTTTATCCACTCAGTATTTTTATCACAAGCCACTTTTTGGATTTAGCCAAGGTTTACCAAGTTGCAAAAAATGTCTCTCACTGTCCGGGATTCGTGTCCTTTAGCAATCAGTGTTTGTTTATGCTGTCACCAATCACATGCAGAAAAAGTTCCCCGACACATGATTATTCGCAGCAAACACAGGCTCGCTTCCCTGCGGGTGCAAATGCCGCCTTTAGTAAATAAATCCCAGCGAGTGTAAGGTGTGATCTGCCGGTGTGTGGGCTGGACTCTTCATGTGTACAGAAGCTGTGTGCCGTCCCCGGCTCTTCCTGGAGCAGACGGTGCCTCTCCCGGAGGTTTATTTTTAAACCCAAGTTAAAGAGTGTTCTGTACGTCTGCTCCTGCACTGCCAACGCCGGCTAATACTTCAACTAAAAATAGTTTTGGAGGAGAGAAGACAGCGATCGGGAATATGGCCATTCAGGCCGAGGAGAACTTTTACGGGAAACACGGTAATCCATTCACTATTATATATCTTAATATTCCTGGGGGGATGGCTGGAGAGAGTTCACAGAGGGAAAACTATCCATAGATCACTTCCTAAAGAGTTCCCAACACATTGTAAATATGGAGCAGAATCCTGGGAATACATCCTGTGATTGAGGAAACAGAGAAACGTAGAAGAGCGACAGGATAAAAAGAGCAAGTGGTCCACCAAGGCTGCCTCTTTTTTTGATTTACAGTGAAATTTTGATTACAAGCATAATCCGTTCCAGAAGAATGCTTGTAATCCAAAGCACTCGCATATCAAAGCGAGTTTCCCCATAGAAGTCAATGGAAACTAAGATCATTTGTTCCGCATTGATTGTCATTGCATGCAATTCCATATGTAGCCAGAGGTGGGGGGGGGGGGGGGCGGAGAGCCTCGGAAATACTCGGGGACAGCTCGGCTGAACTCGGAAACCCTCAGAAAGGCTCGGAAACACTTGGGAACTGAGTATTTCCGAGTGTTTCCTAGTATTTCCGAGTGGTCCCGAGTATTTCTGAATGGCTCAGAACCGTTCCGAGTGTCACCGGCGCCCCCGCACCTCTGGCCAAATGCGGTACTGCACACCACATTAGCTTGAATTCTGCTCGCTTTGCGAGACAACACTCGCGAACCAAGTCAGAATTTTTTTTAAAAAGTTGATAGTCTTTCAAAACGCTCGTTAACCACGTTACTCATTAACCAGGGTTCCACTGTATATGGCAATTTTTTTTTTTTTTTAACCTTTTTATCAGAATATAGAACTATGCATGACGTAAGCATGTTTAAAATGATATTAAAGTTTTTTTTTTTTTTTAACATGTTATACTTACCTGCTCTGTGCAACGGTTTTGCACAGAGCAGTTCTGATCTTCCTCTTCTCGGGTCCTTCGCCGGCTCTGTGTGTCCATTCAGACAAAGAGCTGCAGCTTGGCCCCCTCTCTCCTCATTGGCTCACTGACTTTGATTGTCAGCAGCCGGAGCCAATGGTGCCTGATGCTGTGTCTTAGCCAATCAGGAGGTAGAGTCCCGGACGGCCGAGGCTCTCGTGCAACATCACTGGATCGAGATGGGGCTCAGATAATTACTAGGGGGGCTGCTGCACACTGAAAGTTTTTTTTTTTTTTTTCCTTAACACGGAATTTCGGGCAAAAATTAAAATCTGAAACAAAAGAACATCCCTCTTCCCATGTTTGATTTTTTAATTTTTTTAAATTTTTCACAGCTTTTTTGCATGTTTTCTTTGGGACATCGATCCTATGTTGCTGCAGCAAGGTACGTCACTTCCGCAGTTTTATCATGCCCTCCTCCTTCCCCCGTTGCCTTCCAGGACCTATGTGTGTCCCAGAAGACGACGGGACCATTCAGAAAGCATTGTGCGACTCGCGCATGCGCAGTAGAAAACAGGCTCTGAAACCGTTAGGCTGTTTCCCTTAGTAAGGATGCGAGTGCCGACATTGCTGGCTCCCTAGACAGGTAGGTGTCCCCTTTATTAAAAGTCAGCAGCTACAGTATTATTTTTTTTTTTCACCCAGGCTATAACTCAGCTTTAATGCATAGAATGCATTAAGATAAAAAACCTTCTGAATTTAGAACCTCTTTAAACTGACTCGGCGATCTATTTATAAAAAGGGAAATGCATGACAATTCACCCAGCGAATCTGCATGTACATTCGTTCTGTGAGAATTGGGCAAAACTGAGTGTTCTTTCGGGCTATTTTCTCTTCTGATCGAATGTTGTTTTTTTTATGGGCCAAAGTAAAATACTGACTTATGGCCACTAGATGGAGCTGAGGAGCATAGGAAATACATACATCTTTGTTACAAGAGGCAGGTTCTAGAGAACACTAGAGGGAATTGGGAAATAAATGTAAGCTTTATTATTTTAAATGTCTGCATCGCTCTTCTACCTGGGGATGCAAAGCTCCACAAGCAGTGGTTTTAATGCCCTTGTGTGCCCACCTTAAAGTGATACTAAAGTTTTTGGGTTTTTTTGGTTAAAAATAACAAGCATGTTATACTTACCTACCCTGTGTAGTGGTTTTGCACAGAGCAGCCCAGATCCTTCTCTTTTTGGGTCCCTTGCAGACGCTCCTGGCCCCCACCTCCTGCCGAGTGCCCACACAGCAAGCAGCTTGCTATGGGGGCACCTGAGTTGAGCCAATGCTCCATTCAGAAACAACCCTGCCCCCTCTCTCTCCTCATTGGCTGACTGACTTTGATTGTTCACATTCTGTGATTTGACAGGAGCTACAGTGATTCTTTGATTTACTAAAGGTTCTTTTTTCTTTAATTAACCCTAATCAGTCCCCTTTTTATTTGTGGCTAGTTTTATTCCAGTGTTTTGTTTTTTGTTTTGTTACTTTGTTAATTTGGCATCAAAAGAAATATATGTATTTGATTCCATTACTATGAACAGTGCTGTTTTATTGTTCCGCCAATTAGTGCCCATCAGTGCCCCCTATCCATGCTGCCTATCACTGCCCATATTAGTGCCTTCTAATCAGTGCTGCCTCATCAGTGCCCATTAGTGCCACCTTATCAGCGCACATCAGTGAATAAGAAACATTTCTTAGTACGAACTGTGAAATGGTGCAGGAATTGGATCGCATGGGTGTTAACACCCATGCGATCCGATTCCAGTGCAGACCAAAAAAAGGGTCCTGCACCATTTTGGTTCAAATGCAATGCAAATTCATCAGTGCCACCAATTAGTGCCCCCAATCCATGCTGCCTATCAGTGCCCAAAAGTGCCCATCAGTGCTGCCTATCACTGCCCATCAGTGCTGCATATTAGTGCCGCCTCCATCAGTGCCGCCTCATCAGTGCAGCCTCATCAGTGCCACCTCATCAGTGCACATTAGTGAATAAGAAAAATTACTTAGTGCGAACTGTGAAATGGTGCAAGAATCGGATCACATGGGTGTGAAAAATTTTTCACATTTTTCAGGCTAGCCATATCACACTGCAGGGTCCTCATCTTAAAGCAGAACATCACACGCTCATTCAACATTGACTATTATTAAGCCTTATGATGCTGGCATTAGTAAATTGATAGGAACATATATCATATTCACTTGTTAACTTATTTTTTGTTTTCTACTTTTCTTGTGTTACTTTCTGGTTTCTGGTCTAGGCAAATGATGTCATACATCCCAGGAGTCTTTAGGAGGGGAGGTGGAGTTTTCTCAGCTAAGCACACACTCCTGCCTGCTTGCCTGTGCTAAGGGCAGATAGATTCTATTAAGCAAATGCTAGATGAATAAGCTGCCCTTAGTTCAAATGGCCACAGCCTGAAACGCTAGGGAGTGTTTTTCACAGTGATTTCTCAGTAAAAATAAAGCATGGAGACATGGATGGATGGGTGAGTTTGCTTTGAATAATAAAAATAAATTAAATAGCGTTTTTGGTTTGTGGTGCTCAGTGGCAGTATAGTTTTGCTTTATTCTTTGCCTCTTTTCCGGGTTGGGTGCACCATACTGACACAGAGAGCACCACTCTCTGCACTATTACAATGTGAATGCTTTGGTGACAGCCCAGCAGGGGGCAGTGACATGAAGCTCTGCTTTCAAAGTAGAGTACTCAGTCTTTTAGGTTGTGATGTTGTGATGCTGGGCGTCATTCAACACTAGAAGACATAGGACATCTAGTGATGAAGAAGAGGTACTGCGGAGGAAAGCTCAGATCTCAAATTTACACTAAAATGCAATAAAAAAAAAAAGAAAAACAAAATCCCCTTTATGAGCATTGGGCGGAAGTGACGTCGCTTCTTCTCTCCAATGCTATGGAGCTAAGTGGGGCCCATCTTCCCCTCACTTGGCATCCAGGCTCAGAGGAGAGCAGATGCGATCGTCTCCCCCGTTACCGAAGGCTCCAGTAAGCGGCGGAGACGGCCGGAGCGCAGCGGGAGGGCGGGGCCTCTCCCACCCCCCGATAAAAGTGATCCTGCAGCGAATCCTCCACAGAGACCACTTTTATCTGAAAGCGGACCGCCCGCTAGGATTGCCAGTTTTTCTTCAAGCCAAACCCGAACACTTTAGCGGCGCACATACATTTTTTTTTCAATATACACTATAGGATTGTAACAGACCTGGGACACCTTTGGGCACTCCAAAGAGAATAGTAATGTGGTGCACATAGTGCCCCCTCACCTTCCTGTCAAGCCCTGTTCTGAGCCACATTCCTGTCTGAATAATGTGTCCGGGTTTCAGGTGGACTGAAACCCAGACACATGATTCAAAACCCGAACTGTCCGGGTGAATCCCAGACAGGTGGTAACCCAACCGCCCGCCGAAGAAGAGAGGATACCGGGGTTATGGCAGCTAGCTGCTGCCATAACGATATTCCTCTTCAAACTGCCGACGTATAACGACAGCGGGCGATCTGTAAGTGGTTAAAAAAACGTTAGCGGTGCTGCCAGGAAAAAGCAGCATTAAAAACCGGCTGATAACTGCGTTTTTGAATAGCGTTTATGGGCGATTTTTGGTGTTAGTGTTTTTTCAGACCAAATCCAATGACGACCCTGTGTACATGTACTGATAAGATAACATAGAGGAGAGTTCAGGAGCAGTTGAAAAAAATGCCCAACTGCTCCTAACATGTCCGTTTACCAGCGGCAGTGTACATGAGGCCTAAAGGAGGTGAAGGGTTAATATACAGGTCACATAGAGACAGGATGCGGTTGCTCCAGAGCTTAGTAAATGAGGTGAAGCTTCACTTTGCAAAGAGTACCCAATCACTTAGTCCATGGCTCTCTCCCCCCCCCCCCCGATAAAAGTGATCCTGCAGCGAATCCTCCACAGAGACCACTTTTATCTGAAAGCGGACCGCCCGCTAGGGTTGCCAGTTTTTCTTCAAGCCAAACCCGAACACTTTAGCGGCGCACATACATTTTTTTTTTCAATATACACTATAGGATTGTAACAGACCTGGGACACCTTTGGGCACTCCAAAGAGAATAGTAATGTGGTGCACATAGTGCCCCCTCACCTTCCTGTCAAGCCCTGTTCTGAGCCACATTCCTGTCTGAATAATGTGTCCGGGTTTCAGGTGGACTGAAACCCAGACACATGATTCAAAACCCGAACTGTCCGGGTGAATCCCAGACAGGTGGTAACCCAACCGCCCGCCGAAGAAGAGAGGATACCGGGGTTATGGCAGCTAGCTGCTGCCATAACGATATTCCTCTTCAAACTGCCGACGTATAACGACAGCGGGCGATCTGTAAGTGGTTAAAAAACGTCAGCGGTGCTGCCAGGAAAAAGCAGCATTAAAAACCGGCTGATAACTGCGTTTTTGAATAGCGTTTATGGGCGATTTTTGGTGTTTAGTGTTTTTTCAGTCCAAATCCAATGACGACCCTGTGTACATGTACTGATAAGATAACATAGAGGAGAGTTCAGGAGCAGTTGAAAAAAATGTCCAACTGCTCCTAACATGTCCGTTTACCAGCAGCAGTGTACATGAGGCCTAAAGGAGGTGAAGGGTTAATATACAGGTCACATAGAAACAGGATGCAGTTGCTCCAGAGCTTAGTAAATGAGGTAAAGCTTCACTTTGCAAAGAGTACCCAATCACATGCAAGAAAAAAAAAAGAATGCATTTTTGCTGGCACATGATTGGATGATGGAAGTCAGCAGGGCATCTGCTCATTTACTAAGCTCTGGAGCAACTGCTCTTGCAGAATGCAACTGCACTTTGCAAATTGCGCAGTCGATTTGCCTTTGGTAAATCAACCCCACAGAGAATAATAGTTTATGTGTCATTTTCAACCTAGAATGCTGAGCTTATATACGTTCCAGAGATGTGCATTTAAATGCAACATATTTGCATTCTATCACACATAAACACGTGTAAAAGCCGCAACACACCTCTCACCCACAACAATTAGGGTTTGAAAAAAAGAACTATGCAGAAAAACGCACATAAACATGCAAAAAAATGTTCAGAAATGTGCATAAAAATGTGTGAAAAGCACAGAAACCCATGTGACTGTAGGTCAAAAGAGAAGCGTATTTATAGCTTTTTTTTTTTTTTCCATAATAAATTTTATAGCTTTTTTTTAATGTGCGTTATAGTGTGAAGGGGCCCTAAAGTAAATGGTCTGTTTGGACCAGCTTGGCTCGCTAATAAAAAGTGAAAATAAACATGGAGTCTTAAGGTAGTGCAGATTGCAATACCCATTGGAACCAATCAGATTCCACGTTCCCTTCATTTAGGGAAGTAAAACACTCATTACCAGTTGCGCCCCGTACATATAATCCCGTCCATTTCACAGAGCTCAGTGTATTTCTCACAGAAGGATCCAACCTCCCTTATAATAAGAGCCATGGACTCGTCTTTGTGGATGTTTGAAAACCAAGCGGCATCAGACGTCTTATCTGAGGCGATACACCATCTCCCGTCCTGTCAGCGGGATATCAGTCCGCAGCCGCTGGGATTAAGGAATAAACACAGATGGTTTTATCTGCTTGTACATACTTATTATTATTGTCTGGAAAATGGGTCAGAGCGCGCCGTGTCACCTCAGAGACAATCCTGAGGAAAGTCCTGTGAATGAGCACGGCTCCGTGTTTTCATTCCTGTACACTTCCTTCTTCTTCATAACACTATATGAACAATCAGATTTATTTATCATTGCAGCCATCCCTGCCGGGCTTCGGCTGGCCAGTCTGCTTCCTGAGGTAAAAAAGACACAAAATGGCGTCCATTTTACTGTAAACAGAGGGTAACTGCACTGAGAGAAATACAGGGGTTGCCAATGAAAATGTTAGCTCCATTGCTGACTCCACAACTGTGTCAGTCACTGACATGGAACAATCACGCAACCAGTGAAGTCAGAACACGGCATCTGTATGCTTAGGCTTCGTTCACACAGGCATACTACAGAGTACACCCATGTGAGGGCCATGTTTACCCACACAGGGATGCACAAGTGTTCCCTTACATCCCCATGCAGGCAGTTCCATTCATGTCAATTGGGATGCAGCAGCTGCATGGACGCAGCTGTTGCGTCCAATTTGACATAAGTGCGGGTGCATAGCCCACAAGTGCATGCTGTATCCGTTTGTGGGCCGTGCGCAGACAGTATCAGTTCATGGGCCATGCAACCACACAGATGGCTAATTGGAAGCAGCGGCTGTGGTGAAAAAAACGTGATTAAGGAAAAACAACAAAATTACGCACTTTCCTGACCCACAGAAACTCGCTGCCTGTTAGCAGACGAACGGCGGTGCAATTAAATGGTAATGGCACCCCAATTAAATGTTAATGGCACCCCTATGCATCTGTTAATGCAAGCACCAAATCGCATGGTGCCTCAGCACCATGCAGTTTGGTGCAGCGGCAGCGCCATTTTGGAAAGACGTCAGGGACTTCTTTTCCGTGTTTCTCGCGCATACGTCAGCCTGCTGAAATAAACAGATTGTCCTACGCGTGATGCATGTGCTCTGTTACACCTGCACGGTGTGAATGGAGCCTACATGATATATCACGGACTACGCGATTGGGCTGGGGGTCTACCAAGTGTCTGATTGCTGTCTAAATATTCTGCTAAAAGATGCCCCTCTCTTCTCTATCAGAAGGTTGGGAGCAATGCATTCTGGAGGAATACCAGCACGCATTAATTAACCACTTGATCCCCAGAAGATGTACCCCCCTTCATGACCAGGTCATTTTTTGCGATACGGCACTGGATTCTTTTAACTTAAAATTGCGCCGTCATGCGACACTGTACCCAAATATAATTTGTAATTTTTTTCGCCCAACCAGAGCTTTCTTTTGGTGGTATTTGATCACCACTATGTTTTTTTAGTTCGCTATAAAAAAACTAAAAGGCCGACAATGTTTAAAAAAAAAAACATTTTTTACTTTCTGCTACAAAACATATCCAATATAAAAAATTGAAAAAAATTATTTCTTCATAAATTTAGGCCAATATGTATTCTGCTTCATGTTTTTGGTAAAAAAAATTCCAACAAGCATATATTGATTGGTTCACGCGAACGTGTTATCGTCTACAAACTATGGGATATATATTCTTTGTGTACATAGGCAGATCTCCGTTCTGTGTAGTTTACCGCCGTTTGGAAGGTGCCAGAGGACACAGAGTGCCCGGCACCCGCAGATCAGCTTCTGCTATGAATTATCACAACAGAAGCGGGCCGCCCGCACGCACACGCCCCCTGCAGGCGGAAGTACAGGATCACGTATATAAGTGATCCGGAGCACATCTGCTGCTCTGTAGCAGTACAACTGCTATAGGGCAGTCAACAAGCGGTTAATATTACGACTGTGATGCTAAAACACACCTGGCGGGGCAAGTGAGGTTTCCACTGGAATTCACAGGCGACATCAGGAGAAAGGAAAATGCTAACATACATTTTGCAAATTTGCTTGCAGCTGACGTATATGAAAAGTATGTATTTATATTTTGTGTACTGTTCTTTTGTTACTGTTGATGATCTAAGGCAGGGGTCTCTAAACCTTCTTAACAAAGGGACAGTTTACTGTCCTTTATGGGGGCCAGACTAGGGCCAGTGGGAGTAGAAAAGGTCCTGACATTGTGGGGAAAAAATAATGCCCCATCGTTTGTTTCCGTGGGACTAATTATGCCCCTTCGTTGGTGTCACTGGGAGAAATTGTGTCCCATCACTGGTGTCATGGGGCCCCATTGCTGGTGTCATTGTGAGAAATGATGCCCCATTGTTGGTGTCACTGGGAGGAATTTTGCACTGTCATTGGTGTCATTAGGAGGAATAGTTCCCCAATTGTTGGTGTTATTGGAAGGAAGCATATCCCTTTTTGGTGTCAGTGGGGGGGATTATGCCCCATTGCTGGTATCTTTCGATGAAACCGTGCCCCCAAATGCCGGATAAAAGCAAGCAAATAGCCACATCTGGCCCCGGGCCACAGTTTGGAGATCATTGATCTAAAGCTATGTTCACACTTTGTGCATGTACATGCGCAAAATCACGTGCTCACACAGAAATGTACTGCCCTGTAGCAGACTTTGATTCTTAATGGCACCTTCATGCATCTGCTAATGCATGCGTTTTCACGCATCTCAAAATGCATGATGCCACAGTGTGATTTTGCAAAAGGATCAGGGACGTAACTCATGCATATTGAAATGATGCTGCGTGCTGGGTTGTACCTGTATGGTGTGAACAGAGCCTTATAAACGTGTATTTTGGTCATGAAATATCGGTGCTTTTGCTGGAAGGACAGGGCAGGATCTATAATAAAGCAGCAAGCAGGGTGGATTTGATTTAAATCAAGTTAATTTAAATCACTAGTAAAAAGGCTTGATTTAAATCAACTGTCATCTCTGTACCGCAGCGGCTCCTCCTGTTGACTCACCGACAGTCCCATTCACTTTAATGGGACAGCTGGTGATGCGGCGGTGACACAACAAGGTGAGGGATGTGGCGGCAGAAGGTGAGTGGATGCCCGCTAACAGGCGCTGCCATGATGGATCTGAAATGACAGGTGTTCTTTAAATGTAAGGACGCATTCTTGCTGGTAGTTAGAATCTTTAATTTAATTTTTACTGCTTGCCCTTCCTCCTCACACTTAGAGCCTGGTACAGATGCATTTCTCTTCAAAACAATCATACAGTTTGTAGTGTACGAAGATTTGCAAAACAATGGGATAAAGGAATATTCCTGAACTTTGTTTCATCTAATGGTTACTATGACATTGTGTGAATGCATCAATGCAGTGCATGTTATCTCAGCTTGCAGAGCTTGGATTCATTGAATTAGTTTACCAAAAATGTAAATATTGCAGAATATACAGCCTCATGCTACATAACTAAGCTCTGTTTCATGCTGAATAAACTAAATTATTAATGTATCTTAAAGCGGAGTTTCACCTAAAAATGGAATTTCCTCTTTTCCGGTTCCTCCCCCCCTCCGGTGTCACATTTGGCACCTTTCAGGGGCGAGGGGGGAGCAGATACCTGTCTAATACAGGTATTTTGCTCCCACGTCCGGGCATAGATACCCTAGCCACCTGCGGGTATCTATGCCACCCCCCCCCCCCCCCGCTGTCTTCTGGGAGACACACGGGTCCCAGGAGACAACAGGGACCAGTGGAATCACGCAGCACGAGTCACGCATGCGCAGTAGGGAACCAGGAAGTGAGGCCGCAAGGCTTCACTTCTTGATTCCCTTACCGAAGATGGCGGCGGCAGCACCCGAGAGCCGAGGGACAGATCGACTTCGGGCGCCGACATCGCGGGCGCCCTGGACAGGTAAGTGTCCTTATTTTAAAAGTCAGCAGCTGCAGTATTTGTAGCTGCTGACTTTAAAAAAAAAAATAAATTAGGTGGAACGCTTTAAATAGAAACCTATCTTTAGATAGATTTTTACTCCAAAAGCATTTTATCAAACTAAATTTGATAAAAATCAAAAAAATCAGATTTAAAAAAAAGAAAATCTGATTTATTAAAAAAATCATCGATTTTTATCCATCCTGCTCCAAAAGCATTTTATTAAAATAAATTTGATTAAAAAAAAATCACGTTTTAAATTTAAAAAAATCTGATTTTTTAAAAAAGAATTTAAAAAATCATTGATTTTTATCCACTCAGGATTTTTATCACAAGCCACTTTTTGGATTTAGCCAAGGTTTACCAAGTTGCAAAAAATGTCTCTCACTGTCCGGGATTCGTGTCCTTTAGCAATCAGTGTTTGTTTATGCTGTCACCAATCACATGCAGAAAAAGTTCCCCGACACATGATTATTCGCAGCAAACACAGGCTCGCTTCCCTGCGGGTGCAAATGCCGCCTTTAGTAAATAAATCCCAGCGAGTGTAAGGTGTGATCTGCCGGTGTGTGGGCTGGACTCTTCATGTGTACAGAAGCTGTGTGCCGTCCCCGGCTCTTCCTGGAGCAGACGGTGCCTCTCCCGGAGGTTTATTTTTAAACCCAAGTTAAAGAGTGTTCTGTACGTCTGCTCCTGCACTGCCAACGCCGGCTAATACTTCAACTAAAAATAGTTTTGGAGGAGAGAAGACAGCGATCGGGAATATGGCCATTCAGGCCGAGGAGAACTTTTACGGGAAACACGGTAATCCATTCACTATTATATATCTTAATATTCCGGGGGGATGGCTGGAGAGAGTTCACAGAGGGAAAACTATCCATAGATCACTTCCTAAAGAGTTCCCAACACATTGTAAATATGGAGCAGAATCCTGGGAATACATCCTGTGATTGAGGAAACAGAGAAACATAGAAGAGCGACAGGATAAAAAGAGCAAGTGGTCCACCAAGGCTGCCTCTTTTTTTGATTTACAGTGAAATTTTGATTACAAGCATAATCCGTTCCAGAAGAATGCTTGTAATCCAAAGCACTCGCATATCAAAGCGAGTTTCCCCATAGAAGTCAATGGAAACTAAGATCATTTGTTCCGCATTGATTGTCATTGCATGCAATTCCATATGTAGCCAGAGGTGGGGGGGGGGGGGGGCGGAGAGCCTCGGAAATACTCGGGGACAGCTCGGCTGAACTCGGAAACCCTCAGAAAGGCTCGGAAACACTTGGGAACTGAGTATTTCCGAGTGGTCCCGAGTATTTCTGAACGGCTCAGAACCGTTCCGAGTGTCACCGGCGCCCCCGCACCTCTGGCCAAATGCGGTACTGCACACCACATTAGCTTGAATTCTGCTCGCTTTGCGAGACAACACTCGCGAACCAAGTCAGAATTTTTTTTAAAAAGTTGATAGTCTTTCAAAACGCTCGTTAACCGCGTTACTCATTAACCAGGGTTCCACTGTATATGGCAATTTTTTGAGTTTTTTTTTTAACCTTTTTATCAGAATATAGAACTATGCATGACGTAAGCATGTTTAAAGTGATATTAAAGTTTTTGTTTTTTTTTAACATGTTATACTTACCTGCTCTGTGCAACGGTTTTGCACAGAGCAGTTCTGATCTTCCTCTTCTCGGGTCCTTCGCCGGCTCTGTGTGTCCATTCAGACAAAGAGCTGCAGCTTGGCCCCCTCTCTCCTCATTGGCTCACTGACTTTGATTGTCAGCAGCCGGAGCCAATGGTGCCTGATGCTGTGTCTTAGCCAATCAGGAGGTAGAGTCCCGGACAGCCGAGGCTCTCGTGCAACATCACTGGATCGAGATGGGGCTCAGATAATTACTAGGGGGGCTGCTGCACACTGAAAGTTTTTTTTTTTTTTTTCCTTAACACGGAATTTCGGGCAAAAATTAAAATCTGAAACAAAAGAACATCCCTCTTCCCATGTTTGATTTTTTAATTTTTTTAAATTTTTCACAGCTTTTTTGCATGTTTTCTTTGGGACATCGATCCTATGTTGCTGCAGCAAGGTACGTCACTTCCGCAGTTTTATCATGCCCTCCTCCTTCCCCCGTTGCCTTCCAGGACCTATGTGTGTCCCAGAAGACGACGGGACCATTCAGAAAGCATTGTGCGACTCGCGCATGCGCAGTAGAAAACAGGCTCTGAAACCGTTAGGCTGTTTCCCTTAGTAAGGATGCGAGTGCCGACATTGCTGGCTCCCTAGACAGGTAGGTGTCCCCTTTATTAAAAGTCAGCAGCTACAGTATTATTTTTTTTTTTCACCCAGGCTATAACTCAGCTTTAATGCATAGAATGCATTAAGATAAAAAACCTTCTGAATTTAGAACCTCTTTAAACTGACTCGGCGATCTATTTATAAAAAGGGAAATGCATGACAATTCACCCAGCGAATCTGCATGTACATTCGTTCTGTGAGAATTGGGCAAAACTGAGTGTTCTTTCGGGCTATTTTCTCTTCTGATCGAATGTTGTTTTTTTTATGGGCCAAAGTAAAATACTGACTTATGGCCACTAGATGGAGCTGAGGAGCATAGGAAATACATACATCTTTGTTACAAGAGGCAGGTTCTAGAGAACACTAGAGGGAATTGGGAAATAAATGTAAGCTTTATTATTTTAAATGTCTGCATCGCTCTTCTACCTGGGGATGCAAAGCTCCACAAGCAGTGGTTTTAATGCCCTTGTGTGCCCACCTTAAAGTGATACTAAAGTTTTTGGGTTTTTTTGGTTAAAAATAACAAGCATGTTATACTTACCTACCCTGTGTAGTGGTTTTGCACAGAGCAGCCCAGATCCTTCTCTTTTTGGGTCCCTTGCAGACGCTCCTGGCCCCCACCTCCTGCCGAGTGCCCACACAGCAAGCAGCTTGCTATGGGGGCACCTGAGTTGAGCCAATGCTCCATTCAGAAACAACCCTGCCCCCTCTCTCTCCTCATTGGCTGACTGACTTTGATTGTTCACATTCTGTGATTTGACAGGAGCTACAGTGATTCTTTGATTTACTAAAGGTTCTTTTTTCTTTAATTAACCCTAATCAGTCCCCTTTTTATTTGTGGCTAGTTTTATTCCAGTGTTTTGTTTTTTGTTTTGTTACTTTGTTAATTTGGCATCAAAAGAAATATATGTATTTGATTCCATTACTATGAACAGTGCTGTCAATCTAACACAGTGAACTTGCTTACGGGATTGGAGAGTTTATTAGTGAGCTGCTTCTCCTTCATTGTCCATTAAGCCGGGTGGGGTCGGTCCTTGACCAGTCTGTATTGGCTATTACAGTGTATACCTTTCAATGAAGGATAGGCAGGGTTGTCTGGATTGCAACACTGACTGAATAATTCATATACACGCATTTTAACTTTGTATTTAGTGGTTTGCACAGAGCTCACCTTTAATGTGTTACTAAACCCACAACAGTAAAATCAGTCTGTATATGCAGAATAGCATGCTTGTTATACTCACTGTGGAACTTAAAGGGTTAATCTCCTGCATTGTGTAAAAAGGCTCTTTGGCACTATATGAACAGATCCTTCCCTCCTGCACTGTATCTTGGCAAGGCCATATAATACAGTGAGGGTAGCCATCCTGCACATGCTCAGTTTAGTCTCTGTTGCTGGAAAGAACATTTCCTGTTTCAGTTGAACTGTTCAGGTCACATGATATTGACATCATACATGTGGGCGTGTATACAGGCTGTAGTGGAAATCTTCTCCTACCTGAAATCTTAGCACTGGACAAACTGTGCAGTTTATCATGTGACTGTGGTATACAGATCAGCAATAAAGGTATATAGTGGCAGTATTTTAATGTAAAAAGAAGATTTATAAGCTATGGGCACTGTGGGGGAGGGGGGGCAGAGGCTTTATTTTCATATTACTGGGTTTAGTAACACTTTAAGATTTTAGAATCATATGTTGCAGTATTGTCCAGCACTTTGTGCCATGTGTTGAGGTGCCATTCATTTAGTTGCCAGCTACTGCTATTCTGGCACTCCAACACACCAGTACAGTAGCTGGCAATACTGTATACCCATGCGGGAGTGCACTATGACGCATGTTACAAAATGCTGCAGGTTCATTTGAAAATTATTGTTCTGCCTTATCAAAGTCACCTTAACCACTTGCCCACCGCTGCCATTGTACCGACGTATATCGACGTGCAGCGGTTGGCAAGTGGTTAAGGTGACTTTGATAAGGCAAGTGGTGACTTAACCACTTGCCAACCGCTGCACGTCGATATACGTTGGCACAATGGCAGTGGTGGGCAAATGGGCATACCTGTACATCACCTTTAACCTCCCTGGCGGTATGATTATTTCAGATTTTAGGTGCTGAAAGCGGTACAATTATTTTGCATGGAAATTTTTGGCGTTTTATATTGTAGGTCTGTAAATCTTAACAATAACACACTTAAATCTGTCCAAACCAGAGTCTAGTAGATATCCCGGGTATGATAAAGTTTGAAATACAAAAACATAAATTATAATATAATAAATAAAAATAAATAATTAAAAAAAATAAAAATAAATAGTAATAAAATAAATTTCCCCACAATTCACTATCGCTCAATTCTGCAAGTGTTCTAATTTATTATTGCTGTTTTCTAGCTGGTCTAAAGCCACTTTTGACGTAAAGGGACACTTTTTGGTTGCTATGGACAATCTCAAGTTTCCAGGCAGAAAGAACAGTGTATATCATTTAAAACTGCATGCAGGGCATTGGACAAAGCACTGGGGACAAAAGGGATGTGAAATCATTTCATACAGTAATGTAATCTGTAAGATTACAGTATTGTATGTGTTATGATTTTGACTTTTTTTTAATTTGCCGCCAGGCTCCGCCCCCGTGCGTCGCGACGCTCGCAGGGAATGGAGCCTGGCAAGGAGAGGCTTCGGAGGAGGACGGAGCCCTCGGACACTGCGGGGGACATCGCAGGATCCCGGGGACAAGGTAAGTAAGGAGGTACCAGGATCCTGCGATGTAATCCCGAGTGTGGCTCGGGGTTACCGCTAATGGTCCTGAATTTTAACCCCGAGCCACACTCGGGAAAACCGCCAGGGAGGCTACTAGGCGGGACTAGCGGGCGCGTGCGCCCGCCGCGTGTCCGTGCCCGTGGGACCTGTAGACTCGATGTCCACCGGTTCCCGGCGATAGTGCCACGGAGCCACAGAACGGGGAGATGCCTATGTAAACAAGGCATTTCCCCGTTCTGCCTTGTGACATGACAGAGATCACTGCTCCCTGTGATCGGGAGCAGTGATCGCTGTCATGTGAGTGGAAGCCCACCCCCCCACAGTTAGAATCGGGCCCTAGGACACACTTAACCCCTTGATCGCCCCCTAGTGTTTAACTCCTTCCCTGCCAGTGTCATTTACACAGTAATCAGTGCATTTTTATAGCACTGATCGCTGTATAAATGACAACGGTCCCAAAATAGTGTCCGATGTGTCCGCCATAATGTCGCAGTCACGATAAAAATCGCAGATCACCGCCATTACTAATAAAAAAAAAATAAAATAATAAACATGCCATAAATCTATCCCCTACTTTGTAGACGCTATTTTGCGCAAACCAATCAATATGAGATTTTTTTTTTTTTTTTACCAAAAATATGTAGAAGAATACATATCACCTAAACTGAGGAAAACATTTTTGTTTTTTTTATATATTTTTGGGGGATATTTATTATAGCAAAAAGTAAAAAATATTGCGTTTTTTTTCAAAATTGTCGCTCTTTTTTTGTTTATAGTGCAAAAAATAAAAACCTCAGAGGTGATCAAATACCACCAAAAGAAAGCTCTATTTGTGGGAAAAAAAGGACGTAAATTTTGTTTGGGTGCAACATCGCACGACCGCACAATTGTCAGTTAAAGCGACGCAGTGCCGAATCGCAAAAAGTGCTCTGGTCAGGAAGGAGGTAAAATTTTCCGGGGCTGAAGCGGTTAATGTGCAAAATACCGTGCCTATTGTGCATGCCGTATTGCACTGCAGCGTAGTGGAAAGTATGAAGGATCTCTGAAGGGGCCACCCAACCAAAGGTTATATTTTGTTTAAAGTGGAATCAGATCAGATGATTTCTTATATTTTGAGGTCTCCACCGCTGAGCTATTCCTGGCATTAGTCTTCCTTCTGTTCCCACCAGGGCCGGGACAAGGGGTGGGCAGGAGGGACAGCTACCCTGGGCACAGCTGAGCAAGAGACAGAGAATGGACACCGGGCAGTAAACCCATTCTACGGCATGCATTAAAAGTGGGGGAGGAGGCGCAGTTCTGTATCCCTGCCCTGGGCACTAGAAGAACATGTCCCAGTACTGGTTCCCACCTATAATGTCTGTGATATGTGTTCAAGTCAAGTGCAGACATCTTGCCATTGAAATTGGTGATCTAAAGTCCAAATCCGACATTTTTTT
Source organism: Aquarana catesbeiana (assembly GCF_042186555.1). Taxonomy (NCBI): domain Eukaryota; kingdom Metazoa; phylum Chordata; class Amphibia; order Anura; family Ranidae; genus Aquarana; species Aquarana catesbeiana. The sequence continues at coordinate 316,000,424 of NC_133330.1, forward strand.
TAATTTTTAAATACAGAAGCTTTAACCACTTCATGACTAGGGCATTTTTTCCTGTTCAGCACTGTGCTACTTTACCTGGCGATTGCGCAGTCATGCAGCACTGTACCCAAATTAAATATATACAGTATAATTTGTTTTATATCTCACCAAAAATGCCATTCTTGTTGCAGGGGATGGCCGAAATCTGACTTGTATCTTAGTGCAAACTTCTGGGAAAATCAGTAAGCCAATCACATAAGCAGGAAATGACATTTCTGGGGGACATTCGGTACACCATCTGTGTACCGAACACCTCCAGGTAACCATATTGCATTTTACAGAAAATTACAGTGTTGCAGATTGAAATGGAAAGGTCATGATCGATCCGCATAAAACAACGGTGCTCTACATTTTCCTACCTCCCTCTACCGTGCCGCATCTCCAAGCATACTTTCCGTATTGTTGGGCCACCTCTGCTTTGGACTATCTGGGAGTCAATTGATCCCCTTTTACCCCACTCTCTTTTTGCAATCATTACTATCTGCTTCTACGAACCATTACCTCCCTCATACAATCATGGCAGTTTCCCTCCCTGTCGTGGATCGTCCGCATTTATGCGGTTAAAATGACTATACTCCAACAAATCTTACATTAGTTCAGAACCCTTCCTGTCCAGGTACCTTCCCTTTTCATTTACATCTATTACAGAATAAAATCCTTTATTTGGCCCACAAGCATCCTAGGGTATCACTCTTTACCCTATATACCCACAAACTACGGGGAGGACTTGGATTTCGTAATGTGACAAAATATTATACAGTGGCACAAATGTCCCAACTCACCCTGCTTTATGCCACTACGGATGTATCCTTTTTGGTACTCTCGGAGCTTCTGAATTGTGCACCAATCCGGAACCAGAGAATTTTCGTGGTGGTCGTCTCATGGATTTTCGTAGGTCTGTCACTTTCTCACATCATGCATCTTTCCTTCGTGATCCTCCATCCAGGAGACACATGAGGCACCACCTGTGGAGTTTTTTCGTTACGCTCAACTCCGCCATTGGGTGACTACTGTGCCTCCTTCTTTTACCTCCTACAAGTCCAGTTGGGATCGAGATCTTTGAACCTCTGAGGAATGGCGTAAGGCCTGGTCCTCCATATCAAAATGTTCTTTCAACATGACTATGCTGGAAGCTGCATACAAAGTCCTTTTGAGGTAGCACTGGGTCCCAGCCCATATTGCAGGTTTGAACCTATCTTACAAAAATAGGTGCTTTAGAGGCTGCAGCCAATGTGGTGGTGTAGCTCATATCTGGTGGACCTGCCCACTTTTAACTGGGTTTTGATCCAGGGTTTTTGGGCTTCTTTACACCCTGTTTCATGTGCCTATCTGTAAAGATGCTAAACTCTCTCTGCTACATTGCCCAATTCAGGGCCTATTCCCATACCAGCAGAAGATTATAACTTACCTGTTTATTGCAGCCAAACACACTATTGCTAGGGCCTAGAAGACACCTTCTGTATCGTTTATGCTGGTGAAGAGCACTTTGACCACCCTGATGATAATTTAAAAAATGTCCAGCAATTTACATGATTCCAATGTTAAGACACTGAAAGTGTGGTCCCTTGGTGGTCATATGCTCATCCGACCAGCCTAGGCAACCTATAATTGCTGATATTTCCACCCAAGCCTGCAGGAGTTTTTTCATTACACTCAACTGCCATTGGGTGACCTCCCTAAGACGCAACTACTGTCCCTCCATATCTCCTACAAGTCTTTTTGGGATCGAGATCTGGGACCCTCTATCGATCCGTGGTCCGTCTCCTGCATGGATAGTGCGAGTGAGGGGGGCAGGTTTGTTTGCTGCCCCCCCCCCCCAAAAAATGTTGTGCACCAGCCGCCACTGCTTTCAACATGACTACGCTGGAAGCAGAATACAAAGTCCTTTTGATTTGATTTGAATTGCTGATATTTCCACCCAAGCCTGCAGGAACCCACTCTGCCCCCCCCCTTCCTATCTCCCTGCCCCTTTCTTCCTTCTGTTTCCCATCTTTCCTACCCCAGGAGTTTTTTGTTTCTTCTCTTCTCTTCCCCTACTTCGGTAATCGGTTTGCCAGTTCACCCCTTCTGTTTCCTCATGGTATGCCCCAGGCAGTAGTGTATTTAGGTTTTGTACTGCCCTAGGCCTAACTACTAAACTCGTGCACCCCTTAATTTAAATATGACCCACCCCTTCCTGTCAAGGCCAAACCCCTTGCTGTTTAAGACCCGCCCTGAAATTTTTGAGTGGGGACACTAGTTCTGAGGGCCAGGGGCGGGGGGGGGAATGGATTCCCTTAATTTGCATAATTTCCTCTCACTTCCTGTTTGGCTATGGGGGCAGGAAGTGAAGGGAAATCTCAATAGGACAGGGATGGTAAAAAAAATAAACAGCGCAAGCCGGCTGGGGCTATTTCCGTGCTGCCCCCCTGCAAAGTGCTGTCCTAGGCCTGGGCCTTGTCGGCTAGACATGTGCGCTGTCAATAAATTTGTTTTGTTTCGCATTGGAATTAATTCGTAAATCGTGTCCAAAATTTCGTACGGAATACGAATTTTCGTTAGGTTTGTTAACTTTTCGTAACAATTACTAATGTTCGTTATGATGAATTTATCATTATGAGGGGCTCCCACCATCCCTGTGCTGTGCTGACTTCCTGGGTTTTTAACTTTTAGGTTCGTCAACTTTTTGTAACAATTACGAATGTTCGTTAGGAATTTGGATCCGAAATTCGTAAACGAAATTTCGTATTTCGTACAAAATTCAGAAGCATCAGAAATTCGTATTTCGGATCCTCGTGAATTTACGGAAATTCATACGAATTTTCGATTCGTACGAAACTAATCACACATGTCTATTGTCGGCCTAGGCCAGGATACAACGTTGCCCCCAGGCCCTCAGACGTACGTCTCCTACCATCATGCGGATCTACGGCTCCTACCATCAGGTCGTCCAGTCAACATTTTGTATTGTTAGTTTCACATAATGTTACTTGTGTCCTTATGCCATGTTCTTTGTTTTGTACCCCCTGCGTGGTGGGGTGATCAGTTCTCACGTCATTTATGCGCGCAACAATAAAAGTTATTGTGCCAGAAAAGGAAAGGTCATTTTTAATAACCTTCAACCACAATATGGCTTGTGTTGCAATTGTGTACAACTATATATAAAAAAATAAAAAAATGATTTTTACCCCCACAAAAGTAGAGTAAATCTTTAAACTTTCCATCCTCCTTTGAAATATCAGTTTCGGACGGACGAACGTGATTTCAGCATGCTTTACCTATTGCCGTATTCTGTTGCAACTGCAAAACATGAAAGGCTCAGTTCACTAAGCCAGGAGATTATGTGTTATTTACCAGAACTATCCTGAGTTTCAGCCATTTGATGGATATTTTAAGGTTTCATTGGCCCTAATTGCTAAAAATAGGGGCCATTATGGCAAATACCGATTGTTATTGCTTTGAGAATTAGGCCTAAAGAGCGCTCTAGGGAAAAAGAAGATAATGAATACAATTTACAAAATGTACTGCTCCGCCTTGCTATACAAAGTTTTTTCAGAAAAGCGTTGTTGAATTTAAAGCCCGGCTGATGCTATCATGTTGTTACTGTAGTGCAGCCAGGCAGCATAAATTGTAATAATTGCAAGCTCCTTTTTTATTTGTAACCGTCCTATTTGCTGTAAAAAGGGTACACACATCCCTGTGCTAGCCCCATGTTAAAAAGCCATACCAGTGCCCAACCGTGATGGCGCCGGTGCAACTCATGCCAACTGAAGAGCGCTGTTGATTGGAGCATTGTGCAGGGGGCAGGTTGGACCGCTGGATCTGAAGCTTCAGTTTGGCTTCAAATTAAATGTGCAAAAAATAAACCGATTTTTAGGGAGAAAGATGGATGACAAATTCTTACGAGTTTGAACATTTTACCATTCTGCAAAGCAAATTCAACTCTAAAATACCACAATGTTCAAACCACAGGGGCTAGTATTGGGCACGGAACTTTCTGTCTCAGTACAAGGAATATTTGGTATGATTAAGGCTAAGTTTTTTTTTTTTGAATCATACTTACCTAGGTGGTTGCAGCATCTGTCCCCCGATGGCTCTAAGACTGAGAACCGAGCGATCAAACACTGCTGATCGCTCGGTTCTCAGGGCTCCCTGAGCAGATCGGCGGTTACTGTCAGTAATCGGCTCTTCACTCTGCCCCCCCCCTCACACTCACTGGAGCGCTGGGCTGTGGAGGGGGCGGCTCAGGACTCTTAGTGGCTCGCTGAGAGGCTAAACCAGGTGCTGGTCCAGTCGTGTGGGCGGATCCCATCCATACAGTCGCTAACTTTCCCGAGCCTGGGCCCGCTCTGTGGCGCCCGCTGTCTGCTGAAAATGGGTTACAGGAGTGCAGAACTAACTGCATTCCTGTGATCCACAGGAGAAGTACAGCCAAATGAGCTGTACTTCTCCTTTAAAATGCAATGGCAGCGAACTGGGCTGTTCACAGGCAACAACTATCCAACATATTGCGATCAGCAGGTGTCAAGCCCGTCGTGCGCGATCTACTCAATTGAATGGGGAAGTGCTGCAAATCTCCCCGCAAAAGGACAAATGTTAAAAACATATAATTGACATAGAAGAACATGTTAATACATAGCACAAATATAGGAAAAAATTCCTGTGATAATTTTATACATTATATCATCGCCCTACTGCAGCTAGATGATGATTAGCTAGTGGTAACTTCAATTCAACGCAGGTGCGTTTCACGGGTACAAAAAGCCGGCTTCTTCAGGAAAAATAGGGCTACAACGCGAGCTCTGAACAAATGTAAACAGAAGTAGCAATGATCAATTTTACAATCAGCTGCCACCAACTCCCCCCAGTGTATGAAGTAGTCCATATGGGTTTATTGTGAATCCGTTATAGTCAAGTGTAATCACAATGGGCATTAAAAAGAGTGGTAGTCTCATATCTCTTAAGTGCTGGTACAATGCAGGTTGTTCATTGGGTAAGATGAGTAGCTGAGCGGTGAGGAGCAGTGAGAGGAAAAAAACCTTGGGGGGTGATTTACTAAGACGAATGCACTGCGCCGGTTCATACCTTGATTGGTGCGCCGGAAAAGTCATTAACCGAACGTGCGAACTGGCGCACTTTGAAGCGTAAAACCATAATAAATTTGCAAACTGCAACTGGCGCTAGGGTAACTGCGGTTTTCTCATTGATAATAGCGCACTCCCAATACATTTGGGTAATTTCATCTCATTGGATGCGTCTTGTTAGGCAATTAGTAGGTGTTCTCAGTTAATTAACCCTTTTGATGCTAATATCATTCCTATTACTTCTAATATATCTTTGAAATGTGTTTTTTTTTTCTATTTTTACCTAAATCTTTCATTACATTACAAAGAACAGAGAAGAGTTTCTAAACCCAATAAATTCATATTTTCAGATCTTGATCTTTAAAGTTGACCAAACACTGCAATCAGTTAGATCTTAAAGAAATAGATTTAGTGCAAGAGCCTGTTTGATTTGCTATAATTTGAATTAATTGTTCAAGCGTGTCTGCCGAAATATTGAGTTGGACAGAGATTGGCCGATCAGGTTGCATAGTGCATGACCATCTTAAGTGCCAAATACGGATTGTAGATGTGCCATGACCCACTTGTATTTACCTAACGATATTTCTTGGGCATTATACAAGGCACATGAAAACACCTTTTTTCATGGCATGCCAGAGTGATCAGGAATCTTCAAACTACGGCTCTCCAGCTGTTGCGGAACTACACATCCCACGAGGCATTGTAAAACTTTGACATTCACAGACATGACTAGGCATGATGGGAATTGTAGTTCCTGAACAACTGGAGGGCCGTAGTTTGAAGAACCCTGTGCTAGACCATTATTATGCCTCCAGAATTGGGAGTGTGGCATCTACCCAACTTCTCTCTGCTGATGGACACAAGAACCTACATCTATAGATATATATTTGTGCAGCACAGTGGTGTAGTGGTTAGCACTTTCACCTAGCAGCAAAAAGGGTCGCTGGTTTGAATCCTGCCTGCGACACCATCTGCCTGGAGTTTGCATGTTCTCCCTGTGCCTGCGTGGGTTTCCTCCAGGTACTCCGGTTTCCTCCCACACTCTAAAAACATGCTGGTGGGTAAATGGGATCCTGTCGAAAATTGGCCCTAATATGTATGAATGTGTGTTAGGGACCCACACAAACACCACCCCATGTTAAAAAAATTAATAATTTTCTTAATTTGCAAATAAGGATCATCTCTTCCTCGGGGAATAGTGAGCGGGGGGCATGGTGGTGGGAAGAAATTAGCAGCAGTACAAGCAACTTCCTGTAGGGGCGTGATGTCATTCGTGTGTGCTGTCTGCCGCTTCCTGGAACAAGATATGCGCCAAGGGTACATATCTCCGCAACACACAGCAGTTGCGCATCTCACATACATGACAGTCACGCATCTATATTCATTTGGCGCATCTAGCTGCAAGAACCCAATTTTTAGGGAAATTATTAGTAAAGCAGATGCAGATTTCCAGGACTGGACTAACAAATGTTCCCAGTAAGGCAACTGTTGTTTTCTATTAAACAAGGTCTAAATGGGCCATTGACATGCATCACAGTTGAACTTAGGAACGTGTCTTTGCAAAGTTAAACTAAATTATTATTATTATTATTATTATTATTCGAGATTTATATAGCGCCAATAGTTTACGCAGCGCTTTACAATGTATAAGGGGGACAACACAATTACAGTACAGTTCAATACATAAGGTACAGGTTATTTTTGCTTGGGGATAGAGTGCAGAGGGATTAGAAGTCTTGTCAGTTTTTGGGGATGTCTGCATCCCTGATAGGGTGACGACATCTCCCAAATTTTGCCACTTTCTCCTTCAAATTTATTCACTTCTTGTCATATAGTCAAACAGGAAGTGAGGGTAAAATCCTACCAATGTCTTTCCTTGGGGACACACAGGTCAATCTAAATAGCTTCCCCATTAGGTAAATTGCACTCTAGCATTTTGCTGTGTACACCCCAAATTATTAGGTATCTTGGACTTTGGGGTTTATTTCCTAAAGGCAAATCCACTTTGCACTACAAGTGCACTTGGAAGTGCAGTTGCTGGAGATCCGAGGGGGACATGCAAGGAAAAAAGAAAAAGAAAAAATCAGCATCTTTGCTTCTACATGATTGGATGATAAAATCACCAGTGCTTCCCCTCAGATTTTCAGCGACTACACTTGATTGCAGAGTGGATTTGCCTTTACTAAACCCCAACATACCTAATAATGTGGGGTGTACGCAACAAAGTGCTAGAGTGCAATTTGCCTAATGGGGACACTAGTTAGATTGACCTTTGTGTCCCCAAGGAAAGACATTGGTAGGGTTTTACCCTCACTTCCCCTTTGGCTATGTGACAGGAAGTGAAGCCAATTTTAAGAAATGGGACACATAGCCCAACCTAAAAAAGACAAGCAGGGGTTCTAACACTCCACTTGGTTTCCCTCAAATGTCCACAATTAGAATAGGATTGTCTGGAGCTCAATTTTAGCTCAGTGCTCTAAAGCAGTGCTTCTCAACCCTGTCCTCAAGTACCCCCAACGGGCCATGATTGCAGGTTTTCCTTCATCTTGCCCAGGTGCTTTAAATCACAGTCAATGGCTTGGTATTTTGGACAGCTATTTTAGCTAAGATAAATTCCCAAAACATGTCCTGTCGGGGGTACTCGAGGACTGAGGCTGAGAGCCACTGTGCTAAAATCGAATACTTACCACTCTGTAATTTTACTTTCCTAGTGCCTATCCATGGCAGCATACACACAATCCATGCATATGCTACCATGATGGCACCAGGAAAGTAGCTTTTAGACAAATCACACCTTTTTATGTTTTGCCATGCCAATCAGCCTAGTTAAGCTACAGCTGGGAAATCTGTTGCATGAAAATTTGCAAAACACATAAAAAATTGCTAGAAATTTTATTGGTCAGCACCACAGAATTGGGACCACTTCTCCATGTATACTAAGTCTACAGCCCTAGGCTTCCATCACCAAATCACAGGATCCACAGCTAAGGGTCCCTTCTATAGCTTTGCCCAGCTGGGCATGCACCCTGATGACATTTATTTCCAGGTTTCCCTGGAACTCACATTAGGAAGATGCTGTCCAGGCCTCTCAGGCCATATGCACCACACTATAGGGCCTATAGAAGATCAAGGGTAGACAAGGCAACTGCAGCTTGTCCTCAAATGATGTGTACCATTTCTCCTGGGAATTCAGCCCTGCACAGGGCTCTTTCGATCAGCTCAGTACAGGATTAAATCTTTGCAGCTCTGGGGTGTGCTGTTCCAATACCCCAACTACATTGGGTCCCACCCATGGCTGGTAATTATATAGCCACTAACTACACCTATTACATCACTACTGGGAGGAATTCCTCTAAAAGGGGAACTAACACCTGCCTATAACATGCCCCTTGCCGTTCCATAAAGGCAACAGAGCCATCAAGTGGCGGGCGTGGTACAAAATTTGCCCTTAGGGGTGGGACTTTAAAAGCATAGATAGTGAGACATACAAAGTAATAAAAAAATATAAAGTAATTTTATTTAAACAGTATATCAAAATTAATAACGTAATATTCATACAAACATGTATTAAAAATATCTGTGCCAATAACATTCCAGTGCATAATATTTCTGAAATATTACAGAAAGCATATGCACTCAAGATTTCAACATGTAACAAAAGATCATATGTATTCGATGCATCCTACGCTTTGCGGAGTATCATACACTCCTTCTTCAGAGATGAACCGATATGCAATTTATTCTAAATCCAAATTCCAAAAATACATTTTTTCAACAACATAACTAAATCAATATTTATATCCATCCAATGGCAACAGATGAATCAAGAAAAATGTACATGTGTTGCTCATATACTTACGTGTCCAATAAGCCACCAGAGCCACGGAGGAATGGCCAAATAAGCCATGGAGGCACAGATAGATGCAGCAGGGGTTAAAGAAAAGAATTCCTGGTTGATGGGGGAAGTGGGCGCAGAGATAACACCTGATAACAACCCAGGACACATTAGCAGGAAGCTGGGAATGTAGAACAAGGAAAAAGCTATCACAGTGTGCAGCTACACTAATGCTGCTTACACACGAGCGGACTTTTCAGCATCAAAGGTCCGATGGTCTTTCCGACGGACTTTCAACGGAGTTACTACGGACTTTCGAACGACCGGACTTGCACACACACGAACGGACTAAAGTCCATTCGAAAGTCCGTTGGTTTGAACGTGATGACGTACGAAGGGACTAGAATAAGGAAGTTCATAGCCAGTAGCCAATAGCTGCCCTTGCGTCGTTTTTTTTCTGTTGGACTAGTATACAGACTAATGGATTTTTCGACTGGACTCGAGTTCGTCGGAAAGATTTGAAACATGTTCTAAATCTAAAGTCCGTCTGATTTTTCGACAGCAAAGGTCCAATGAAGCCCACACACGATCGAATGGTCCGGCGGATTCGCTCCGTGGGACCTTTGCTGTCCAAAAGTCCGCTCATGTGCACACAGCATTAGTGTTTTAATCCCCCATTTATTGCCAAATGATCTCCCATAAGAGGTTGGCCAAGGGATCAATAAAAAACCATATATATTTAAATACTCAAATTTTATTTTATTTTTTAAAGGGTTACAACTAGACAGATATGTATATATAAAGATACAAAAAGATATACCTCAGAGGGGTGCTGTGTATGTGCAGACAAAGGCAACATAGGATGAAAAGACACACTGGGTCAGGAGGATATATTATTCATCCCTAGTATCATGCAGTAAAAGCTGATGAATATATATATATCAAGAGTCCATATTACAATTTCTGTTCAATGGCTTGAAAAGGGTCCAAACGGAGCCTCAGAAACATCCCACAGATGCACACATTCAAAGGATACGCAGTCTATGAATAACAGAGAAGTAAATTAAATATGACTGATATCAATGTAGCTACACATATTTTAAACTGCTACAGTGTTGAAAAAATAAAATGTCAAAAATAGCATTTACCTGAGCCAGTGTGCACCGCTGATATGTTGCCTTATCAAGAGCTACAACACTAATGCACCCTTACTAAAGCTCACTATATATAGGAGCTAAATTGAGTCAAACCTCCCCTTGCTAGCAGGTGTGGGTGATAATAATCTCTGCTGACACCATGGTCCTCTGAGATGGCAGTGCAGGAGGAGTGACGTCATGCGTCGCGCTCCCATCGACACGCATGCGCGGTTTGCCCGGGGAGCCACTAGACACGGAAAGGAGACTAGACGATGTAGCATATAGACTCCTGCACAGCAAGCGGCGCCTGCACAGAAATTGCCAACCATGCTGGCAATCACATGACTGTGGGAGGTGGGACATGGATGAAGGGAAAAGAAATCATCAACCCTAACACCGTGGGGTTGATGAATGCCCACAATATACATGGGAGATCGCGTGGGGAATGCCGAGCAGACATGGAGATTGGACCGACGTGATTTAACACTCAGTCCAAATGACTCTAAAATAAATAAAAATAAAATAATGAAAATAAATATAAAAATAAACAAAAATAAGGGGGCAAGAAAAAAAAGAGTGATAGGATGAAGGGGACTGATTTAGTTGCCCAAAGCTCAAATGGCACATGAATGCAACAACACATACATAGATGTACAATCAAAGGCAGACGAATATGGATATATGTACCTCAATCACAACAATATATTCCCATAGCAATGTAGTAACAAAATATAAATGTAGATGATAGACCATATATATATAGATGAAAAAGATAGAGCAAAGAAACGGAATGGCTATACTATCCCATAAAAATTGTGCCTTCAAAATCCAAAGAGACACGGAAAGATATATATATATAGATCTAACTACTTTTCTATGCCTCCAGATGCAAACTCCTCAAGAAAGGGCCTATAGTTAGCTGCCTCATTTAGGCCTGGAAAGGTTGTAGCCTGGAGCATAAAAATCCATTTGAGTTCTTTTTGTAAAATGATTTTATTCCAGTCCCCCCCTCTTGCACTGGGATACACTCTATCCAAGACCAAAAATGTGATCTTCGGAAAGGTGGCATTGTGCAGGGATAGAACATGTCTCCCCAAGGGAGAGATCTGGAACACATTTTTTCATGCTCCAGATATGTTTGGACATCCTAGAACGTAGTTTGACCTTAGTTTTGTCTACATAAAAATAGCAAAGTAACAGATATACCACCCCCTTAGTCTTGCAGTTGCCAAAATGCACTGCTTTAAAGGGCCTTCCATTTGGCAATACACATGCGGGTCCCAACTGTAAATACTGGCAAAAGGTGCAGCTCCCACAAGTGTATGTACCTTTGGTTTTGAAGGGATCACCCCGATTCTAACCTCTAAACTCGCTTTGGACAATGCAGTCTCTAATTGATGTGGCACGTCTAAAGGTGATAAGTGGTTTTGTTGGCACAAATCTGCCCAGGTTGGCATCCATGGACAGAAGGTGCCAATACTTTTGCAGTATATTGCGAATCTTGTTATGTTGGTTAGAATAGGATATTATTATTCTAGTCGCTTTTTTGTTTATGGGAATATAGAAGTTCATATCTGTTTTTTTCCAAGGATTTTTTGTAGGCCTTCTTAAGGCATGTTTTTGAATATCCTCTCTCCAATAGTCGAGTCTGTAGCTTTTTTGCTTCGATTTGAAAAATTTTCTCATCGGAGCAGTTTCTTCTAGTACGCAAGTACTGACTAAAGGGTATGGAAGTTATGAGTGGACGTGGATGGAAACTAGACGCGTGGAGTATGGAATTTCCCACTGTTGGTTTCCTGAATAAACAAGTCTGGATGGCACCACCCTCTCCACGGAGGACCGTGACATCCAGAAAAGTCACCTCATCAGAATGATAGGTCATTGTAAAGTTTAAATTAAATTGGTTCTTATTAAGCCTGGCTAGAAAGGCGGATAGCATCTCTATTGAGCTGCCCCAGATTAAAAACACGTCATCGATGTATCTTACCCACATCGTAATGTGGTCGGTATACATCAGCAACTGCTCATCTACCATCAAAGACCACTGCTCCCACTCCCCCAGGTACAGATTGGCATACGATGGGGCACAGCATGTCCCCATCGCAACACCCTGTACCTGGAGGTAGTGGGAGCCATCAAAAGAGAAAATATTGTGGTGGAGAATAAAATCCAAAGATTGAACAAAAAAATCACTATATGGCCATTCATCATCTATTTGGGATAGAATGTGATGGATCGCAGCAAAACCCAGCGTGTGCGGAATGGAACTATAGAGCGCCTCGACGTCAATCGTCACTAACGTCAAGTGTTCTGAAATGAAAAGGCCATCTAGAATTTTAAGAAAATGGATCGTATCCTTGACATAGGATAGAAGGCTAATTACAAAAGGCTTGAGATGTTCGTCGATTAATCGACTCAGTCTTTCAGAAATAGAGCCATTACCCAAAATAATCGAGCGGCCAGGTGGATCATTTCTGCCCTTGTGGATCTTGGGGAGCGAGTAGAACGTTGTAATTCTCAGATGCTCATTGTGTATGTATTTCCAGGTTGTAGCTGTTATGATACCCTTTTTACCTGCAGTATCTACTAGATCATAGAATTTGGCATTGAACTTTTCGATCATGTGAACAGGAATGGAACGGTACCCATTCTCATTTTTGAGAATTTAACTGCACATAGCAGTTTACTGATCATTATCCATGATAACGGTATTCCCACCTTTATCAGATGGTTTAACCACCAATGAATAATTTTTTGATAGATCTTTAAGAGCCTGTTTTTCCAACGAGGTCATGTTCTCTTTGGGGTTGACTTTTAGTGATATCTTATTCAAATCTCGGGATACAAGCTTTAAAAAATGTTGCTACATTTGGATTAGAGCTGGGTACAGGGAACTGATCTGATTTTTTCTTTAGGTTTAGGTTTTTCTTTAGATTTAGGTTTAATTACCTTCTCATTGGATCCTGTGTCGTTATCGGCCAACAGCCTTTCGATGACGACACAGTCAATGAGATCTGATTGATCATTTTCCTCAAGGAGAGAGATGAGCTGGTTGATGCAGTGGCGGGCAAACTAACTGCACCTGCCAATAGGCATATTTTTCAAGTTTTATTAGGTAGTCATTTTAAAAAGGTGAGGTTGTCTGGACCTAATAAGCAGAGCTTGCATTTTTCTGCAGGGACCACCTTAAATGTGATGCACATGAGAAAACTACAATGAGTAGTTTAATTCATTGTTTCTGGACCAGGATGCTGTAGCACCCTAGGGTGCCGTTTGAGTCCCCATAGGGTGCTGTGAACATCCGACACAATTTGACTTGGGTGAGTGTCAGGATTTGCCATGGTGCGGATGGCTACCATTTAGCAGGAGGATGGACGTCTGCCTCCTCAAGACCTTCTCTACTAGGCTTGTGCAATTCGTTTCGTAACTAATCGAAAATTCGGCCGAATTTTGCATCTTTCGGACATTCGGATGCATCCGAATGTCCGAATAAAAAAATAACGAATTTCAACTAATACAAAAGATATTATAGCGAATATGACGAATGAATTCGACATGATTCAGTAGTTCGTTAAAGATCTAATGAAACAAAAGGTCAACTCAAAGTAAATCTTACAGTCCAATCAGCTGATTAATTTTGTGCTGGAGGTTGGATTACTGGCAAAGTGCATTCCTGAGAACTGAGTGAGAAGGGTGTTGTATTGTATTTGAGCAGAGGAGAAGAGATATTGTCATTGTGTGTGTTAATAGATTCAATAAACAAACGACTTTCCAAACTACGAATCATTATTACGAATATATATATATATACATACATAAATATCGAATTTCAACGAATACAAACGAAATTATAGCGCATATAACAAATGAATTCAACATGATTCGAGATGCAGTATAACGAATATCGACACTCTACGAATAATAACGAATTATTCGAAAACTTATTAACCTAACATAACGAATATAACAGAACGAAATTATGTACGAATGACAACAAACCGAAACTAAACAAAATTTTCTGTTGTGCACAAGTCTACCTCTGGCCCATTGGTGTAATTGAGGGGCTCTTTGATTGAAAAGGGGGGTGAAGTGTGTGATTAGGGGGCTCTGTTATGGGTGGCTTTTTTGTGAGGGGATCCTGTGATTAGGGGTTTCGTGTTAGGGGAGACTGTGTGATCAGGAGACTCTGTGATGGTGGGACTGTTTTTGGGATGAGAGGACTCTGATGTGATGAGAGGACTTTGTGGTGGTGGGGACTCTCTGATGTCATGAGGGGCTTTCATTTATGGGGTGGCTTCTAATGTATAGGGGGACATTGATGTGATGGGGGGCGCTGACGCAATGGGGGGGTCCCCTGACGTGATAGGGGACCTTTGATATGAAGAGGGCTTCTGATATAAAGTATCCACTATAAGGGTAGTTGTCTTCTTGTGGCTGAAGTTGGGCTTTAAAGAATGTTACAGTAATATAGTGAAAGGCCTATCATTTTCACCCCTCCCTAAAGCATGCTGACTGGGAAGTTTTCTGATTTCAAGTGATTGTAAAGTCTTGTTTAAAAAAAAATAACAAACATGTTATACTTACTTCCTCTGTGCAGTTGGTTTTGCACAGAGCAGCCGTGATCCTTCTCTTCTCGGGTCCCTCTTTGCTGCTCCTGAACCCTCCCTCCTATCGAGTGCCCCCTCAGCCAGTAGCTTTCTATGGGGGCACCCGAGCCGAGTCACCGCTCTGTGTATCCATTCAGACACGGAGCCCCGACCTGGCCCCACCCCTTTTCTCCCTGATTGGCTTACTGACTTTGATTGACAGCTGCGGGAGCCAATGGTGCCGCTGCTGTGTCTCAGCCAATCAGGAGGAGTGTCCCGGACGGCTTAGACTTTCGTGGACATCGCCGGAGAGAGATGGGGCTCAGGTAAGTAATTTAGGGGTGCTGGAGAGGCTGCTACACACAGAAGGTTTTTTATCCTAATGCATAGAATGCATTAAGATAAAAAAAACCTTCTGCCTTTACAATTCCTTTCAATACTGGATTCCATGAATAGCCTGGACATCAGCTGCTGAGATCTGGGCTGGAGTGGAGCAGATAAGGTTTTTCTATTACAATAGGGTACAAAGTCTCCAAGTTAATGAGTTAAGCATTTTCGAATTCACAAAGAGCAAAAACTTGCCTTTAAACTGGTCATAGATTAGTGAAATTTTGTTTGAAAAATGTCATTTTAAGAATATTTGTTTAATTTTCTAATCGTTAGTGGGATTGAATCAATGTTAGTTTTTGACTGCAGCGATGGAAGATGTTTCTTAAACAAACGAACTTCTAACAGTGTATGTGGTTTTCAATTTGTAAAGTCATATTAAAATCAAATGTTTTTTTTTTTTTTAAATACTCTCAAAAGACATTGGTCATGTCGGTAAATGTACTAATAATAAATTTATCTTAACTTTTGCAATCTAGATTTGAGAAACTGACGCACTGTTTGGTATGTGTTTTTGGTATGTGTTTCTATTCACACGGCATACCTAAAATAATTTTCTAAAAAATATTTCTTTCCTTTTCTAGTTGCTTCTTTGGTGCAGCTTCTGTTCAGAATAGCTTCCAAATCTATCTCCTATTTTGTAGACGCTATAACTTTTGCGCAAACTAATCAATATACGCTTATTGCGATTTTTTTAATTTTTTTTACCAAAAATATGTAGAAGAATACATATCAGCGTAAACTGAGGAAAAAAATTGTTTTTTTATATATTTTTGGGGGATATTTATAACAAAAAGTAAAAAATATTGTGTTTTTTTTCAAAATGAGGTGATCAAATACCACCAAAAGAAAGCTCTATTTGTGGGGAAAAAAGAACGTCAATTTTGTTTGGGTGCAACGTCGCACGACTGCGCAATTGTCAGTTAAAACGACGCAGTGCCTAAACGCAAAAAGTGCTCTGGTCAGTAAGGGGGGTAAAATCTTCCGGGGCTGAAGCGGGTCGTCCCCCCACACAAAATAAAAAGTCAGCTGCTACAAACACTGTAGCTGCTGACTTTTACTATTAGGGTGCTTACCCATCCAGGCATCCAGCGGTGTCCTCACCCGAGCTAATTTTTCAATCGGTTCCCAGGTGCTGGTATCTCCATCTTGGCTTTGCTTTACCAATACATAGAAAGGGGAAACTAGAGAGTAGAATTTTTAAAGAGGAACTTTACTGCCCTGTTTGTGTTTTGTTTTTTTGTTTTTTTATATCAGGTTTGCTGGGTTATGCTGAACAAGCATACCCACATGCCCAGCAAATGCATCGGTCCTGTAGCGACCTCCTGCACTGCTGTTCTCCCCCCAGTCCCATGCCACCATCTTGCTCACTCTGACATCATCAGGAGCCAGCTGTCTTTTTCCTAGTTCTTGCAACCGACACCCTGATGACGTGCATGTGATGCAGCACCTCTTCAGGGGGCTGGCGGCAAGAACCAGGAAAAGAAAGCCAGTATCACGCGAAGGCACATGCTCATTTTCGTTGGCTGACCTGAAGCCTCCTGGGATGCGTGACGTGAGTATCCCAGGAGGCTGCGGGAGCTTGGTGAATGGGAACAAGTTATGCAATGTGGATGCGAACATGTAATATAAAAATATAACGTAGGGGTAATCTCAAATTGGTGGCAAAAGTGGAAGTAAACTTTTTAAAAGCAGCCATCCTCAGCCAGGGTTCTACCAGAAGTGGCTAGGGGTTCCTTGACCTGCGGCTAATTTACCTTCCATCTGATGGTTCCTGCAGAGGTCCAGATCGAACACCACTTGGCAGAACCAGCGGCATGACTGCAAGGGTGCAATGCTTGCCACCCATGAAAGGGAAGTATTCTTCCCACTTATCACCACCATTGAAAGGGGCATTTTTCCAATGACCCTTGATAGAATAATCCTATCAGGCATCCACTGAGACCTGAAAATTATTTTAAAGGTTCCACTTGGGTAAACAGGTTGAGAAATGCTGCTTTAAAGTTGTTTGTAAACCCTCTTTTTGGACTTCTACCTATAGGTAAGCCTAGAATAAGGCTTACCTATAGGTAGTGGAAATATCTCCTAAACGTGCGCCGTTTAGGAGATATTTCATTTGTAGTCCGCCGAAAATTCCAAACGGCGCATGCGCGAGGAAGAAATGAAACTAAGTGCCGTTCCTTCACCAGCCTGTGCCGTTAATCGCGGCTCCTGTGCGCATGCGCGGGAGTGACGTCACACGCGGCTCTGGCGAATCACAGTGCCGGAGTCCGCAGCCCGGAAGGAAGAGGGGACAGAAGATGGACGCTGCCTACACAGGGGACATCGCTGGATTCTTTTGCAGGTAAGTGGCACATAATGGGCTAGTATGCGATGCATACTAGCCCATTATGCTTTTCATTTGCAGGCTTTGCAGCGAGCAAACCCATCAGGGTTTACTTCCTCTTTAAGACCCCTTTCACACTGGGGCCTGCGTTAGCGTTAAAGCACCGCTCGTTTTAGCAGCGCTTTAGCACTGTTTAAGCAACGCTTTTCGGCCACTAGCAGGGCGCTTTTAACCCCAAAGAAGGGGTTAAAACCGCCCGTGTTGCGGTGCTTCCGAATCGCTTTGGAAGCGCTGTTTATTCATTTCAATGGGCAGGGCATTTTGGGAGCGCTAAATACAACGCTCCCAAACCGCCCCGAAGATGTTGCTTGTAGGAATTTTCCTAATGTCCCGCAAGCGCACCGCCCCAGTGTAAAAAGACACACCGAAATGAATGGGAGGCGGTTTTCAGGCGCTATTTAGAGGCTATTTCTAATGCTAAAATGTCTGAAAACCGCCTCAGTGTGAAAGGGGTCTAAAGGATCGCTAAACCCAAGAACAAACATGTTAGGAATTGCAACTTACCCGTTCTTAGATGTGGTGGCTGCATTTGTTTTCAAAAATATATTCAACAAGTGCAGAAAATGCCTAGTTATCTTGCCAGGAATGCAGTGTCTTTGTCATTTGAGCTGAACTGGAAGCAAAAACAATGTTGTCTTCCTTCTGTAAACTACTAATCCCCCCCATCCCATCTTCCTATGAACAATGGCAGATATGTTTGTAGTCCAGCCACTGGTAATTATGGCTTATTCCATAAACACAGTAGAGGAGTGAGCATAGCCACCCAGGGTGTTTTTCTCCTGGTAAAAATAACAGAAAAAAAAGGCCAAGCAAAAAGAAAAGTAATGCAGTCACCATATTTATGGACCGGTAAGCTGCAATATATTATCGTTTGGTTTTGGATTTAGGTAACGCTTTCAATTTCTTACCCCATATGTATCGACAGTTGAAAAATCACAATAATCATTTTTTTACAAGTACTGCTTGTTGACAAGAATAAAATAACTTCTGCTCCTGAGCTTCCTCATGTGACCTACCCTAGATCATACGGTGCTTAGCTTCGGGCACTGTGGGTGTTTCATGTCATTACAAACTGCCGAGACACTATTGCATTTAATCAGACTGACCCTGTCTGGTGGACTTGCAGTGAAATGAGAGTATTAGCAAGGTAAAACATCATTATTATTACATCATGCATAGCTCCCAACTGTCCCTGATTTGGAGCAATGTCCCTCTGTCCCTCTTTCCTCCTCATTTGTCCCTCATTTTGGTCTGATCTATATAGATGTATATAAAATGCACTTTTTATGTATCAAAAAGTGTTTTCCAGTGCTAAACCTTTCATCTGATTTCTAAATTTCTGCATATGTAAATTCCAAAAGCCAATATAAAGGAATAGTAGTGGTAAAAAAAGCACTTGTGGGTTTAACCAATCTTGTTTTTCTTGTTTTTTTGTACAATTCTCCTTTAAGGGGGCGTGGCAAGGGGTGTGTCCTATGCTTGCATACTTTTGCTGCTAGGTGTCCCCCATTCCCATCTCAAAAAGTTGGGAATTATGCATCATGCCCCACTAAGTATATATATATATATATATATATTTGTCATTTCTGAAAAACTCAGATCATCCAGTGACAAATATCTAAAAGAAGAGCCTTTCTCTGCAAATCCCGGGGTCACTTTGCTTTGTAGGTTTTTTTTTTGGGATGTGATATTGAAATTGAAATAGAGATGTTTAGGTGTCCATGGTGGTGTGTGAGAATAACACATTTCAACGGCAGACATACACTATATTGTCAAAAGTATTGGGACACCTGCCTTTACGCACCCATGAACTTTAATGGCATCCCAGTCTTAGTTCGAAGAGTTCATTATTGAGTTGGCCCACCCTTTGCAGCTATAACAGCTTCAACTCTTCTGGGAAGGCTGTCCACAAGATTTAGGAGTGTGTCTATGGAAATGTTTGACCATTCTTCTAGAAGCACATTTGTGAGGTCAGGCACTGATGTTGGACGAGAAGGCCTGGCTCGCAGTCTCCACTCTAATTCCTCCCAAAGGTTTGCTATCGGGTTGAGGTCAGGACTCTGTGCAGGACAGTCAAGTTCCTCCACCCCAAAACTTGGTCATCCATGCCCTTATGGACCTTGCTTGGGAGCATGAAATTGTCCAAAATGTCTTGGTATGCTGACACGTTAAGAGTTCCCTTTACTGGAACTAAGGGGCCAACCCCTGAAAAACAACCACACACCATAATCCCCCCTCCACCAAATGATTTGGACCACTGCACAAAGCAAGGTCCATAAAGACATGGATGAGCGAGTTTAGGGTTGAGGAACTTGACTGGCCTGCACAGAGTCCTGACCTCAACCCGATAAAACACCTTTGGGGTGAATTAGAGTGGAGACTGCAAGCCAGGCCTTTTTGTCCAACATCAGTGCCTGACCTCACAAATGCGCTTCTGGAAAAATGGTCAAACATTCCCATAGACACACTCCTAAACCTTGTGGACAGTCTTCCTAGAAGAGTTGAGGCTGTTATAGCTGCAAAGGGTGGGCCAACTCAATATTGAACCCTACAAACGAAGACTGAGATACCATTAAAGTTCATGTGCGAGTAAAGGCAGGTGTCCCAATACTTTTGACAATATAGCGTGGCTGTGTTACAGGAAGATGTATGTTTGTAGACTGAGATTACTAGTAAAATTTTTATTTCACTGCCGACCATTGTGATAACGAATGCACCATTTCAACCTCAACAGTGCAAACATACCTTGAGATTAATGTTCCTATGATAAGGGTGAGGCTACCACCACCCAAACCTCCCCCGTGTTCTGCTACAAGGTCACAGGTGTGACTTCAGTAATGAGTGTGCCACATACCTTCCAACTTTATGAGATGGGAAAGAGGGACGTGTTTCCCAACACAAAGCATGTAGGCAGTATACGCAACCCACCACTCTTTCAACTATGTAGACCATAATGAATCACTAGATGGCTATGCTATCTTCCCACAATGCTTCATGAATGGAGGCAATATTCCTCCCACTGATATAAAACAATGGAATGCTATTCCTCCCACTGATATAAAACAATGGAACACCTTTCCTCCCACTGATATAAAACAATGGAACACCTTTCCTCCCACTGACATAGCAGTGTTGCATTATTCCTTCCACTGACACCAATTATGGGGGATTATCCCTACCACTAATAACAGGGCAATATTTCTACTGCTACTGAC
Source organism: Aquarana catesbeiana (assembly GCF_042186555.1). Lineage (NCBI taxonomy): Eukaryota > Metazoa > Chordata > Amphibia > Anura > Ranidae > Aquarana > Aquarana catesbeiana. The sequence continues at coordinate 316,021,071 of NC_133330.1, forward strand.
CACAGGTGCTATGAAATTTTTTTTTTTTACTCCCACTGCCCACCAACCTGAGGCATTGTTTACTCCCATTGATACTGGGGCATTTTCTACTCCCACTGACCACCATCTTGAGGCATGGTTTACACCATGGGCGTCCGTATGGGGGGGCAAGTGCCCCCCCCCCCCCCTCTTGAGCAAGGTGCCCACATACGCAGCCCTCAAAATTTCCACTTGCCTGCTCGCATTTGGCGAGTGGAAATTAGCGGAGGGCGAGTGTGGAGCAGGGGCGGACTGAGCTGACAGTTTCCTGGCTGATCGCTTCTGGGAGAAGCAGTGCGGCCATCAGATTGGCCGGGAGAGGGGGCTCTTTGCCCCTGGGCTGCTCTGATGTTCTGTACAAAAGGCCGCACTGCTTCTACCAGGAGCGATCAGCCAGGAAACTGTCAGAAGGATCAGGCAGCCAGATGACACAGAGCGGGGATCTCCCGCTGAGACGCCGGCCGCTGTCAAACAAAGTCCCACCTCCTGGACTGGCATTGGACCAGTGTGCTGTCTATTAGAGTAGTCGATCTAGGGGGTGGGACTTCATTTGACAGCGGCGGCTATTTATATACAAGCCGCGTTTCAGCGGGAGATCCCCGCTCTGTGTCATCCGTCTGGCAAACCCTCCTGATTCCTCCCTAATGCATTTCACTGATGAGGCTGCACGTATGGGCTGCATTGATGGATAATGATATGCTGCACTGATGGCCAATGATATGCTGCATGTATGGGCAAAGATACACTGCACTGATGGGCAATGGTATGCTGCCTGCACCGATGGGCAATAATACACTGTAATGATGGGCTGCATTGAAGGCCAATGATATGCTGCACTGATGGCCAATGATATGCTGCACTGATGGCCAATGATACACTGCACTGATGGGCACTGATGGGCAATGGTATGCTGCACTTTTGGGCAATGATGGGCTGCATTGATGAGCAATGGTATACTGCACTGATACGCTGCACTGATGGGTAATGGTGATGGTGCACTGATGGGCAATAATACGCTGTAATGATGGGCTGCATTGATGGGCAATGATATGCTGTACTGATGGGCAATGATACCCTGCACTGATGGCCAATGATATGTTGCACTGATGGCCAATGATACACTGCAGTGATGGGCTGAATTGATGGGCAAAGATATGCTGCACTGATGGGCAATGGTATGCTGCACTGATGGGTAATAATACGCTGTAATGATGGGCTGCATTGGAGGCTAATAATATGCTGCACTGATGGCTAATGATACGCTGCACTGATGGCCAATGATACACTGCACTGATGGGCAATGGTATGCTGCACTTTTGGGCAATGATGGGCTGCATTGATGAGCAATGGTATACTGCACTGATATGCTGCACTGATGGGCAATGGTGATGCTGCACTGATGGGCAATGATACCCTGCACTGATGGCCAATGATATGTTGCACTGATGGGCAATGATACACTGCAGTGATAGGCTGAATTGATGGGCAATGATATGCTGCACTGATGGGCAATGATGCACTGCACTGATGGGCAATGACAGGCTGCACTGATGGCCACTGAGATGCTGCACTGATGGCCACTGATGAGGCGGAACTAATAAGCTGCGCTGATGAGGCTGCACTGATGGGTAATAATACGCTGTACTGATGGGCAATGATAGGCTTCACTGATGGGCAATGATGGGCACTAATAGGCTGCACTGATGGGCAATGATAGGCTTCACTGATGGGCAATGATGGACACTAATAGCCTGCACTGATGGGCAATGATAGGCTTCACTGATGGCCACTGATATGCTGCACTGATGGCCACTGATGAGGCGGAACTGATAAGCTGCGCTGATGGGCACTGATCAGCTGCACTGATGGGCACTGATGAGGCTGCACTGATTTACACTAATAGGCTGCACTGATGGGCACTGATATGCTTTATGTTAATATTATTAAAGTTGTTGTTAATATTTATTTGTGGAACTTAATTCTGCATAAAACATTTAACAGTGTATTTTCATAAGATAAAGGGCGTGTTTAGGGGCGGACTTAGGGGCGGGGCACGTTAGGGGTTAAAAACAGATTAGAAATAGCTAATCCGACAATGGCAGCTTGATCCTTCTAACAAGCTTTTGCATCAGGTTTCTCAAACCTTTCCATGCCTGTGCTTTATATGATGACTAAGCCCCTCCCCTTCATGACATTATCGAAAAGGGGGGGGACATGGGTGGCCTTAAAATGATGCCCCCCCTGAAAAAAGTTCTGCGGACACCTATGGTTTACACCCATTGATACTGGGGCATTTTCTACTCCCACTGGCCACAGTGTCCCCCCCCCCCCCCCCTAAAGTCTGAGGGACAGTAAACTGGCCCTTTGCTTAGAAAGTATAGATACCCATGTGATAGTATATGACTAGCCTTAATTATGAGTTGGAATATTAGTTCTTTTGTTTATTAAGTTAACTTTATTTTTGTTTCTTTATTGTAGGTGAACCAAGGAAGTTTGATCCAAAGTTTAAAGGACCCATCGGAAACAGGTAACCTTTGTTTACTTAAATGAGTAGTGTGCTTAAAGGGGACATAGTGTGCTTTTCATAATGTACTATTATGATCAGAAATAAAAAATATTACTTTTTAATCAGGTCAACATGAAATATTACATATGAAAAGTTCATATTTAGCTTTTCAGATCAATAGGCGGTGCACTCCCAAATAAGCAGCAGCTCTCCGGTGCCGAGAAAACACCTGCGTTGTAATAGATCTGAAAGGAGGTATCAGCTTACATATGCAGCAGAGAAAGAGCCCACCCCTTCACCCTAATGCCGCATACACACGACCAGGTTTGCCATCAGAATAAACTCAGAAGGTTTCTCCGACGGAATTCCATTCAAGCGGTCTTGCCTACACACGGTCAACCCAAAGTCCGACCAAAGCCCGACCATCCAGAACACGGTGACGTACAACACGTACGACGGGACTAGAAAAAGGAAGTTCAATAGCCAGTAGCCAATAGCTTCCGTCTCGTACTTGCTTCAGAGCATGCGTCGTTTTCGGTCCGTCGGACCAGCATACAGACGATCGGTTTTCCTGATAGGAATTGGTTCCGCCGGAAATATTTAGAACATGTTCCATTTCTAGGTCCATCAGAATTTTCAAAAAAAGAAGTCCGATGAGGCATACACACAATCGGAATAGACGATGAAAAGCTTCCATCGGACTTTTTCTATCGGACATTCCGCTCATGTGTACGCGGCATTAGGGAAAGTGTCTAACCTTGAAATATATAGGCTTTAAGCAAACATATGAGTGGGGCTGGGCTTTCTTTTTTGAAAGCCCAGCAAGTTTCTTAAAGTACTGTAATATCCCTTTCACACTGGGGCGGTTTTCAGGCACTTTAGCGCTGAAAATAGCCTCTACTAAGCACCTGAAAACCACCTCCTATTCATTCAAGTGCTACTTTTCACACTGGGGCGGTGCGCTTGCGGGACGTTCGGAAAAGTCCTGCAAGCAGCATCTTTGGGGTGGTTTGGGAGCGCTGTATATAGCCCTCCCAAAACGCCCTGCCCATTGGAATTTATGGGCAGTGCTTCTGAAGCGTCTGAAAAGCACTTCGGAAGCGCCGCAACACGGGAGTTTTTAACCCCCTTCTTTGGGGTTAAAAGCGGGCGAAAAGCGCTGCTTAAACAGCATATGTGCCTGCGGCCCCAGTGTGTAAGGGGTCTGGTTTGCTGGGGGTCAATTGTTGCTGGAAGGGATCTACTGTTGAGGGAGGGGTCTTTAATACTGGCTGCTGGGAGATCTGTTGTTGCTGCTCAAGGTCTGTTGTTGCTGGGGTGAAATTTTTTCTGCAGGGGTCCATTTTTGCTGGGGGAAATCTATTGATGCTGGGGAGGGTCTATTGTTGCTGGCTGCAGGGGATCTATTTAAGACTCCTTTCACACTGGAGGCGTTTTTCAGGCGCTTTAGCGCTGAAAATAGCACCTGTAAAGCGCCTGAAAAAAGCCTCAACTGCAATCCCAGTGTGAGATCCCGAGTGCTTTCACACTGGGGCGCTGCGCCGGCAGGACGTCAAAAAAAGTCCTGCAAGCAGCTTCTTTGAGGCGCTTTAGGAGCGGTGTATACACCGCTCCTAAAGCGCCCCTGCCCATTGAAATCAATGGACAGCGCGGCCAAAGCGCTTGCAAAGCACCTCCGCAGCGGCACTTTGTGGGAACTTTTAACCCTTTATTCGGGCACTAGCGGGGGTTAAAAACGGCCCTCTAGCGCCCAAAAAGCGCTGAAAAAACGACGGATGCTGCTAAAACTAGTGGTGCTTTACCGCCCCCGCGCTGGCAGTGTGATAGGGCTCTTATGCCCTGTACACACGAGCGGACTTTTCGACCGGACTGATCCGGCGGACAATCTGACCGTGTGTGGGCTTCATCGGACCTTCAGTGGACTGTTTGTGTCGAAAATCTGACGAACTTTAGATTTGGAACATGTTTCAAATCTTTACGTCGGAACTCCGCCGGACCCAGTTCCTATCGAAAACTCCGCTCGTCTGTATGCTAGTCCGACGGACGAAAACCGACGCTAGGGCAACTATTGGCTACTGGCTATCAACTTCCTTATTTTAGTCCGGTCGTACGTCATCCAGCGGACTTTGGAGTGACTTTGCGGACTTTGGTGTGATCGTGTGTAGGCATGTCCGTTCGTTCGAAAGTCCGTCAAAAGTCTGTCGAAAGTCAGTTGGAAAGACTGTTGGACCTTTGTTGCCGTAAAGTCCACCCGTGTTTACAGGGCATTACTGTTTTTCTTGTTATCATGAACAAATTCCATACAAAATGATACCTGGCTTTGTAATCTCTAAAAGGGGTGGTACTGGGAGGTGGGTGGGGGTGGAATCAAGAAACGGTGCTCAGAGATGGGTAGGACCTTTCCCCTAGTGGAGATTAGGGGCAGTCATCCCAACACCAACATATTGGGAGGTCAGTGCTGATCAATGATGTGCAGCTCATGAAGGGGTGAGTGCATGTAGACAGTAAGACCCCTTTCACACTGGGGCTGCGTCAGCCATAGTTTTAGCGGTGCTTTGCCATAGTTTTAGCGGTGCTTTTCAGCCGCTAGCGTGGCACTTTTAACCCCTACTGGCGGCCGAAAAAAAGGTTAAAAGCACCCGTTTTAAAAGCACCCACTGAAGAGCTGCCCATTCATTGCAATGGCCAGGACGTTTTGGAAACGGTGTATACAAAGTTATGTCTACGGCCACCCCTCCACTCAGATGCTGCTCTGGTAACGTAAGCCTAATAGAGCGACAATCTTAGCTCTGGGATACTCCAATGTGCCTCCAACACCATTAAGAACTATTACTATTGCACCTGTATTGACTGAGTTACTGAGTTGTCACTACCATAGTGTTTGGAACTGTACACCAAGTGTACAAAAATGTGTTACTTTCATTGAACCAAATAATAATTGTTCTACTATACTTCTCTGGGTGCCTTTCTCCCACATCAGGACTGGCTTTGTCTACAACTCTGCTCCTTCAAATTGGTTCGTCCCCTTAGTTGAAAACAAATGCTTACTTGACTTTGCTAACCATTAGAAAAGCTTTTTTCAACCAAAGTGCCTTGAGGTTTCTTCAGGGGTGCCTTAGCAAAATGCCTAAAAATTGCCCAAAAATTGTATACAAGCCGGCTTGTGGATGAAGGTTGGCGTTTAGTTACACTAAGTCACAGGGTTTCATTGTGCACCATTACAAGCTTCTAGCTGCTGGCGTTCTAATGGCCAAAGGCATCATCAGTTCATATGATAAATGTCCGTCACCTGCATAGCATCCTTGTTTGACCCTCCCCTGCCCCCCTCCCAGTGGCGGCCCCTGCATTGTGGGCGCACGGACACCGCCCCCCATCCATGTGCACAGCCCCTTTCAGGATGCCGGACCCATGGACTCCTATGGCGGGGGTGGGAGGGTTTTTTTTTTAGGCACCTGATTAGAGCCAAAGGCTCTAATAGGATTCAAAATAGGATGGGGTCAGGGCACAGAGAGCACGCCCTGATCCCACCCAATTGTGTGACGATAGCGAATTAATTTTCGCTATTTTCACACTCGCCTTCCTCCCGCCAATCAGGAGGCAGGGTGTCAGACCTGTTTCCTGATTGGCAAAAGCGCCCGGCCACCCTATTGGATGCCTGGTGCTTAGGAAGAGGAGCGGAGGAGACACACGCTGGACTGGAGGAAGGATACCTCTCTGGTGCGCTTATAGAGGAGCCTGGCGGTAAGTGCCTGTCAGAGCAAAAAGCCACGAGCCACTCGCGCGGGGGAGGGGGGGGGATTGCTGCCAGAGCCACGAGCCCTGCGATGGGGTGCTGTTAGAGCCGCAAGCTTCAAGGGGGGGTGCCACTGTCAAAGCCCAGAGATGGGGGGGCGGGGGGCAAGTGTGCTGTCAGAGTTACAGGTCCCAAGAGTGGGGGGTTGGGGGTGTTCTGTCTGAGCCGGGGGTCCTGTGCTGATTTGTATACCCTGATCTGTGAGGCTGAGCTTTATATACCCAGATCTGTATACCCTGATCTGTGAGGCTGAGCTTTATATACACTGATCTGTATACCCTGATCTGTAAGGCTGAGCTTTATATACCCTGATCTGTATACCCTGGTCTTTGAGGCTAAGCTGTGTACCCTGATCTGTATACCCTGAGTTTTATATACCCTATCTGTATACCCTGATATGTGAGGCTGAGCTTTATATATCCTGATCTGTGAGGCTAAGCTGTATACCCTGAGCTTTATATACCCTGATCTGTACACCCTGATCTGTATACCCTGATATGTGAGGCTGAGCTTTATATACCCTGATTTGTAAACCCTGATCTGTGAGACTGATCTGTATACCCTGATCTGTATACCCTGATCTGTGAGGCTGAGCTTTATACACCCTGATCTGTATACCCTGATCTGTGAGGCTGCGGCTTATATACCCTGATCTGTATTCCCTGATCTGTGAGGCTAAGCTGTATACCCTGATCTATATACCCTGATCTGTATACCCTGATCTGTGAGGCTGAGGTTTATATACCCTGATCTAGCAAGCTGACAGGTGCTGCTGTTGGACAGGTATGGGGCAGTGGTGTGGGACAGGGAAGGAGGCAATAAGGTATATCCAGGGGGTAACAAACAGTTAAAAACAGTCTTGGTATATATGGCGAGCGGCAGCCAGCTTCTCAGAGTAGAAGGGACTCTGTGATATGAGAAAAACAGAAAAAAGGCAGCGCCGCTCTACGGGTAGTAGATTAGTAAAACAAGGCTTTAATAATGTAAAATGTGCACTCACATTTGAGTAATAAAAACAGGCATGAGTTAGTTCTCCTAAGCATCGCAGAGTCTCATCTGGTTCCAGCTGGGCTGTAGTGGGGTCAGACCCCGGCCGCTTCCGGTGGCGTCCGTAGCTCCGAGGTGTGGGATTCTCTCTGCCAGCGCATCAACGTCACATACATATACTCTGATCTGTATACCCTGATCTGTGAGGCTAAACTGTATACCCTTAACTATATACCCTGATCTATATACCCTGATCTGTATACCCTGGTCTGTATACCCTGGTCTGTGAGGGTAAGCTGTATACCCTGATCCATATACCCTGATCTGTGACGTTGAGGTTTATATACCCTGATCTGTATACCCTCATCTGTGAGGCTAAGCTGTAAACCCTGATCTGTATACCCTGAGCTGTATACCCTGATCTGTGAGGCTGAGCTATATATTCTGTCCTGTGATGCTGAGCTGTATACCCTGAATAAGTGGAATACGGGGGACAGAGTGGTTGGATTGTTTAAGGGATGGGGCTTATGAGAAGTGGGAGAAGTCAAAAAGTAAGGCAGGGGTCTGGTGCCCCCCCATCCTAAAACTTTACCAGCCGCCACTGCCCTCTCCATTAGCATTGTGGCCACATTAGTTGAGTGATGGAGAAAAACTCAGTGAGAAGAGAAACATTGGACTACTAGTCAATACCCGTTTGCAAAAGTTTATTTGCTTTGGAACATTTCTAACGTTGGGTATACTACTTGGACTTGTGGATGTTGCTGCATTATGTAAAACTATTAGAATAGTTTTTACATTTTAAAATGGGATGCCTCAAGACTGTTCATCATTTTTAAAGGGTGCCTGGAGACTGTCCATAATTTGTAAAGGGTAACTCGAGACTGTCCATAATTTTTAAAGGGTGCTTTGGTTGAAAAAAGGAACGCGGCATTAGAAAATGTAACAAACGTTCAAAAAAATTAAAATTTTCATACGAAAGTTCTACTAGTGTACGGCAAGCTTTAAGCTGGGGCCTATTCTAGTGTAGCTACTCCACCGTTCCAGTGGGTTTATTTGTAGCTCCATTGCTGCACCTTAGTCCTCCAGGTAGGACAACAACAATGGCCCATTGGCATGAATATTCAGAAAGACCGTACAGAAAATAGTCTTTTTTTTTTCTGAGCTAATTTTGGAGACATCTGAGATGAGAGTTGAACCCAATTAACAGATAAACATTTTCTATCCGTTAATTCAGCGCTCTGGACAGATCTTGCGTTTGGCAACAGCTTGGGCCTCGGGGACTAACATGTCTCAATCTGACCTCTCTCAATGGCCCATGCGTTCTTATAAACAGCCTCCAAGCTGTCTGGTTCGTTTCCATTGCCAAACTTGTAGGATTGTGCAGGGCCGACAGATGCCACAAATGAAGAGGAGCCGGAAATATTCCAGAAATGCAGCCAGTCAAACATTTTCTCACTGTAACACGAATGCCCCCACATTTTCAGTGAAATTACAATGACATCGTTTCAGTTCTCTCCCTTCCAAGCGTTCGCAGAGATTGTGCCGTTTCCATGTGATTCATAGTGTTCAGTGGCTTAATGAATACAGAGCAGCCTCATCTTCTGTTTTTACAGATCTGCCTGCTCTGCCAATATCCTTTAGAGCTGCGTATGCAGCCAAATGAGAGGTATTCCGTTTGCATCAGAGGATAAATGATCCAGGTAATGCACTCCAATTGGAGCTGCATATTTACAGAAATGCTAAACGCCTAAAGGAAAACTTCAGCCAAAAAAAAAAAAAGGAACAAAAGTTTAAAATGGTCAAAATGGCCAGGGTTTACCCATACCTTATTCATTCTAGGGCTCCATTCACACCAATGCGTTTTTTTCATGCTTTTTTCAGAAATGCGGGACATTTTTTTTAACATGGGTTCCTATGCAACACATTCACATCCATGCATTTTTGCTCCTTTGTGTTTCTGGAATGGGTCAGGGACTTTTTACGCAGTTTTTTTTTGCTTTTTTGGTTCAATAGACTTCAATGGAGAAGCTGCAGAAAAGACTGTAGTGCGTTTTTATCGCGGTCTGCTCTTTACGTTTTTAAATCTGCCCAACAATAAATTTTCAAAAAAAAAGCATAAAAAATACAAAACGCCAATCACTGCAAAATCGGAGTAAAAAATTTAGCAAATGGAGCAAAAAACAGTGCAGAAGCGCTCAAAAGCAGCATGTGTAGATGTAGATCAGGCCTTAGTGCCTTTCAAATTATACAGCTGCTTTATCCTGAACTGTGCGCCACCAATTTTTGAACTTCACTTCTGAAGCGTGCCGTAAAGTGTAACTCCATTTTTATTAAGAAAAAAACAACCTCCTATGGGTGATCCATGCCTATTGCAACAAACTTTGTAGCAGATTTCTATTTTGTTTGCCTTGAACAAGGAGCTGTTTGTTTTGCCCTGTGAATATTAATTCTGAATGGCAGGGTCTGATTTATTAAAATCACCCAATGCACTTTCAGTGTCTAATAAGAAAAGCTGCAGGATAGGCATACTTTTAGAAGTATTTCATCCTTGGGGACTATCTCACCAAAGCTAAAATTCCTATTGCAGGGGGTGACTAAGAGTTGAATTGTTTCTTAGTCACTTCCCACCTGAAACATGCATACATGTGGCCTCTCGGCAGGTGGCCCTTAATGTCAAGCTGCCGCGTATATGTGTCTATAGGTAAACAGTTTCCTGTGCTGAGAGAGCCCGCTCTGCACGCTCCCAGCGCAGTGACTAAACTGTCATGGAAAGCTCCCGATGCATACTTGTGATTGGGAGCTTTTGATCATGTGAGCACTGTGACAGGCAGTCACAGCGCTCACATGATCAGAATCTCGGCCTCTGCCCCCTGGCATTTGGATCCACTTAAAGTGATATTAAAGATTCCTTTTTTTTTTTTTTTTATAAAATAATAAACCTGCCATACTTACCTGCTCTGTGTAATGGTTTTGCACAGAGCAGCCCCGATCCCCTTCTTCTGGGATCCCCCCGCTGGCACTCCTGGCTTCTCCTCTTCGGAGAATGCCTGCATAGAAAGCCATCTCTTATGGGGGAATTCCTGTGGGCTCGTTTCCGAGCCGCTGTGTCTGCGTCCATTGACACAGACCGGGTGGCTCGACCATGCCCCCACTCCTTCTCACAGCATTTGATTGACAGCAGCAGGAACCAATGGCTCTTGCTGCTATCAATCTGCCCAGAGAGGAAGTACAGACCTGGGAGAGCTGCTGCTCTCATGCACAACACTGGATCATGAATGGACTCAGGTAAGTATAGGGGAGGGGGGATTCTGTTACAAAGAAGGTTTTTTGCCTTCTATGCATTAAGGTAAAAAATCTTTAGACTTTAGAACCACTCTTATGCCCTGTATACACGGTCGGACTTTCCGACGGAATATGTGTGATCGGAGCTTGTTGTCGGAAATTCCGACCGTGTGTAGGCTCCATCGGACTTTTCTATCGGAATTTCCGACACACAAAGTTTGAGAGCAGGCTATAAAATTTTCCGACAACAAAATCTGATCCTTTAAATTCCGATCGTGTGTAGACAAATCCGACGGACAAAGTGCCACGCATGCTCAGAATAAATAAAGAGATGAAAGCTATTGGCCACTGCCCCGTTTATAGTCCCGACGTACGTGTTTTACATCACCGTGTTCGGAACGATCGGATTTTCCGACAACTTTGTGCGACCGTGTGTATGCAAGACAAGTTTGAGCCAACATCCGTCAGAAAAAATCCATGGATTTTGTTGTCGGAATGTCCGATCAATGTCTGACTGTGTGTACGGGGCATTAAGGGTTGGGAGGCAGCAGCAGGAAGGGATTAGTGGAGACATCTGGGAAAATCAATGAGCTAATTGCACAAGCCGCATAATTACATTTTTGGGGGCGTTCAGTATACCAACAACATACAGAAGGCCTCCAGGTTGGCATATTGTATTTCATTTTACAGAAAATTACAGCGGCTGCAGATTACCTGCTACAGTCTGGTCACGTGATCTCCCCTGTGTCAGCCAATGGTAGCAGCTCGTAAAGCTTGGAGCAGTGACATCACCCATAGGCTTTAATGGCCCATCCATTGTCTGCGCTCCCTCATCTCCTTTGCATCTGCTTCTGGCTGACAAGGGGGGAGCTACAGTATATTGAAAAAGTATTGATACCCCTTGAAATTTTCCACATTTTGTCATGTTACAACCAAAAACTTAAATGTATTTTATTGGAATTTTATGTGATAGACCAACACAAAGTGGCACATAATTGTGAAGTGGAAGAAAAGTCAATACTTTGTAGAACCGCCTTTCACTGCAATTACAACTGCAAGTCTTTTTAGGATGTCTCTACCAGCTTTGTACATCTAGAGAGTGACATTTTTGCCCATTCTTTGCAAAATAGCTCAAGCTCTGTCAGATTGGACGAAGAGCGTCTGTGAACAGCAATTTTGAAGTCTTGCCACAGATTCTCAATTGGATTTAGGTCTGGACTTTGACTGGGCCAATCTAACACATGAATATGCTTTGATCTAAACCATTCCATTGTAGCTCTGGCTGTATGCTTAGGGTTGTTGTCTTGCTGGAAGGTCAACCTCCAACCCAGTCTCAAGTCTTTTGCAGACTCTAATGCCCCGTACACACGATCGGACATTCCGACAACAAAATCCTAGGATTTTTTCGGACGGATGTTGGCTCAAACTTGTCTTGCATACACACGGTCACACAAAGTTGTCGGAAAATCCGATCATTCTGAACGCGGTGACGTAAAACACGTACGTCGGGACTATAAATGGGGCAGTAGCCAATAGCTTTCATCTCTTTATTTATTCTGAGCATGCGTGGCACTTTGTGCGCCGGATTTGTGTACACACGATCGGAAGTTCCGACAACGGATTTTGTTGTCGGAAAATTTTATAGCAAGCTCTCAAACTTTGTGTGTCGGAAAATCCAATGGAAAATGTGTGATGGAGCCTACACACGGTTGGAATTTCCGACAACAAGGTCCTATCACACATTTTCCGTCGAAAATCCGACCGTGTGTACAGGGCATAATAGGTTTTCTTCTAAGATTGCCCTGTATTTGGCTCCATCCATCTTCCCATCAACTCTGACCAGCTTCCCTGTCCCTGCTGAAGAAAAGCATCCCCACAATATGATGCTACCACCTTCGTGTTTCACGGTGGGGATGGTGTGTTCAGGGTGATGTGCAGTGTTAGTTTTCTGCCACACATAGCGTTTTGCATTTAGGCCAAAAAGTTCAATTTTGGACTCATCTGACCAGAGCACCTTCTTCCACATGTTTGCTGTGTCCCCCAGATTGCTTCTCGCAAACTACAAACAGGACTACTTATGGCTTTCTTTCAAAAATGGCTTTCTTCTTGTGACTCTTCCATAAAGGCCAGATTTGTGGAGAGCACGACTAATAGTTGTCCTGTGGACAGATTCTCCCACCTGAGCTGTGGATTTCTGCAGCTACTCCAGAGTTATCATGGGCCTCTTGGCTGCTTCTCTGATTAATACTGTCCTTGCCCAGCCTGTCAGTTTAGGTGGACGGCCATGTCTTGGTAGGTTTGCAACCATACTCTTTCCATTTTTAGATGATCCCTGACCTGTCTGGTGTGTTCCTTGGCCTTCATGATGCTGTTTGTTCACTAAGATTCTCTAACAAACCTCTGAGGGCTTTACAGAACAGCTGTATTTATACTGAGAATAAATTACACACAGATAGACTCTATTTACTAATTAGGTGACTTCTAAAGGCAATTGGTTCCACTAGATTTTAGTTAGGGGTATCAGAGTAAAGGGGGCTGAATACAAATGCATGCCACACTTTTCAGATATTTATTTGTAAAACATTTTGAAAACCATTTATAATTTTCATTCCACTACACAATTATGTGCCACTTTGTGTTGGTCTATCACATAAAATTCCAATAAAATACATTTACGTTTTTGGTTGTAACCTGACCAAATGTGGAAAATTTCAATGGGTATGAATACTTTTTCGAAGGCACTGTAAATCACATGACCGGCATGGAGGGTGCTAAAAATAAGTAAGTATCTACATCTTTCTTAAACATGTTAGTTAGCATAGGTGTTAGGAGAGGGAGGGGACAGTTTTAAGGCTAGTTAGGTGGTAGCCTGGAATTCCTCTTTAAATCTTGCGCTCTTCAGTCAGGTTACATGATGTAATGGGTCTTCTTTCCTCTTGCACTTGGTGATCCTAAATGTTGCGAAGAACGGTGCTATGTAATGACTTCTGCACCATTTCCTGCAGCAATCTTCTCGGAGTCCAGCATGGTTTCAATAAATGCCCTGAAAGGCAAGTCATAGACATCCTTGGCGCACAGGAAGAGGGTTGACCAGTGGAGAAGACCAGTGCTGGATCTATGGATGGTATGCCTGCAGGACACAGCATGGCAGAGGGGGTAAGTATTGCAGAATGGGCTGCTTTTTTGTTTAACTCTTCCATGACAATAATTATATTGTACCAATGTCTTCTTCCTCTGGTAGCTTCTTCTCCCTCCGGTGCAGTCTTCTCCCTCGGTGCAGTCTTCACCCTGAGCTGTCTTCTCCCCGAGCTGTCATCTTCCTCACCGCCGGTTATCTACTAAAAACAAAAAAAGGCAGATCTTCTTCTAAGGCTGTCTTCCTCTGTTGTGTTGTCACCCACTGTCTGGCATTTCTTAAATAGGCACAGGGTGACATCACCCAGAGAGCCTGCCCCTTGTGACATCACATGGAAGAAGATGAAGATCAGCCTTTTTTTGTTTTTAGTAGGTAACCGACAGCGAGGAAGAAGACAGCTCGGGAAGAAGATTGCATCGGAGGGAGAAGAAACTACTGGAGGGAGAAGAAACTACCGGAGGAATAAGACATTGGTCCCGGAGAAAGAAGACACGTTGGAGCTACGACAGGGGTAATTTTTATCTTTTAATAAAGGACTTGTCAAAAAACGGCTCTTGTTTTTTTAAACATTTCACTGCTTTTTTGGGTGAATGGGTAAGGATACCCCATACTCATTCACATGGTAGGGGGAGGGTCCAGGGGCCTCCTTTGTTAAAGGGGGCCTCCAGATTCCGATAAGCCCCCTGCCCGCAGACCCCCACAACCACCGGCCAGGGTTGTGGGGAAGAGGCCCTTGTCCCCATCAACATGGGGGCAAGGTGCTTTGGCTCTGACCCCCACCCCAAAGCACCCATCCGCCATGTTGAGGGCATGCGGCCTAGTATGGTTCAGGAGGAGGGGGGGCACTTGCTCGCCCCCTCCCTTCCCTGACCTGCATGCTTGGATAAGGGTCTGGTAAGGATTTTGGGGAGACCCCAGCCATTTTTTTTTTTTAAATGTTGGCATTGGGGGTCCTCTGAAACCATTTTAGAACACGAAGGGTCTGGTATGGACCTTGGGAGAACCCCACGCTGTGTTTTGGCAATTTTTCTTTTTTGCCGGCAATTTTTTTTTACATTCAGCTGTCAGCGGGAAACCCCGCTGACAGCTGATGACTCATCAGTTGTTAAGGATGCAGTGGCCGGCTTTCTGGCTTGCTCCTTAGCAACCAGCTATATACAGTGTTTAAACAGAAAAATAAAAAACGCAAAACACATCAAAAATCGGAATGCGGAAAAAAGTCCCCGACCCTGTCCAAAAATGCACCGGCCACAAAACACATACATGTGAACGTGTACCATGGGAAACCATGTTAAATGGACTGTAGGGCGTTTCTGCAAACTGCAAAACACACTAAAAATGTAAGCTGTGAACCTAGGGTGATATAACTTATTGCTTTTGCCTTGCCTCAACAAAGCACAGGTTCACTTTAAGAACCCTCGGCAGATGGACCTGGGTAAAAAAGAGCGATTAGCAGGCTTAGCACTGGCACTGCCTGAAAAGCCTTCCATTTGTACGGCGAAGAGCAGAGATGAGTGTGCAGAGTTGGAAGCACTTCCGTCATTTGTGAAATGTCACCGAGTTTTCTGTGAACAAAGCCCGGCTGGGTTTTTACACAAGCTCTGAGGATTTTCAGCAGGAAGTTGCCTACAGCTCCGACAAAGTGCTTGGCGTGCAGGAGAACGCACAGCAAGGCGATGTAATTAAAAGATTAAAAGTGACAAACCAGATGCATTATTGACACTTATGGAGCTACTACCTGGGCCCTGCAGAGAAAAGGAGTCTGCGTGGCTTAATGAGACTATTTTAGTTCTTTGTATATAGGATGTAAAGTCTCTACCGTCTGAGTCCCCTAATGCTTGATCAAATATCACACTAGAAATGAAAAATAAGGAGGTTATAGATTATTCGAAGGATACCCTACTTTCAATTATTCTGGGACCTTTTTAGAAAAAGCTTAAGGTATCACAGCAGCATATAATGGAGACATACAAAAATCTTTATTTCTTTAAGTCCTTATTATAGTAACTTAAATAACCACATTCATTAGAAAAATATAAAAGTAAAAAGCCATACATTTATAAAGCCCCTTGTATAAAGTCTTATAATCCACATGAACTTGAATATTGTGTATTGGGGTTGATTTACTAATGGCCAATAGACTGTGCAGTTTGCAAAGTGCAGTTGCTCCGGAAGCTCAGTAAAAGAGCAAATGCTCTGCTGACTACTATCGTCCAATCACGTGCAAGCAAAACTGCAGTTTTTTTTTATTTTCCTTGCATGTGATTGGGTATTCCTTGCAAAGTGAAGATTTACTTCATCTACTAAGCTCTGGGGCACAATCTATTTGCCTTTAGTAATTCAACCCCACAGTGTCTTTTATCAAAAGAGTCTTCAAATATCTTTCTCAAAAAAAAAAAAAGAGCCATTGAAAAATGTGAAATTCAAATCTCTGGGTGATCAAATTTTTCGATATCCAAATCCAAAGAATAATTTTTCCTCTTCCTTCCCACGCTATAGCCGAAAGAAAGCTACAGGGAGGGCATCCATGGATGAACTGCCCGCTCTGTGATTGCTGAGTCCTTCGGACTGGGGTGGTTGACGAACTTGTCACCAAACTAGACAGATCAGCACATAGCATAAACTGATCTCCACGCAACTGTTATGTGTTTCCAGGGCTGGACTGGGACAAAATCTCGACCCTGGACTTCATCCAGACTGGCCCACTTTAATTTTGCAAACACGCACAAAAACAGTGTATGAACTATACGCAATTGCGCAAAAAAAAAAACATTGGACAAGTAAAACCTTCCAGTATTGGGCATAGGACAGGGCGTAGCCACACCAGTGCCCATTAATGCAGCCTGATCAGTGGCCATCAGCGCATCCACACCAGTGCCCATCAGCGCAGCCACACCAGTGCCCATCAATGCAGCCTGATCAGTGCCCATTAGCGCAGCCACACAAGTGCCCATTAATGCAGCCTGATAAGTGCCCATCAGTGCAGCTACACCAGTGCCCATTAATGCAGCCTGATCAGTGGCCATCAGCGCAGCCACACCAGTGCCCATCAATGCAGCCTGATCAGTGCCCATCAGCGCAGCCACACCAGTGCCCATCAATGCAGCCTGATCAGTGGCCATCAGCACAGCCACACCAGTGCCCATTAATGCAGCCACACCAGTGCCCATTAATGCAGCCTCACCAGTGCCCATTAGCGCAGCCACACCAGTGCCCATTAATGCAGCCACACCAGTGCTCAGCTGTCATCAAGGGAGCAGCCGTCGGATTGGAGGCTGGTGCCCTGATTGACCCTGTGGCTATCTTGGGTCAGGGCAGTGTTTATTTAAGACACTGGCTCCCAGATTTGGAGTGCACTTTGTTTCGTGTAAGGGACAGGTTTGCCGTGTTTTAAGGAAAGTGTTAGAGCTAGGGAGAGGTTCCAGAGGAGTAGGGACAGCTGAGGGACTACGCCTATCCTCTGCTTGGAGTTACCTCCTGATGGGTGTGGACTGGCCAGGCCACATTCCCACTCCTCATTGCAGAAGCTGTCGGCATCCTCCAAAGTAAAAGCTATTCGCTGCAGATTCTGTGTGGTGACTCCAGACGGCCATGTCTAGCCGTTGGGCCTGGTTGTACCTTATTGGAACTTCCTTTAAATACACTGTTGTCATCTACCTTGGCCTCCGAGTGATCCCTGTTCGCAGATGTACCACACTGCACCCTGCTCACAAACTCTTGGCCTTCAACAATGCCTGAACACTGTGTTGGAAATTTCCTCCCTAAAAAACACTTTGAGACCTCCAAACTCTGGAGCCCAATCCGGGAATACCAAAACCTGCAGAAAGCTGTAAAAACAGTTTTTTCTCACTCAAGACTGATATTCTGGAGTTCCGCACTCTGCATATGTGCAAACCCCGTGTCCTTCCTCTATCCATTTTCACAGTGGCAGGACCTTGCATTACCACAAAACCTACAGTAAAAAAAAAATAGGTATGGGTTCATTCACAACATAATGCGTGTTATAACTAGAAATTTTTTCCTCAGTTTAGGCCGATATGTGTTCTTCTACATATCTTTGTTAAAAAAAAATCGCAATAAGCGTATACTGATTGGTTTGCGCAAAAGTTATAGCGTCTACAAAATAGGGGATAGGTTTATGGCATTTTTATTTATTTATTTTTTTAACTAGTAATGGCGGTGATCAGCGATTTTTATCGTGACTGCGACATTATGGCGGACAGAACAGACACTTTTGACACTTTTTTGGGACCAGTGACATTTATACAGCGATCAGAGCTAAAAATAGCCACTGATTACTATATAAATGTCACTGGCAGGGAAGTGGTTTACACTAGGGAGCGATCAAGGGGTTAACTGTGTTCCCTAGGTGTGTTCTAACTGTGGGGAGGTGGAACTGACTAGGGGAGGAGACCGATCAGTGTTCCTACTTAGTAAGCTCTGCAAACTGAGATTCCTACTTAGTAGGAACACACGATTGGTCTCCTCTCTCATGAGAGAAGCAGGATTTGTGTGTTTACACACACACAGATCTCAGTTCTCGCTCTGTCACTAGTGATCGCGGGTGTCCGGCGGTCATCGCGCCTGCTAAAGCGTCTTAAAGAGCCAACGCACAGCTACGATGGCTCGCGCAGGGAAGCCATCCTCCTGGAAGCCATAACTGCGGTGGCTGGTCCGGAAGTGGTTAATGGGATGTCTGGTGATGCGGCAGTGACACAACAAGGTGAGGGACGTGGCGGCAGCAGGTGAGTGCCCGCTAACAGGCGCTGCCATGATGGATCTGAAATGACAGGTGCTCTTTAAGTGTAAGGACTCATTCTTGCTGGTAGTTAGAATCTTTAATATTTGCAAACAAAATTAAGGTTTTCTATTTAGAATAATAAGCTGTCAGGTTAGTAAAACAGAGATATCAGATCTGATTCAATCATACAGTTTGTAGTGTACATAGATTTGCAACACAATGGGATAAAGGAATATTCCTGAACTTTTTTTTATCTCATAGTTACTGTTGAATTGTGTGACTGCATCAATGCAGTGCATGTTATCTCAGCTTGCAATACCAAAAATGTAAATATTGAAGAATATACAGCCTCATTGTACATAACTAAGCTCCATTTCATACTGAATAAACTAAATTATTAATATATCTTAAATAGAAAACTATCTTTCAGGCTGGGTTCACACCTATGCGAATTGGATGCGGATATCCCCGCATCCAATTCGCATAGCAGGAGAATGTGACCGACCCTCTATGGAGCCGCTGTTCTGTGCGTCTTTAGCTCAGTTTCAGGGCCGAATTCAGGCAAAGATTCGACCCTGATTCGTCCCTGAACTGGAGAATGGCTAAGCACAGCGTTGCTGTGCGATCCGTGACCAGTTTATGTGTGAATTGAACCTTAGTTAGATTTTTACTCCAAAAGCATTTTATTAAAATAAATTTGATAAAAATTTTAAAAAAATCTGATTTAAATCCAAAAAATCAGATTTAGATAAAAAAAAAAAAAAATCAGATAAAAAAAAAAAAAAATCATTGATTTATATGCACCCCAATTCCTGCCATTGATACCAACATTGGAGTACTATTTCCACTGACACCAACGATGGGGCATAATTCCTTCCACTGACAACAAAAAAATGGGACATCATTCTTCCCATGACACACCGCCTTTTCGTTTTCTTTATTATTGGAAAGTGATCAAACTGGTCCTCCAGCCTGTGATTAACCGTGTATATGTATGTGGGTGGTGTGTTGTTTATGCTTAAAGGCACATTTCTGTGAATAATTGATGAATTTCTGTGAAATCGCTCTAATTCCAATTTTATAATAAATATTTCTTTTTTAACCGCTTGCTGACCAGCCACCGCAGTTATACTGCGGCACAATGGCATGGGCAGGCGAATCGCCGTCATGTTACGCCGCTCCTCTAGGCGGCCGCTAGGGGCGCACGCTCGCCCCCCGGAGCCGATGCGAGTGCCCCGCGGTCTCGATGATCGTCGGGCTCCTGCAATCGCTCGTAACACGGCAAGAAACTGGATCTCTGTGTGTAAACACAGAGATCCCGGTTCTCTGAGGGGAGAAGTGACAGATCGTCTGTTCATAAAGAGTATGAACAGTGATCTGTCATCTCCTCTAGTCAGTTCCCTCCCCCCTTCCGTTAGAACACACACTAGGGAACACATTAACCCCTTGATCGCCCCCTAGTGTTAACCCCTTTACTGCCAGTGACATTTTTACAGTAATCAATGCATTTTTATAGCATTGATCGCTGTATTAATGCCAATGGTCCCAAAAATGTGTCAAAATTGTCCGATGTGTCACCATAATGTCGCAGTCACGATAAAAATCGCAGATCTCCGCCATTACTATTAAAAAAAAAAATAATAATAAAAATGCTATAAATCTAGCACCTATTTTGTAGACGCTTTAACTTTTGCGCAAAAAAATCAATATACGCTTATTGCGATTTTTATTACCAAAAATATGTAGAAGAATACATATCGGTATAAACTGAGAAAAAGTTTGCTTTTTTTAAAATAAAAATGGGGATATTTATTATAGCAAAAAGTACAAAATATTGGGGGTTATTTATGAAAGGAAAATTCACTTTGCACTGCAGGTGCACTTGAAAGTGCAGTCGCTGTAAATCTGAGGGGTAGTTCTGAAATGAGGGGAAGCTCTGCTGGTTTTATCATCTAATCATGTGCAAGATAAAATGCTGTTTTTTATTTTCCTTGCATGTCCCCCTCAGATCTACAGCGACTGCACTTCCAAGTGCACTTGCTGTGCAAAGTGGATTTTCCTTTAGTAAATAACCCCCATTGTGTTTTTTTTTCAAAATTGACACTCTTTTTTTGTTTATAGCGCAAAAAATAAAAACCACAGAGATGATCAAATACCACCAAAAGAAAGCTCTATTTGTGGGAAAAAAAGGACATCAATTTTGTTTGGGTACAACGTTGCATGACCGAGCAATTGTCAGTTAAAGCGACGCAGTGCCGAATCGCAAAAAGTGCTCTGGTCAGGAAGGGGGTAAAATCTTCTGTGGCTGAAGCGGTTAATATATACTTGTGTTATGCCTATAAAGTCCATCATCCACCAATTTCTTTAATTCCTCCCACTGACACCAACTATTTCTCCCACTGCATTGTTTACTCCCACTGACCACAATCTGACCTCCCTAAAGTCTGAAGGACATTAAACGGGCCCTTTCTTTAGAAAGTTTGGAGACCCCTGTTCTAGGGCCTGTGCAAAAAAAAAAAAAAGATTTTTATTTGTGTGGTGCCCTGCTCCTGTTGATCAGGCGCTTGTTGTAAATTTAGGGGGTTATCTGTTCTGTATATAGTTCAGATTTAATCTGTGGCTAAATTAGCTTCTGTTCCAGCATTGGCTGTGTTGCGTGTAGTTCCACACTGTTGTCTGTAGGTGTCGTTGTCACTCTTCTTTCTCAGAAGTAACCCAGTGGGGGTGGTCCACCGCTGTGCATTCTGGGAGAGAGTACTTAAGGGGCAGACGCCATTTTTGGTTCTCTTTTACCTCCTGGCCCTCCTGGCCTAAGGTATGTGGTGACTTTTCTCCTGCCTCGGGGCCATGTGACTACAAGTAGGCTCAGAAGTCTGTCTGGGGCCTACTACCACAGAGGTGGTCCTTAGGCTGTCTTGCCTGTTAGGAAGAAGCCGAGCCAAGCTGAGGAGATCCAGCGGAGGACCCTTACTGGAGGGAGCCAGGATGAAGGCTGGTCTCTCGGGAGGGCCTGGTAACTTAATTGGAGGACGCAACTATACCTAACTAATCTACCACACAGTACTGCCGGGTCAGCTTAAAGGTTCTGGTACTGTGTTTGCTGTTCATCTAATACTAAATCCTGTGGCAGAGGATCATTCAACTACTGCTAAATCCCATGGCAGAGGATCGTGCAACCATTTTGTTCTTCTCAAGTCTGTGGCAGAGACTTTTCGTCCGTGCGCCATTCCGGCTGCTAGGTCAGTGAGAGACACCTATCCGGGTGGGTAAAGATCTGGTGACTGAAGGTGTGTTTGTCTTCAGGATCTCAAATTCCTCAGTGATCTGCATAAGGTATCTGAACCCTCCTGCAACTCCCTTTCTACCTCTTTACTGTTACTTCTTCAAAAGTTTTGCAATAAAGCATCGGAAATATAACGAAGTGACTGGTGCATACATTGGTGGGCGTAAGGCCTAATATAGACTCTAAGTCCCGTGTCTGATGGAAATACAGGTAAGGGGGTGACGGCGAAGACCCAAATTAAATCAGCCGCTCCTTCGGGGGTAAGCGCTACACTTGTAAACAAAAAGTGTCAGAATAAGGCCTGGACCCTAAGTGGTTGTGTTAAACGTGCATCAGACTCGACTAACAACGCGCATTTGTTAAGCAGCAGTATTTTGAGCAAGTGTGACTAAGACCTTACTGTTAGAGAAATTTTTTCTTCCTTTTTTTTTTTTTTACCGCAGTTCCACTTCAATGCATTGTTTTTTTTTTTTTTCATTGAAGCCAATCCAAGGAAGCAGAGCCGCGTAACTGAAATGTCACAAATTATTTTAGAATGGGTGACGGTGCTTTCACCTTGTGATAAAAATCTAATCTCTTTTTCTTTTTCCACGTTGCGGCTGATATCAGCACCATGGCAGGTTCCAGACAGAATGAAATCTCCTCTCCGGGCTCCCACTCCTCCTCTCCTTCCCTTTGCTGGCTGCCGTTGCAAAGCAGCATTTCAATATTTAATACAGCAGGTTTTTCTGACACTCTCAGTTTCTTGCCTGAGGGTAATTAAGAGGGAGCTGGGAGTAAAAGTAGAGGAGTGTGAGCAAACGTTTGAGCGCGGAGACGTGTTGTCAGGGAGCTGGACGGTGCGAGGAATTCTGGTTTTATTAAAATCCCTGCTGTGAAATAGCCTTGAATGTCACAGCGATACAAAACTGTTCTGGAAACTTCTGCTGCTTGTCAGGACTTCAAGCTGGAAATGATTTAGGAACGAAATTCGCAGAATTCTCTTGTGATTGACACATTCTATGCTGGTCTGCCAACCAAGTGCAAGTTCACAGCAGAACTCCAGCCAAAAATAACAAGATAAAAATGAAGAGAGCCCATTAAATGATTAAAAAAAATGATTTTGCTGCAATATTCACATTCAATCCAGAGATTTCCCCTGCTTTAAAAGGTTTGAACCACATCTATTACACAGTGGCGGCCGCTCCATACGGGGCGCAGGAGTGCTGCCCCCCTAATCCATGCGCCTGGCCCCTAATCTACATGCAGGGCACCGGACACATGGATTTCAATGTTTTTGTTTTTTTTCAAGTGCATGATTAGATCCTGAGGCTCTAATTGGCTTCAAAAAAGGGTGGGCTAAGGGAGCAGAGCACTGCGCCCCGAGCCCACCCACTTATGTGGCATTAGCAAATTAATATTCGCTAATGTCTTCCTGCTTCTCCTCCTGGCCAATCGGGAAGCTGAGGCGAGGTGGAGGCTGAGCCAAGTCGGATCCAAGGCAGGAGCGCCGGATACCGCTGCGGCCAATACAAGCTCCTGCTGGGCTTCTGACTGGGAGGACCCGCTCCAACAGGCGTTGCTTCTCCTCTTGGCCAATCGGGAAGCGGGCCAGGAGGAGAAGCAATGCCTGTTGGAGCCGGTCCTCCCAGTCAGAAGCCCGGCAGGAGCGTGTATTGGCCTCAGTGGTGTCCGGTGCTCCTGTCTTGGATCCGACCCGGTTCAGCCCCCACCTCACCGCAGAGCACCAAAGCCGCCGCCTTCCCGAGGCATCGGAAGCAGTGCAAGTGAGGAGGGGGGCACTGGCGGCAATGGGTAGCGGCGGTGCGAGTGGGGGGGGGGCGGGTTTGTTTGCCACCCTCCCTCAAAATATTGAGCACCATCTGCCACTGCTATTACATCACATGTTACATAATATAAAATATTGTACAAAATTGGATTTCAACATTAAGGAGTGTAATCCAAATGGTATCCCCCACAGCTTGCAGTTATTGGATTAGTTGGTGGTTGGCCCACTCAGCTTAGGGACTCCAACGCATTCAAAATATTTATAACAATTATCTATTTCAGGGATAAGATACCACTCTGGAATATAAATGATATTTTGCTATCACTATCCACATATTGAAATTTATACATAATAGTTCAACCATCATGATACAAATATGGAAAAAGGAAAGTCCGGGTTCCATGTAAGTAGACTCCCGAGTCAATGGGAACCCCCATAAGTGCATGCAGAGACCACCACTCATACTGCAGGCTGTTAAGGCGTATACAATGATAATACAGTCTAATGTCTCTGATTCAATTTCCATGGCATAACAATGGTACTATGTTTGTTGGGTGGACATACCCAGGCCTACCCCTCTAGTTGAAATACTAAACCCTGTACCATAGGGTCATATTATCCCACATCTGACTGCTGGGATCTAATGTCCTATAAAGTCAGATGTCGATACCACATTGCATGTGCTCAAAATCTAATTGGAATATGTAATAGTATAGTATAAAAGCTATAAGTACTATATTATACTGTATTATACTATATTATAGGTATATACATGATGGTTGAACTATTACGTATAAATTGTAATATGTGGATAATAAAATATAATTTATGTTCCAGAGTGGTATCCTATCCCTGAAGAAGATAATTGTTATAAATATTTTGAAACGCGTTGGAGTCCCTAAGCTGGGTGGACTAATAAGTAATCCAATAACTGCAAGCTAAATCATTAGCTGTGTGGGATAACATTTTGGATCACACTTCTTGATGTTGTAACCTAATTTTGTACAATATTTTATACTATATAACATGTGATATAATATATGTGGTTGAAACCTTTTAAATCGAGAAAATAAATGTTATTATATCTTATTTTTTGTTAGAAGTTGCCTTCAAAGTCCTATAAAGAGCAATTGTGTTTTTTTCTGATATAATCAATAAGGATGGTGGCAACCACACCCAGAGTCACACACCATAATTGAGATTTCCCCGCAGTACTTTTTTTTTTTTTTCTGCCGCTAGATATCCTCAGTCTGATGGCCAGCATCATTCAACCCATCTTTTCAGAGCCCAGGTCGTCCTTTACCCACCCAAGCCTGTGACTGGACAGTGAAGGGAGAAGCAGGACAGTGAATTCCTCTCTGCTCAATCTGCTCTCTCCTTTTAGCATGCTTGTTGTCAGCACGTGAACTGATTGGCTCCTTGTGCTGCTTCCTCTCTCTAGCCCTGCTGTACAGGGACTGCAAGAGGCTGTTACCGGGTCTAATTCAGATACTTCCGCTGCTTACATTTAAAAAACACATTTATTTATATATTAAAAATTACAGCGCTGCATTTATTTGTGCCTTTTTATATCTGCCTAGAATTTAGTTTTACAGTGGACCTTCAGTAACTACAAGGCTACAGTAATGCCCCGTACACACGATCGGAGATTCCGACAACAAAATCCATGTTTTTTTCCGACGGATGTTGGCTCAAACTTGTCTTGCATACACACGGTCACACAAATGTTGTCGGAAATTCCAAACGTCAAGAACGCGGTGACGTACAACACGTACGACGAGCCGAGAAAAATGAAGTGCAATAGCCAGTGCGGCTCTTCTGCTTGATTCGGAGCATGCGTGGAACTTTGTGTGTCGGAATTGTGTACACACGATCGAAATTTCCGACAATGGATTTTGACTGAAAATTTGAGAACCAGCTCTCAAATTTTGTCGGAAATTCTGACGGAAAATGTCCAATGGAGCCTACACACGGTCGGAATTTCCAACAACAAGCTCCCATCGAACATTTGTTGTTGGAAATACGCGGCATAAGAGCGAAAGTGACTACTTTTTGGTTTATTCAGGACAATCTGTCCTAACGTCCGGTTAATTATTTGGACTGTACTGTATGATAGATCACAGTTAACTGTGCCAGCTTGGGAAGATACTTTTCATTACTCTTTAACACCTGCGCTTGGCTGCTTAACCTGCACCACTGTTTTACTTCTATACTATAACCTGCCAGCAGATTAACTGTTGCTCCTCTATATACAGACTTCCGTTGTGTTTATCCTGTTCACACTACAATACTTCAGACATTACCACTATCCACCTGATGGTTCCATTGAGTGAAGGTGCCCCTTTTGACTTACCCAAGACAACCTGTCCTAACCTTTGGCTACTTAGTTGGACTGTATTTCAATAGACTATATTCTAGGAAAATAATAGCCCTCCCTGGGTAATGATCCACCCTGCAATAGTGAATCAGTGTTCTGTAAGGTACCTCATACAGACTTGTGATCTAGTAATACTTCATATTCCCATCGCACACGTTCCTGGTATAAGCTCTCAAGGTCTCTCAAGAAACTTTTTGAGTCTTTTTGGCGGGATTTGTGACGTCATACCTATTTCGGGGTGGGAGGAGCTCTGGTTTTCTTTCTTTTCTGATTGGTTGATGGATATTAAAATTCTTTTCACTGTTATCCCACGTTTATCACATGCCTGATGAAGGGGTCCTGCGTGACTCCGAAACGTTGCACCTTTCTTGTGTTGTGATCATGCAATAAACTACCTGTTTGGACGCCACTTTGTGCCAATCCTTGGTGTGCTGGCAATAATCTACGTTGAGACTTGAGATCTAGTCCCCAAGGGCTTTACACACCTCGGATGTCAACTCAGGGCCGGCCCTACCATGGGTCCCACTGGGTCCATTGGAGCCAGGTGGCGCTTTGAGAGGGGCGGGATATTGACGAAACAGATTTTTTTTCCCTGCAGTTTAGTGTGTCATCCAGGGGCAGACTGGGCTGGGGGGCAGGGTGACAACTGCCTCCGGGCCGCTCCGCAGCCCTGTAAAAAGACCAACCTGCTGCCCTCAACACACATACTCATAGTTGCCGGTCAGGAAGGTGCTCACACACAGTCTAACACCGGCTGTTAAACACCCGAGCACACATGAAGAGCTCAGGTGCTGCCGGTGGGCAGGGTACCTACAGGAGCCAGAGAGCAATGAAATATCCCTTCCCCACTGGCTCCGCCAGCAGCCAATGTTCTTCTGCTCTGGTGTATGTACAAGGCTAGGCACTGAAGACTGTGGGAGCACTGGGAGAGAGCAACAGAGAGGTAATATACTGTAAGTTAATTCTTTGTGACAGGACACAAAGGGTGTCCATTGTTTTTTCTAGTAGTGGCTGCTGATCTGCTGGATGGCCAAATGTTGCATTACCTGTCATGCTCAAAACTCACTATACAGCTCTAGCCTGCCCCTATACTACCCTAGCCTGCCCCTATACTACCCTAGCCTGCCCCCATACTACCCTAGCCTGTCCCTATACTACCCTAGTCTGTCCATATACTACCCTAGCTTGTCTATATACTACATTAGCCTGTCCATATACTACCCTAGCCTGTCCATATACTACCCTAGCCTGTCCATATACTACCCTAGCCTGTATATATACTACCCTGGCCTGCCCCTATACTACCCTAGCCTGCTCAGATACTACCCTAGCCTGTCTATATACTGCCATAGCCTGTCTATGTACTATCCTAGCCTGTCTATATACTACGCTAGCTTGCCCCTATACTAACCTAGCCCGCCCCAAAACTGTGCTAGCCCACCCCAATACTGTGCTAGCCCACCCATATACTGCCCTAGCCCGCCCCTATACAGCCCTATCCCAGTGGCATATCATCCATGGGGGCAACATGTTCACTGCACATGAGGGGTCAGGGGGCCCACTGTGCTGACACACACTGGTACCCATGGATGCCCTAGAGCGCCAAGATGGGGGAGCGGTAATATGGTGGTATGTCTTATAATTTTGCATATAGACAAGGTGATGTTGCATGTAAACCTGACTTC
Source organism: Aquarana catesbeiana (assembly GCF_042186555.1). Classification (NCBI taxonomy): domain Eukaryota; kingdom Metazoa; phylum Chordata; class Amphibia; order Anura; family Ranidae; genus Aquarana; species Aquarana catesbeiana. The sequence continues at coordinate 316,048,647 of NC_133330.1, forward strand.
CTGACAAATTTAATTTTAGTTTTATTTATCATGATATAAAATAATGGATGTAGGGGCCTTTGGTGGGAGTGATTTTTTTTTTTCATTCTTTTACCCAGGCAGCACAATGTCTTGGGCAATCCCTGTGTCACCCTATACCCTATTGGTCTTGTACCATGTTTGTAACCTCAAAGCGATAATTATCTCGTGACAACCCTTGTGTGTATTGACATTTGGCGTCTGGATGTATAGTAGATTATGTCTTTTGTGTTTTATGTTTGTCTGTCTTCAATGCACTTTAACTGTTGGTGCTCTGGTTGATCTCAGTGACTCTATGATGCTGGGAGTCAGTTGATTTTGTTGCTGAAATAATTTTTGATACCAAGCCATTAATAAAGTTGATCATTTTTGCTATTTAACCCTATTATGACTCTGTTGCCATTTTAGTAACCCCGTTGGTTCCCCAGGTAGCCTATTACCACGGTCTTATAATTTGCTCCATCTTAAGTGTGGTTTCCATCAACACTTCTCCTCCACTGGGATTAATGGTAACCAATGCAAAACCTGTGAAAACATCAAAAACCACATCTATCACACAATGATATGAATGTAGCAAAAAACTTCATGAGGACCTGTCTCTGATCTATTGTGTTCTTTGTATGTAGGCATTGTACAGATGTCCTGTGCTGCATTATCTTTGTGGTGGTGATCCTGGGATATATTGCGCTGGGCATTGTTGGTAAGTGACAGTTAAAGATTATTTTTGTTTGATTACCAACCAATAAGATACCAATGATAAGTAATGTGTGACTTAAATATTGGGCTCCATTCACAAAGTGGTATCTTACCACATCCGAGTATGCGGTAAGATACCGTACAGCGTTTTTCAAAAAGTTTTTTGGCATTTACTAAAAAAAATGCTACTAAAATACTGCATTAGTTATTTTGTGAAGTAATGCAGTATTTTAGTAGTGAAAGCCTGTGGTAATTTACCACCGGCGCTAGCTGACATCCTTATCACAGGCTGTAAATAGCTGGTTGTTAAGGAGCAGGCGGTCGCCCGCATCCTTAACAACCAGTAACTGTCATTATTGCTAAGGAGCAGGCGCCCGCCTCGTCCTTAACAACCGATGAGTCATCAGAGGGGTTTCCGCTGATGGATGCATGTAAAAAAAAAAAAAAATGTCGGCAATGAAAAATTAGGAAAAAAAAAACGTTGTGGGGTCGCTAAAACAAAAGAGTGTAGTGTAAAAAAAGAAAGTAGGGGATCCCACGCCATTTTTTTTCTTCATTTTTCATTGCCGGCATTTTTTTTTTTTTTTACATTCAGCTGTCAGTGGGAAAGCTGTCTGAAAAAAAAAAAGAGCTGGATGCATTCCTAAATGCACAAAATATAACTGGATAGATACTATTTTATAGAGGTAATAATGCCAGGAGGTAATTAATCCAGGGAGTTTCAAATTGCCTCCTAGGGGATCAGGAAGGATTTTTTTCCCCCCACTGAAGCAAATTGGATCATGCTTTAGGTCTCATGCACACTGGATGTTGTAATAATGTTATAAAAATACCAGTAGCTTTGCAGTGAGTTTTTCAACAGCGTTTTTTTTTTTCCAATGGATCATTGTTACATAGTTAGTAAGGTTGAATAAAGACACCAGTCCATCCAGTTCAACCTGAGTGAGTGTGGTTGCGTGCCTACAATTATCCCTATTTATTTAAGGCACCCATATAGCGCCATCAATTTACTCAGCGATCCACACATACATCGCACCCTATCCTCAAGGAGCCCACAATCTAAGGTCCCAAACTCACATTCATATACTAGGGCCAATTTTGGACAGAAGCCAATTAACCTACCAGCAGGTCTTTGGAGTGTGGGAGGAAACCGGAGTAACCGGAGGAAACCCACGCAGGCACAGAGAGAACGTGCAAACTCCAGGCAACCCTTTTTACTGCTAGGCAAGAGTGCTACCCACTACACCACTGTGCCGCCCCAGATCAGAAACTTAAATAAAATCTGGTGAGCCGTGTTGTGGAGCGTTTATCTGCGTTTTTAGGCGTTTGACGTTAGAATGTTTTTACAGCTGAAAAACGCCTCTCAGAACCCACTAGTTTTGGGGTTTTTTACAGCCAAAAAACGCCCCAGCCAAAAACAGTTGCTAACTGCCTATGTGTGCATGGACACATAGGATAACATGCTGGAGAGTTTATTGACTGTAGAAAAAAATGTCTGAAGCCAAAATCAGCAGCTGTAAAAATGTTCAAAAATGTCTAGTGTGCATGAGGCCTTATTGGGGGATTTTGCCTTCCACTGGATCAACTATGAGTATAGGATAGTGTATATGGAGGTTGTCTATTTGTGTGTGTTGTTGTTGTTAGTTTGTGTTTGTTTGTTTTAATTGGTTGACTGAAAAATCTGGCATTGAAGTGCTACACCAGAAATGTAAAGTATAACTAAAGTAAAAATTTTTTTAGTTTTGGATAGAGTGGAGAGTAGGGATGGTCCCGATGTTCGAGTCGAACGTAAGTTCGACTCGAACAGCGGGTGTTTGCTAGTTTGGCAAATACCAAACATTATGGGGCGCTCGAGATCGCAGTGCACTGATTTCTGATGATTGGCCAAAGCATGCACCTGACCTGCATGCTTTGGCCAATCACAGTGCACTCTGCTGTGAGAGCCATGATTGGCCAAAGGCAGGGTGCCTTTAGCCAATCATGGCTCAAGTCCACGCCCCACACTATATAAGGCCTCTTACACGGCTGCTGTATATAGTGTAATGATTGAGAGAACATTAGCTAGAGGCAGATTAGTTAGTGGCTTGCAGGCAGTTTAGTGATTTTATATATATATATACAGTGCAGGCAGTGTAGTGTGTGTGTGTATATATAAGGGCAGCATAAAAAGTGTCCCGCGATGTCCATCCATCTTCAATCACACCGCCTGACGGACCCGGAAAATTTAAAAAAAATAAAAAAAAGCTCGGCCTCGATGGGAGGCATCCCACCGACTGCTGTCTTTTCGCTGTGACAGCTGTTATATAGGCAAGGGCAGGGCCACCCGGTGACGTAACCGAGTGACCCTGCTCCTTCTGATGCCATGTGCCGTCGGGCGGTGTGATTGATGATGGATGTATATCGTGGGACACTTGTTTTTTTTCTTTTTTAATAAAATTGTCAAAAACTGTCTTTTGTGTTTTACTTTTTGACACTTTTTTTGGTGAAGGTTAGGGGTACAATGTACCCAATACTCATTCAGATAGGAGGAGGCTGGGATCAGGGGGCCCCCTTGTTAAAGGGGGCTTCCAGATTCTGGTAAGCCCCCCCACCCGCAGACCCCCAGAACCACTGGGCAAGGATTGTGGGGATGAGGCCCTTGTCCCCATCAACATGGGGACAAGGTGTTTTTGTGGGGGACCAGATCTTGCTTGCTCTCTAGCCCCCCCCCCCATCCTGTCCTCCAGGCTCTGCATGCTTGGATAAGGGTCTGGTATTGATTTTGTGGGGGACCACACGCCAATTTTTTTTTTATTTTGGTGTGGAGTTCCCCTTAAAATTCATACCAGTTTCGGGTCTGGTATGGACTGGGGGGGGGGGACCCACGCCGTTTTTTTTTCCTTGATTTTTATCTATATTACCAGGAGTCTGCAATACATTACAGCTGCAAGTTTAAATGACATTTTTTTCCCTTAGAAATGTCATTTTGCTGCGAGACTGTAAAACACATCACACAGATGCTCCACTTTACAGGCAGATAAGGGGACCCCCCCCAAGCACGTTATTTAAAGGAATATTTCATTTTTATTATTTCACTTTAAGCATTCTTAAAATCACTGCTCCTGAATAAACGGTCATTTTAAAAACTTTTTTTTGCATTGATACCTGTCCCCTGGGGCAGGACCCGGGTCCCCAAACATTTTTTTGGCAATAACTTATAATTCTTTAAAATGATCACTCTTAATTTTTCATGTTCGTGTCCCATAGACTTTAATAGGGTTTGCATGTTCGCACAAATTTTTTGCCTGTTGGCATGTTCTGGTGCAAACTGAACCGGGGGGGGGGGGGGGGGGTGTTCAGCCCATCCCTAGTGGAGAGGGATTAGAACACCTGCCAGTTTGTATTGCTATCTGTGTCCCCATTAGTGGGATTCATTCTCTCTATTTATCATGTTCACCGTTAATCCCAAATTTTGAGTTATCTTTGGAGGGATTTCCTCTCACTTCCAGTTTTGGCTACAGAACAGGAAGTGAAGGGAAATCTCCCAATGAAACACAGATGGCAAAAAAACCTTACAGGGGATTTAACCCTCCCTTACACTATCAAAAATAAAAAAGTTTTGCCATTATTTCTGCTTTAAATACCCAGACAAAAATTTATCAAAGTACCAATGCATTTTGGGGGCCAGAAACACTTCCTTCATTAGGGCTGCAAGATACAACATATAAAATATGAAAAAATATAAATAGATAGAAATGTAATTATAATATGGTGCTGATATAATATATGGAATGCCTGATAATAATAGACAATAATGAATACCTAAAAAAAAAGTTTGAAAATAATGGAAAACAATCAAGTAGTTATTAAATGATATTATCAACAGAAAAAAATAATAATATAAAAAGCATTAAAACATGATGAAATCTAAAATATTAAATCTTAGTATAGAAAGAACCTAAAACTACAATTAAAAGCTAAAAGCCACAATACTATATGTATTATGTATAGAATAAATGTAAAATAAAAATATCTATAAAAACCGACGTGGACTATTTTCCCATTGGGGTAAATGGTAGAGAAAGAAAAACTACAGCGTCTAATCTTTCCCCATTCTTGAAATAAAAAATTTGTCTTTACATATGCTGTACATATGCACACATAAGAATGGGGCCTCATGCGATTAGCCGTGTAAGTCCAGGCAAGGGTTCCTTGCGATTAGCTGCAGGCGGGAAGCTCCATTGAAAGCAACGGAAGGCTGACAGCTCCTGGAGCTATTTGCGGCTGATTGCATGTAATCACTCACGCAGCTAATCACAAATGACGCAATTTTAACCACTTGCCGACCGCTGCTCGCCGATATACGTCGGCACAATGGCAGCAGTGTTCAAATGGGCGTACCTGTATGTCCCCTTTAATCGGCTTGACTAACGGGCGCACGTGCGCCTGCTGCGTACAGTGTGACCGTGCCCACGGGACCCGATGTCTGCTGGTGTCCCGCGATCGTGTCACGGATCCGCAGAATGGGGAGATGCCTGTAAACAAAGTATTTCCGCATTCTGCCTAGGGACATGACAGGGATCTACTGCTCCTTGTCATCAGGAGCAGTGATCGCTGTAATGTCAGCGGTAGCCCACCCACCCTACAGTTAAATAACCTCCCTAGGACACACTTAACCCCTTGATCACCCCCTAGTGTTTAACCCCTTCCCTGCCAGTGTCATTTACACAGTAATCAGTGCATTTTTATAGCACTGATCGCTGTATAAATAACAATGGTACCAAAATAGTGTCAAAAGTGTCCGATGTGTCCACCAAAATGTCGCAGTCACGATATAAAACGCAGATTGTCGCCATTACTAATAAAAAAAATTAATAATTAAAATGCCATAAAACGGGGGGCGTGTCCAAGATGGCGCTGGGAGCGGACGTCTAGTACCAGAGCTCCCGCTCCGGATTTTTATCCTACTGCTATCCTGGTGTGGAACCTGTTAGAAACCTCCAGCTTTACCTCCCGACTGTCTCCCTGCGACCCGGGGAATGCGCAGGAATAAAAAAGAGACACAAAAGACCAGGAATCCAGCGCCTGTCCCCACACCACCAAAGCGTAGGCCTTCTCCTCCTGAGACCTGCCACATGGAGACGCAGACTCTCCCGCCGGATGGCGTAATTCAGGCTGGCTCGCCTGCGTTCGATGCACTGATGCAGGCGATCTCTACCTGTCAGTCCACCCTTACCATGAAGATCGATCATGTCCAAGAGGAGACTGCCCTCATACGCCGAGACATGGACGGCTTCAGAGAGCGGGTGGCTGACGCGGAGCGGCGGATTTCCAGCACCGAAGACATACAGAGGGAACACCATGAGGACATACAGGTCCTCAAATCCAAGGTGAGGGCTCTGGAGTTTAGGGCTGAGGACGCCGAGAACAGAAACAGAAGGAACAACCTCCGTGTTCTCGGCCTCCCAGAAGGTGCGGAGGGCACTGATCCGGTTTTGTTCATGGAGCAATTACTGCCAACTCTCCTACCGAAAGCGCGGTTCTCCCCCCATTTCTCCATTGAGCGCGCCCACCGCATGCCTGCTAACAGAGGCCCGCAGGGAGCCCCGCCGCGCACTTTTATTTTCAAGCTCCTTCATTACCGAGATAGGGACACGGTCCTCCGTTCTGCCCGACTGCAAGGGGAGCTAAAATATGAGAATGCGAAGCTGCTCATCTTCCCGGACTACTCTGTAGAGACACAGAGACAACGCAAGTCCTTCGATCACGTCCGTGCAATGCTGAGAGAAAAAGGAGTTAAATATAGCATGCTATTCCCTGCTCGACTGCGGGTGCAGGACGGAGAGAAAGTGCACTTCTTCACGTCTCCTAGGGATGCAGCTGCATGGGCCGACACAATCCGCAAGTGACCATTGCCTGAGACCCTGTGAGTATGCCTCTGGAAGCAATATAAGGGACTTTAGTGCGGAGGAGAAGCGTGGTCCCTGGACTAAGTTAATGCCCCTTTCTTGTATTAATGCCCAAAGGAACTGTTTTGTCAACCCACTATTGCCATTTTAATTATTACCCCCCCCCCCCCCTTTTTTTTTTTTTTCTTCTTAAAACGGGGTCAATCCCGCCAACCCCACTTTCACCTCTTGTATTCCTGACCCCTCTGCTGTGCTCGGAAGGACTGGGTGTCTTAAGTGGTTCAGCTCCCTGCCACTCATTACTACTAAAACCCCCTATCCAATAACATTACTACTGTGGATGGGAAACTGACTATTGCAGTGGCCTTTATACTCCCATGGATGTGGACTTTGGGACTTATACTTACCGATGGGGATAAACTTGATTCCATTGTCTTTCCACCTCCCCCCCTCCTCCCCTCCCCCCCTTCCCCCCCCCCTCTTCCACCCCCCTTCCCTCCTGTCCCCCCCCTTCCCCTCATCCCCTCCCCCTCCTTCCCCTCCCCCCCCTTCCCCTTCCCCCCTCCGATTGGTGCCTTCTATACCTCCTAATGTTTTATATTTTAGGTTTTTTCTCTATTACCTAGCATCCCTTCCATTCTCTAGACTGCACCTGGTATGGATATTTGCTAATCAGCAACTACAAGTATTGCGCCCCCGGGACTCCGGGAGATCCACACTCTTAATACTGTTCCGGATCTTAAAGACACTTTTTGCTTATCTGCTCTGTTGAGGTTGGCAGCCTCTTGTTCACTGCCCTCATGATCAGTCTCCGGACTGACGGAAGTTTTGGGAGACAAGCCTGCCCTCGTGTTGGGGGGTCGGGTGGGGTGGGGGGGAGTTTGGGAGTTACGAGCCGTGTTTTTGGCTCCCGGGTTTATTTTAATATATGTTTTTTGACAGTACTCTCTTTGTTACATGTATTTGCACTGATGTCAGACCCTGATTCACTCCTGATATGTCGGCTGACTGTCTCTAGTGAAACAGGAATCTTATATAGGGCCTATCCTAACCTGATACTATTAAGCTGTGAACATGGCTAGCCTTAAAATCCTCTCCTGGAACACACGAGGTTTGAACTCACCACTTAAACGTTCTCTAGTTTTTCAATTTATAAAACGCCACAACCCTCAGGTTTGTGTGTTACAGGAGACGCATCTGATTGGTAGTAAGACCCTTAGTCTTAAGAAACCATGGGTGGGACACCACTACCACTCTACCTACTCTAACTTTGCCAGAGGGGTCAGTATTTTAGTCCTGAAGACCCTCCCCTTTAAACTCCTTGATTTAATTCTTGATCCTGATGGTAGATTTGTGCTCATACACGCCTTGATCTATGACTTGCCCTGGGTCCTGGTGGGTCTGTATCTGCCCCCTCCTGCCTCTTTCAAACTCCTCAACCTAATAGCGACCAAGCTGGCTCAATTTCCCCCAGATAATGTTATACTGATGGGAGACTTCAACCTAGTCCCGGACTCTGACCTGGACAGGTGTACGATGAGGGGCACTACCCGTCAGGGACTGGCGGGCTGGGCAGACACGTACGGCCTGGTGGATGTGTGGAGATGGAGGAATCCCCAGGCAAAGGCTTTTACCTGTCACTCAGCCACATATAGGACCTTCTCCCGCATTGATTTGGCCTATGTTGCGGCCCCTGTCCTCCCCAGAGTCCGAGACATTAGTATCTTATCTAGGGGGATATCAGACCACGCCCCATTGCTGTTGTCCCTGGACTTGGCGATGCTCCCATCGGATAGGCTCTGGAGGTTATCCAGATTTTGGATATCCGATAGGGATGTCGAATCGCAGTTCCATGCCACTTTGCAACAATTTTGGGAGGTTAACCCGGGAACTGCCTCCGATAACAATGTGTGGGAAGCTTTTAAAGCATCGTCAAGGGGCCAATATCAAGCAGTCATTGCCAGAGTGAGAAAGCAACGCAGAGCAGAACTTTCGGGGCTGGAGGCTGAGGCGGTTAGACAGGAGGCCCTGTATGTTAGAACCCGTGACCCACAGGACTATAGGGCTCTCCAAGCCCTTACCCGACAGGTTCTTTTACTACGCACATCCCTGACACAAAAGAAACTGTTACACCAATCCCAACGCATATTCGAGCAGGGGGAAAAGACAGGTCGTCTTCTGGCCTGGCTCTCTAGGGAGCAATCGGGAGTGACGTCAATAGCACAGATTCGAGACCAGGAGGGTGTCCTCCATTCTTCCCCTCAGGACATTAATAAGTGTTTTGCCACCTACTACCAACAACTTTACAGTAGTCGAGTCACATATGACCAACAAGACCTTACTCAATATCTTGACGAGATTGACATCCCTGTCCTCACGTCAACCTCCGCCAACCAATTAGATGCCCCAATTCAGCTAGAAGAGATACAAAAGGCCCTTAAGATGATGCAGACAGGTAAAACTCCGGGACCAGACGGATTCCCGGTGGAATTCTACAAAGCCTATATTGATGAGCTTGCTCCTAGACTCCTGACTGTATTGACCTCAGCTTCAAAAGCGGGGGTACTTCCGCCCTCGATGTGCGAGGCGGTTATAGTACTTGTTCCCAAGCCGGGAAGAGACCAGACCTTATGCTCGTCCTACCGCCCCATTTCCCTCCTCAATGTGGACGCAAAAGTCCTGGCAAAAATCCTCGCCAACCGCCTTAATAAAGTCATTACTGCCCTGGTCCACCCGGACCAAACGGGATTTATGCCTGGGCGCGGTACAGACATAAATATCCGCAGGCTGCACACACACATAGCACTGGCCGCTTCCGGTAGCCCGGGAGTGGTAGCCTCACTCGACGCAGAGAAGGCTTTCGATTCGGTCGAGTGGGGCTACCTGTGGAGGGTCCTTTCCAGATTTGGGTTTGGCCCCAACTTTCTTTCCTGGCTACAGATGTTGTACGCACACCCTAAAGCCCGTATACGCACTGGGGGGTCCCTGTCGGAGCCCTTCTCCCTGGAGAGGGGGACCCGTCAGGGTTGTCCTCTCTCCCCGGCACTGTTTGCCCTGGCCCTAGAACCCCTGGCTGCTCACATCAGGAAAGATGTCACCATCAAGGGCATTAAAGTTGGTCCCCTGGAAGAGAAATTGTCCCTTTACGCCGATGACGCCCTGCTTTATTTGGGGGACGCCTCCGGCTCCCTTAGGGCCGCCTTGACCCAGTTTGACACATTCAGCCGCTATTCAGGAGTTCGTGTCAACTGGGACAAGTCGGTCTTGTTTACACTTCATCCCTCGTCTCCTCACATCGACACCTCTACTCCTCTTCGTTGGGTTGAGGAATTCACATATTTGGGCATAAAGGTGGGCCCCACTATAGCTGGATATCTGGACCGGAATGTTCTTCCGGTGTTAGATAAACTGACGAAGCAGTGTACCATCTGGCGTAGGCTCCCCCTCACGCCAGTGGGTAGAGGTAATCTAATAAAGATGGTATACCTGCCTAAGCTACTATATTTTTTTCGTCACACCCCCACACATATTTCACGAGCCTTCTTCCAGAAACTGGATAGTATAGTGACAACGTTTGTTTGGGCGGGTCGACCCCCCCGGGTGGCTAGACGTATCCTTTATCTCCCCCTGTCCGGGGGTGGCCTGGCCCTACCAAACTTTCTTATATATTACTGGGCTGCGGTTTTGGTTACCGTTCGCTGGTGGTTTTCCCAGCCCAGGCAGAATCCTGCGGTCACTCTTGAGGCAGCAATCCTAGGTTCGTATGCGGCTCTGTCCAACTTAGTCTTCAGAGGGGCCAGAGCACACCCGCATGTTACAGGACCCATGAAAACTACTATAAAAGTGTGGCAGGATGCTCGAGCAGTGTACAATAACCCCTCAGAGGTGTCCCCTCACATGCCCCTTTGGGGCAATCCTCTTCTCCCCCACTTGAATACTGTTCCTGACCCTGCGGCATGGGCAAAAAAGGGAATTGTTACCCTCAAACATGTAATGCCAAAAGGTAAAATCCTGACGTTTAAAGAGATGAGACAGGCATATAACCTCCCTAACTCCTTTCATTTCCGCTATTGGCAACTCCGACATGCCCTTATTTCTCAATTTCCTAGCCCAATGACCCTAAGCTCAGACTCTGTCGAGAGACTCCTTATGTCAGAGATAATGTTGAAACCGCTCTCTACTCTCTATATGTACCTCACAGTGGCATATGACACAAAGACCGCACACACGATGACCAGATGGAGGGAAGACATCCCCACTTTAGACGAAGAAACATGGGAGGAATGTGTTACTACATTCATCCCTTCAATGATAGCCTCTAGAGATCGTTTTATACAACTGAAATTTTTACATAGAGCATATTACACCCCACAGAGGTTGGCCAACATATACCCCTCCTCTAGCCCATCATGCACAAGATGTGCCAATGAGCGGGGCTCTTTCCTCCATATGGTCTGGTCTTGTGACAAACTCAAAACATACTGGCGAGGAGTGGCGGAAATACTATCCAAAGTATGCGGAACCACACTGGCACTAGACCCCCTGATCTTTTTGCTTAGTCATCTTGGTGAGGTGGAGGGAGACAGATATACTAAAGCATGCCTCACTTATGCCCTCTTCTATGCCAGGAGGGAAATCCTTCTGAGGTGGAGGAGCACGGAACTCCCCACGGTGACCTCATGGCAAAGTACAGTTAATAAAGTCCTCCCATTGTACAAGATGACATACGAAAGTAGAAACTGCCCGGCAAAATATGGGAAAATATGGTCACAGTGGTCTGACGTTTGAAATGAGATGTCTTATGCTATGCAACAGGAAATATAATAAGTATGGTGCTTGATGGAGACCTGGGGGTGTGGGTCGGGCATCTCCCTGGCTTCCCTCCCTTCCCCCCCCCCCTCCTCTCCTTCCCTTCCTCCCCCCTCTGGCCTCCCCCCTTCCCCTTCTTCCCTTCCCCCTCCCTTCCCTTGGGGTTTCTCTTACTCCCATAAGCCAGGAATCAGAGATGTGAGATAGGATTAGTTTAGACTCTTGGTGGTGATGCCTACACCCCCCCCCCCTTCTCCCTTCACCTTCAATACCTAATTTCGGATTTCACATGAAGAGATGGGCCTCATACAGCGGTCTTATCGATATAGACTTTATTCTATTGTCTCATGATGTTAGTCTCATAACATTGTCATACGATTTAATGTGCAAGTAATGTACTGATTGTTCTGTCATCGATCTATTGTATATCCGAATTTTCTAAATAAATAAAACTTCTACTGTTAAAAAAAAAAAAAAAAATGCCATAAAACTATCCCCTATTTTGTAGACGCTATAAATTTTGCGCAAACCAATCAATATACGCTCATTGCGATTTTTTTTTTTTTTTTTTCTACCAAAAATATGTAGAATATATATATCGGCCTAAACTGAGGAAAAAATTTAGTTTTTTATATATTTTTTGGGGATATTTACTATAGCAAAAAGTAAAAAATACTTAGCTTTTTTTTTCAAAATTGTCGCTATTTTTTTGTTTATAGCACAAAAATAAAAATGGCAGAGGTGATCAAATACCACCAAAAGATGTGGGAAAAAAGGACGTCAATTTTGTTTTGATGTAATGTCACACGGCCGCGCAATTGTCAGTTAAAGCGACGCAGTGCTGAATCGCAAAAAAAAAGTGCTCTGGTGAGGAAGGGGGTAAAATCTTCCAGGGCTGAAGCGGTTAAAGAGTGAAGGGGCCTTAGGGCCCTTTCACATTGATGCGCTTTTTGCTACATTTTTACTCCAAGAAAAAATCAATGCAAATATTTCCCTTTAAATCCTATGCAGCTCCCTTTTAAAATGAATGAAAAACGCATCAAAAACACACCATGGTTCCGATTTTGAGCCACAGGTGCATGCCAACCAGAAAACACACGGGAAACGCATCAAAAATGGATATGCATTTTTTTTAACACGTTTTTTTTTCAATGGAGCAGTGTGAAAGCACCCTTAGGCATGCAGGCAAACTGAATACTGTTCTTTGCCTCTGACATTTGCCCTACATGCCGGATCAGTACAACTTTGTTCAGCTTCACCTGAAGTTCACCTCTAACTTCCATTCCATACAAAAAGATATTGTGGCGGTAGAAATCTCTTTGCAATGACTGGAGAATTCTCAAATTAAACCTTCACTTTCTGTATCCTCATTTTCTAGCGGCTAATAATCTGCCAGAGAACAGGTGGTGTTTTCCAGAATGACCATCACCATTATAGAGAGACCAGCAGCTGCCGCATTTTCTGCTCCCGTGATTTGCTAAATTGCAGGAGGACCAGTGTTTGGCAGGCAAGGATCCGGACTAATAGCGAGCATTTCATTTCGTGTTATGCCCTGTACACACGGTCGGATTTTCCGATGGAAAATGTGTGATAGAACCTTGTTGTCGGAAATTCCGACCGTGCGTAGGCTCCATCACACATTTTCCATAGGAATTTCCGACACACAAAGTTTGAGAGCTTGCTATAAAATTTTCCGAAAACAAGATCCGTTGTCGGAAATTCTGATCGTGTGTACACAAATCCGACGCACAAAGTGCCACGCATGCTCAGAATAAATTAAGAAACGAAAGCTATTGGCTACTGCCCCATTTATAGTCCCGACGTACGTGTTTTACGTCACCGCGTTCAGAACGATCGGATTTTCCCACAACTTTGTGTGACCGTGTGTATGCAAGACAAGTTTGAGCCAACATCCGTCGGAAAAAATCCATGGATTTTGTTGTCGGAATGTCTGATCAATGTCCGATCGTGTGTACGGGGCATTAGAAGAATGGAGATCCAGTGTGAGGAGTCAGGGATTATATATGTTATGAGTGGTGGTTACTGTCTGAGACTAACAAGTGAACTCATGGTGCCGTTTTTTATTGTGTATATCGCAGAGTATTCTACTTCTATAAAATAACAGTATAACTCATTGTCAGAAGTAAAGGCATGCCGGACATGTAAAGGAGAGCAGTGATAGGGCTGAAGAGCGATCCGCGGCGGTGGTATGGTAGCTGCTGGCAGGAATTTAGGAGGCACTACTACCGTCTCCTGGCACCATTTTTTTTTTTCTTTAAATTGCTAACCAGCAAATTTTAATTTGTGGCCTCTGCTCCTCAACCGCGAGCCAAACATTTTGGCTTGCAATTGTGGTGCAGCCTCATTGATCTCAATGGGCGAGTTTGATAGATAGTGCCGCCTGTCAGGCTCTGGAGCCTTGAGTTTAAAATTGCTGCAGCCATGAAGCGAATCATCACGGCTGTAGCAGGTGTACGGCCCAGTCAGACTGTAATGTTAGAAATCCAGTGGGCAGCTGGGTGGGCTTAAAACCACCGTTCAGCCACCTGTTTTTTACCGCCCTACGCCAGCCAGTGTGAAAGAGCCCTTACAGACATATATTTTTGGCAGGCGATGCAATAAAAATGTTATTGGTCCTGGGGGGCACCATAAGGAGATGGGGGGAATTGGGGGGTTAGGGGGTAAGTATTGTCCTAGGAAAGGAAATTTGGTTGGGGGGGTTGCTAAGAGTGTTGATTTAGGGGCATTTGTGTTGGAAGGGGGGATGAGGGAAAGAAGATTTGTGCTAGGAGGGGGAATTTGGGGGGAATCTGTACTTTGAGGGGGCATTTGAAGTGTGGGGGCAGGGATGTGTACTAGGAGGGGCAATTTTAGGGGTAAAGGATTTGCGCTAGGAGGGGTGATTTGGGGGGGGCATTTGAGCTAGGGGGATTTGGGGATGAGGGGCAAAGATTTGTGCTGAGATGAGGGATTTCAACGGGGGGGGGGATTTGTACTGTGAGGAGGGGGAATTTATGCTTAGGGGGTAAGCATGCAGAATAGTGCTCAGTGCTTTTGTGTGGGGATTTTTGCTGGCACATAATGCTCATACATCTTGGGGGGGGGCACAGTTTGGTATGCTCGCCCTCAGCTCTAGATTAGTGTCAGGACAAGATCATCCAGTGCCCAGGGCAAAGATGGAAAATTATGCCCCCCTTCATTATGTGCGAGCTTGAGGAGGAGGGGGAGACTGCGCACAGCCCGGACCTCCTCCCAGAGCTCTCTCCTCCTCTCCTTGCCACTTACAATGATGGGCTGACAGAAGTAGTGATGCGGCTGTCACTACTCCTGTCAGCCTTATTGTAGAAGGAACTTGCGGCGCTCCTATCACTACAATACATGCTGCACCCAGGGCAGCTACCCCCACCCCTACCCCTATGTCCTGGCCCTGCTGTAGTTGACCTTGGCCCGGCACTGCTGTTTAAAGCTAAACTTCAAGGAAAAAAAGAATCCCCCCCCACACACACACTGCATTACAACAGATAAATGTTGTGTTTTCCCTCGCCCCCACAAGCTTCTTCTCAGCTGCATGACTGATCCTACAAGGCAGCTTCTTCTTACCACTACATCAGTTACAGGCAGTCTGATGTCATCATGTACAATGCAGGGCCAGCAGTTCTGCATTGTAAATATGGATGCCGAGAGCCTGCCCACCACCCAGATCATTGGATAGAGTAGAAAAATGCCAGATAAAGTAGGAATAGTTGCTTTTGTGTTCCCCTTAGGGCCCTTTCACACAGGTGCCTTCTGTTCCGATCAGCATGGGATCCGTGAGCTCATTCCCTGCTGATCGTAGCGGGGCAGATGACAGGTCTGTGTCTGCTCAGTTTCTGCAGAGTGGACATGGACAGACCCCTCTCTGCTCTATGGACGGCTGGGAGTTTTGCTGTCCGTTTACACATGGTTGCCTCTGATCAAGTCCACCCAAACAGTCCTCCTCTGATCAGACCTGGATGTAGGCAGGTGTATTTGGACTTGTGTCCATATGAATGTATGGACCTTCTGATCAGGTCCACCTGAAAAACTGACAGGCAGACCTGATTGGATTGCCCGTGTAAAAGGGCCCTTTAGACAAAATGAGCATTTAACCCATGCATTGTTGAAGGAGCCCCACTGCAAGGGTCATTTTTCCCCTTGGAGTTTAGTTTGAAAGTAGAATTAATTTGAAAAAACTAAATCTTAAATTGTGTCTAAGCAATACTTGGAAATATTTACTTTAGCTGCAGTCTGAGATTGAAGGCATTGCTACCTCTTACAGCTAGTCTTAGGAGACTTGGAGTGAGACTACTGTGATGCTCACTCTTCTCTTTGCTGGAGAGAAAGCTGTAGTGCAAGGATCTCCCTGCTTTGCCTGATTTATCCTGTGCTCCCTGCACCTCTCCTGCTGCTTCCTGACTATTCCCCCACCAGTCATCAGGTTTTGATATGAGGAAGCAAAGCCCTGTCTCTACCAAGGTGTATACCTTCACACAAGGATGCTGAACAGGCTTGTTAAGTCAGTGAAGAGGAAAGGTCAGCTGAGGGGAGTCTACCGTTTTTTTTTATCACACCTCCCACAGTTCAGGTTCTTTTTAAGGCTACCAACTGTCATTCTGTATTGTCTCCCTAATTCACCACAAACCTACAAGACTTTTGTGTTCTCACGTCAGTCTTGACTATCAGTTCTAAAGGAGACAATGCAGGTCTCCGAAACTCGTTGACCTCCTTCTTGAATTGTCAGTAAATATTTCAGACCACTGCAAATATTAGGGTCTTCTTGAATCCATTGATCTCCTTTGGGTAGAGGAATTTCTGTACAGCCTGCACCCTCAAGATGCTCATTTCTCCTTTTTGATAAGAATTGTCATGTGTTGCTTTACATAGGAGTGGCTGCAGCCGCTCATGTCAAACAGAGCAGGTCCCGGCTGTCATTTTGACAGCTGGGAAGCTGCGGTTGAAGACAAGGCATGGGAGCATGGGCATAGGAGGTACATTGTTGAAGTTTTTTTAGACTGTATCTCCCATGCCAAAGTCTCAAAGTAGTAAATAGACCTTTATGCACCTGTTCTATTACCTAATCATTTAGTGTGGCAGTAGGGTCAGTTTAGCGGGGACTTTATAAAGTATACCTATGGCCAAAACTTTTTTTTTTAAGTTTTTGATAGTGAAAGCAATAGCAAGTTTTTTTGGACGTATCTACTATGCCAAAGTCCTAAAGTAGTAAATAGACCTTTATGCACCTTGTTTTATAGTGTGGCAGTAGGGTCAGTTTAGAGGGGACATCATAAAGGATATCTATAGCCAAAACTTTTTTGTACGTTTTTGATATTGAAAGCAGTGAAAACCCCCTGTTAGGATTTTTTTTTATTGCTGTCTGTGTCCTGTCAGATTTCTCTTTACTTTCTGTCCAGGAGACACAACAGGTAGAGGGTGAAAATTTGAGCTGTAACCCTCTTACAATCCCACTCTCAGCACCCCATAGTTTTATACTCACCTGTCAATGAGGATCCTAGTGGACCTTACAGCGTGAAGCTTGCAGGAGCATGGACATGAGAAAATAAAACTTTGAAGAGGATTCTGGAGTGGATAGGGGTAAGAAAGGATAATTATACAAAATGTAAAATGAAAGCAAATGTTGTTGTGTAGCTTCCTGAAAAAAGCCATCCACAAATACTATGAATTATAAAGGAAGCAATCTTAGATTTACCCAGAGAAAGAGAAATATTCAGGAGAACAAATTTCCCTTGCATGTGGAAAAGTGATGGCCACATACATATTTATATCCTTCTCGGGTTGAACATTATGGCTCCCAGTATTATGCCATAAATTATGGACAGCGGTCACGTCCCTTGATAGAACTGCACAGATGTGACAATTTTGCCGTGTTTCACCTAATAAAATGTTCCCGACGTGTCACATAAACATGATTCACAGAGACACAAAACAATAGATGTTACAAATAGATGTTGTTTCATTAGAGGGAGCATAATAAAAGTCTCACCACTGTGGAGAACATTCAACTCCTGTCATCTCCACCAACATTTTTACATACTATGCATCATCCACTCCTGCAACAATAGATGGCGAGCAATGTGCTTATTTATAACTGCAAAAGGGTTTGTGGATTGGCTGCGAGGTGGATGCAGCTGCAAGGTTGGTCATAGGCTCAAAATAATCCTTGTACTTTGGGTAAGGTTAAGGTAAGCACCAATTAGTCTCATGAGTCATTGTTTGATGTTCATGTCTTCTCAGCGCCATCTTTCATTAACTGGCAACTGGGTGAGTTAACCAAAAGGAGAAATGTAGCTATAGGTGGACCCTGTTGGGCTGCAAAATAGTTGTTACAGTACTGTCAGAATCCATGCCAGGACTTCCAGAATCTCTACCGGGGCTTCCAATGGTATTTACAGAATCCCTGTCGGGACTTTCCGTGGTACTCAAGGGATCTCTGCCATGACTTCCAATGGTGCTAGCAGAGTCCCTGTCAGAACTTGGTACTTGCAGAATCCCTGCCAGGACTTCCACTGGTACTCATAGAATCCCAGCCAGGACTTCCACTGCTAATGGGACAATCCCTGCCAGGACTTTCACTGGTAATCAGAGAATGCCTGCCAGGACTTCCACTGGTACTCGGAGAATCCCAGCCAGGACTTCCACTGGTATTGGGACAATCCCTGCCAGGACTTTCACTGGTAATCAGAGAATGCCTTCCAGAACTTCCACTGGTACTCGGAGAATCCCTGCCAGAACTTCCACTGGTACTCGCAGAATCCCTGCTAGGACTTCCACTGGTACTCGGGGAATCCAAACCAGGACTTCCAATGGTATTTGCAGAATCCCTGCCAGGATTTCCAAAATTCTCTGAAATTTACGCTCAGTGTTTCCTCTGACCGAAAGAGGTATTTAAGCTCCAGCCTTTGACTGGCTGGTGGTGTATCATATTGCCAGCTATTCATTGTGCAAAATAACTATTATTCTTTCAGTTTGCCTTGCTTGCTGCAGATTGGTTGTCCTGACTATTCTCTTGCATGCTGCCTGCCCACAACCCCTGTCCGGAATTAACTATTCTCTTTCCTGCCGCTTACCATTGACCTCTGCCCAAACCTGACTACTTTTCTGCTTAGAATTTTGTGTCCAGTCTCCACACTGTAGACATAGACTATTCCAGCTACCCCCTTGGTGGGGCAATCCTGAGGGCTGTGACCTCAACCCAGCTTGCATTGAGGAAAACCTGAACTACTAGAGTTTTCAGCCCATCTCCATTATCAGGAACTCTAGTAAAGATCAGCTATCATGGACGTAGACTTCATACCTTGAGCCTGTGTCACCTGCTAGGGGGCACTATAACATAGTTCCATGTAGTAGCCATTAGGAACAGTGTCGCTCTTGTTTCTGTCCATCTGGGAGTTTTGGGTATTTCCACCCACCTTTGTGTTTTCTAGCTCATCCTTTTACATTCTCCATAATATAAAATTGCTTAGAATCCAGCAATGGAGAGGAAATAACCACTACAGGAATGCAGACCTGGGAACGCAAAGATCCCACCAAAAGAGTCCACAGGAGATATAAGGAACTGTCAGGTTGTTTAAAGCCAAACTCAAGGCTCAGCACCCATTCCACAATTGCCCCATCTCTCCCCCTGGAGGCCCCCTGAATGTATGTTTTGCTTTTTTTTTTCTCAAAACACAAGTCACAATGGTGTCTGAACCACTTTCTGCCCCAATGCACTGTGTAAAAAGGGTAGTGTAGTGATCCCCCCTCAGAGGCTAGGGTCATGATGCCCTGTATTCATATAATATCCTCAGCGTCATTCAGCTTGGAAGACTGAGGACATCCTGTGTTGAGAAAGAAGTATTGTGGGCGACAGCTCTTGATTTTTAGTGAGTATTGCAGCCCTTTTCTTTTTTGATTTACTAGCTGTGGGTCCATTTTAATTTTAGGGCTTTGTCTGCATATATGCAAATTGGATGTGGTTTGAACTGCATGCGATTCGCATGACATGTGAATCAAACCGGCTTTCTATGGTTCACATATGTTCACATATACGGTGATATTGACCACGCCCCCATATGATGTCACAGTCCCAGCATGCCCCGGGACTGTGACGTCATAAGGGGCGGGGTCACCGCCTATATAAGTCATTGCGGAGCGCTCACACAGCATTACAGCGGGAGAGAGCGTCGTGTCAACATCAGAAGAAGAGAAGAGGGAAGAAGACGACGCAGAAGCCCGGGCCACCGCTAGCAAAAGAGCTGCAGAAGATAGCGTAGGAGCCAGCAGAAGAACCGGACACTGGGAGAAGAACCGTACACCGGGAGAAGAGGCCGGAGAGAGCGGCGAAGTCGGAAGAAGACTCCCGAAGTTGGAAGAAGACCCCCGGAGCTGTCTAATAAATTACTTTAAAAACCTGTGTAGTGTGTTTTTTTATTGACACTTTTTTCCCTAGGTGAATGGGTAGGGGTACGATGTACCCCATACTCATACACATAGGGTGGGGGGCCCGGATCTGGGGGCCCCCTTATTAGATGAACAGGCTTTCCATTAGGAACTGAGTCCGGCGGAGTTACGATGTAAAGATTTGAAGCAGGTTTCAAATCTAAAGTCCGTCAGATTTCCAACCGAAACGGTCCGTCAGAAGGCAGATGCAGCCCACACACGGTCAAATTGTCCGCCAGATTCGGTCCGTCAGACCAGTCCGGTCGGAAAGTCCGCCCGTGTGTACTCGGCATAAGAGTACTATGTACCCCATACTCATTCGCAAAGGAGGGGTGGTTGCTGGGATCTAGGGGATTCCAGATTCTGATAAGTCCCCTGCCCGCAGATCCCCACAACCACCAGCCAGGGTTGTGGGGAAGAGGCCCCTGTCCCCATCAACATGGGGATGAGATACTTTGGGGTGGGTGGGGGGCAGCGCCCCTCCTGCCCCAAAGCACCCCCCCAGTTAAAGAATAAGTATCATTATTTTTTTCACTATTATGTTGACTATAGGACAAAGTACATAAAACACCTTGTCCCATGTTGTTAGGTGCTTCCTAAAGCTGGCCATAGATGGGTAGTTGTTTATTTTGTTGAGCCACTGGGCTGAATGAAATGCAAACACGCAGATTTCTCCTTGCACACAAACCAGGGGTTTTCTCCAGTTTTTTTTAGCTTAAAATTATTTTTTTTTTTAATGTTGAGGGCATGTGGCCTGGTATGGTTCAGAAGGGGGGCACTTGCTCAGCGTGGGGTTCCCCTTAAAATCTGTACCAGACGCCGAAAGAGGACCCCCACGCATTTTTTTTCTTCACAATTTATTTTTTTACATTCATCTGTCAGTGAGGAACCCCGCTGACAGCTGATGAGTCATCCGTTGTTAGTGACGTGGTGGCCAGCTTCCTGGTCTGCTCCTTAACAACCAGCTAATGTGAAAGATGCCAGTGACCACCAGCTCCAAAAGTTAACATCTGAACTGCATCTAAATGGCAGGTGAACTGCTGAACAGCTGCTTTGGAAATTCGCAGTGAAAACTGAGGGGAAATTTGCACCGGATATGTGCGAACCTAGCCTCTAACTCTACAGCATCTACCAGACACTGAGATATAAGACTGGAGAGGTCTGATTCATTATAAGTCCTTATCTGCATATTTGTTCGGGGTCAGTATCTTAAAGCATTCAAGCATGAAAGCAGCATGATTACTTGTCAACCAACATTTTTAGGAGGAGAGTAAACAGTAAAGTTACAAAACAATAATATACAAGAGTGTTAAGAGGGCCTGCTCAAAAGAGCTGACAATCTAATGGGGTGGGGCATAGTTTTATTGGTCTAGCTTGGACTAATGTAACTACACATATACCATACCTGGCCAATGCCTCTGGAAGTTGGAAATGACTGAAGTAGACACCGCTACTCCAGTGATCTCCAGTTGCTTGCGGGTCCTGTACGAGCGGCTGCCCTGCTACATTCTGAGCACTGGAGGTCAGCCGCTCGGCACTAGTGCCATTTAGAGAATGCTTTGCATATCCTAAATGAATGCAAAGTGTCCTTTGATTAGATGAGGTGGAGAATGGTATGTCACCACCCTGCCTCTCCACCTTGTCTAATCAGAGATCACTTTGCATTCATTGAGAAAACGCAAAGCCTTCTCTGAATGGCGCCTGTGCCCAGCATCCAGCCTGCAATTCTTTCAAGTAAACTTTGACTTTGCCCATTTGAAACAAAGGTAATAGGTTCTTCTGATAGCTCACCCCCTTTGATATAAATGTGGAACACCTTGTATTTCCTAGCATTAAGGACCTTCTATCCTTCTTCCCGTGATGCACTGCTCAACCCCTAATCAGTCAACCATTGTGTCTGAGCACTGTCACACGGGTTGGAGAGGTTCTTAGCTCTGTGTAATCTCCAGGTTACCACATTAATAGTAATAGATATAACATTCCAGCTGAGGAATTGGATACTAAATCTATACTTCATTTTTTAGTACCCTAGCTGGGATTTGGGAATGTATTAACCACTCCAATACCAGGCACATTCACCCCCTTCCTGCTCAGGCCAATTTTCAGCTTTCAGCGTTGTCACACTTTAAATGACAATTGTGCAATCATTCAACAATGTACCCATATGATGTTATTATTTTTTCAAACAAATAGAGCTTTCTTTTGGTGGTATTTAATCACCACTGGGTTTTTTATTTTTTACTGAACAAACAAAAAAAAGACTGAAAAATTTGAAGAAAAAAAATGTTTTTCTTAGTTTCTGTTATAAAATTTAGCAAATAAGTAATTTTCCTCCTTCACTGATGTGCGCTGATGTGGCTGCACTCATGTGCACTGATAAGCTGCACTGATATGTGGCCAGGGACGGACTGACCATTGAGCCACTCGGGCACTGCCCGAGGGCCCTGGGCCACTAGGGGGCCCCATCAGGGTTGCCAGCCTCAGTAAAACCAGGGACAGTATGTATAAATCTGTGTTTTTTTTACATCTGTCTGTGTATACCGTGTGTACATGTATGTGTATACTGTGTGATTGTATACTGTATGTGTGTATACTGTGTGGCCCCATAATCTCCGATTGCCCGGGGGCCCCATAATCTCCTATTGCCCGGGGGCCCCATGAGTTATCAGTCCGCCCCTGTATGTGGCACTAATAAGAGGGACTGATGGGCAGCATTGACAAGGAGACATTGATAGGAGGCACTGATGGGAAGCATTGACAAGGAGGCACTACTAGGCGGCACTGATGGGCACTGATAGGAGGCACTGATAGGCTGCATTGATGAGGAGGCACTGATGGGCGCTGAAAAGCTGCACTGATGGGCAGCTTTGACAAGGTGGCACTGATGTGCCACTTTGACAAGGCGGCACTGATAGGCAGCATTGACGAGGCGGCACTGATAGGAGGCACTGATATGTGGCACTGATAGGAGGCACTGATATGTGGCACTGATAGGAGGCACTGATAGGTGGCACTGATAGGAGGCACTGATGGGCTTCATTGACAAGGAGGCAGTGATAGGCAGCATGGATGGGCACTGAAAGGCTGCACTGATAGGCTGCACTGGGCACTGATAGGCTGCACTGATGGACAGCATTGACAAGGCGGCACTGATAGGCAGCAGTGATGGGCACTGATAGGCGGCACTGATGGGCAGCATTGACAAGGCGGCACTGATAGGCAGCACTGATCATCAGAAGACTGATGATCAGTGCCCTAAATGTCCCCTGTCAGCCTTGCCAGTTACCAGCTCTCCTCTCCGTATGCTGTGACAGCACGTGAGGAAAGTACTGACCATAACCAGCAAGTCTGTTTACATTGTGATCAGCTGTGATTGGACACAGCTGATCCCATGGTAAAGTGTGGCTGTGATTGGCCCTTTACCACGAGCTGTGGTCCAAAGGACACAGCGATCACAGAGCACGCAGGATGCGTGTCCCAGCAGGCACGCAGGGGGTGTGGTTCTAGAGCTCTTTCAGCTATAGCTTGTTCAAGAAGTGGTTAAAAAATAAGTATCTTTTTTTTCACTATTGTGTTGACTATAGGACAAAGTATATAAAGCACCTTGTCCTATGTTAGGTGCTTCCTAAAGTTGGCCATAGATGGGTAGTTTTTATTTTGTTGTGCCACTGGGCTGAATGATGTCCAAACACGGAGATTCCTTCTTGCACACAAACCAGGGGTTTGCGCCAGTTTTTTATAGCTTAAAATTAGTGTTTTACAATTCTGTGCTTTGTCTTTCAGCATGGATTCATGGGGACCCCAGGAAAGTTATATACCCCACCGACAGCTATGGGCAGTTCTGTGGACAGAAGGCTACGCGGAATGAGTAAGTATCTATTTTTGTATGCTGTCCTAAAAATGATCAGATAATTATTACTTGCTGTTTGCCTTTCTAGCAGCTAATAATTTACACTATGGGGGTCATTTACTATAGCCCCGGGAAGTACTGGGCACTATTACATATAATAGCGCCCATTTTAGGCAATTAAGGTTTCAACAGGCGAATGTGCGAATGAAAAAGAGCCCTATTAGCGGCGAACATACGTTAGTAAATTCGGAAATCGGCGCTAAATAGCGATTCCGCGTATATGCAAATGCCAATTTCTACTAAGTTATTATATAGCACTGCACTGCAACCATGATCCATGTATGTGAAATAAATATTTTTATGTGAGATGTGCTCTACCTCGTGTGCATCTATTGATGTATATTGCAATTAGTATTCCTATTTTTTTCCTTCTTTTGCTAACGAATGCAGTTATGAATGATTATTACAGAGTAATGTCTGCTATTCTGTAAAGTTACATGTATTGAACATTTAGGTTACCTATTTGTTGTATGTTGTTTATTTCATGTTTTTGTTTTTTTTTTATTTAGGTGACTATAAAGCGGTAATTATTTGTGTTCATTCTTTAATCATTCTACACTAGTATTGTTGCAGCTGAATTACAAAGACAAAGGCCCAGTTTAAGCCTAGATTCACACTGACAGCGGGAGGAAATCGTGCGAGTTCAAGCTATACTCACACGATTTCATTCCCGGGTGTCAGTCGCGACTTTCAGAATTTCAGATACATTTCAATGGAAATCGCACTTAGAAGTCTCCAAAAGTAGTACAGAAACTACTTTTGGAAATTGCAGTGCCACACCGACAAAGACGGTGCAATTGCCGGCGATTTGGCATGCAATTTGACGTGTGAAATCGCATCAATGTGAACCAGGGCTGACACATACAAACACTGCCTATCCACCAGCTGAATTCATTACCTGCAATTCTCCACAGCTGTTATATACAAAGACTCCACCTAATCACCTTTATTATTTACTTGTAGTGAACAGCCACCACCCCCAAAACGAATTAAAAAGAGGAAAGAAAAGAGAAAAAACAACAAATAAGCTCAATAATTTGCCAGCAGAAACAAAATTGTGTACATTAGTTTACTAGCTTCAAAAAATATATATATTCTTCAGGATATATGGTGCTACAAAACAGTTAGCAAACCAGTTTGCAATTGGGTTTAAAGGGCCTTGCTCATAGGAGCTTACAATCTAAAATCTGTCTAAACCTTTAGAGTGGACACAGCTTTACTTTCAGTGTATAACAGGCAACACATCACATTTTTATCTGCAAGATTATATAAAACATACTTATCAGTCATTCTTACAAAGCATTCCAACATAATATTAAAAAAGGCACATATTCAAACTAACACCCACCACCCCACAATCCACACACACACACACATACATACATTGGTGACCATGTTCTTCTGGAAGCTGCATTTCTTTGTACACGATTAAGCAATGAGATCAAAGAGTAGAAGGTCAGCACATGCTCCCAAACCATGAATGCATGGTCAGACAGGAATATGCACACAACATTGTCAGCACGGCCACATAAACCCACTTTTGATAGAAAAAATACATAAGAATTTCAGCAAACAAACAGCCCTAGTGGGGCGTTTGTCAATATGCACAATATCATTCCTTCACCCCTACAAATCACAGCAAAAAACCTGGCCTTCTCAGGCCAAACGAATCCCCCCTACTGCAGCCCTTTATATAAGGTAGGTTGTATTGTTAGCACACTGACACACGCCCAATAGAAATACATGCCCACCAGTATCTTTCAATCTGTCTCTTCATGTATGTCTAAAGTGATTGCACCTGATGAGCAGGAACACATAATACTATTCGCAACTGTGTTAGCCCTTGGCTATGTGCATCAAATCTCCAACTACAGGCCAAAGGTCAAAGTCAATTTGCATGCACATAAACAAAGCAACAGTTTTCTAAGCATATGTACCTGTGCAGTGTAAACCCTACAATTTTAAATGTCCAAGTCCCTGGGCATGATTAGTGCTAATAAACATTAACATCAGTCCCTGGCTGCAATGAGCTTCCAATCTAAAGTCCAAAACTAACTTTCTTACATTAGAGACCATTTAGACAGGAGGCAAATAAAATGCCAGCATGTCTTTGGATTGTGGTGAGAAAAACACACAGGGAGAACATATAAACTTCAGCACAAGCATTAGCATGTTGGGGAATTGAACCAGCAACCCCAGCGCTGCTAGATGCAATTGCTAACCACTTAGACAGTGGGCAGCCTCACACATGTTCTCTGCATCTCTGTGGTGTGAACCAGCCCTAAGTCCAGAGCCATGCTCAGTGTCACAAGCAATATACAATATATTGGCCTAAGTATTGGGATGCCTGCCTGTATATGCACATTAACTGTAATGGCATCCCAGTCTTAGTCCTTAGGGTTCAATATTGAGTTGCCCCACCCTTTGCAGCTATAACAACCTCAACTCTTCTGGGAAGGCTGTCCGCAAGGTTTAGGAGTGTGTCTATGGGAATGTTTGACCATTCTTCCAGAAGTGCATGTGTGAGGGCAGGCACTGATGTTGGATGAGAAGGCCTGACTCGCAGTCTATGCTCTAATTCATCCCCAAGGTGTTCTGTTTTTTTGAGGTCAGGACTCTGTGCAGGCCAGTCAAGTTCTTCCACCCCAAACTCACTCATCCATGTCTTTATGGACCTTGGTTTGTGCACTGGTCCAAATCATTTGGTGGAGGGAGGATTATGGTGTGGGGTTGTGTTTCAGGGGTTGGGCTTGTCCCCTTAGTTCCAGTGAAGGGAACGCTTAAGGCATCAGCATACCAAGACATTTTGGACAATTTCATGCTCCCAACTTTGTGGGAACAGTTTTGGGATGGCCCCTTCTTGTTCCAACATGACTGCGCACAAAGTACACAAAGCAAGGTCCATAAAGACATGGATGAGGGAGTTTGGGATGGAGGAACTTGACTGGCCTGCATAGAGTCCTGACCTCAACCCAATAGAACAACTTTTGGCTGAATTAGATTAGAGACTGCGAACCAGGCCTTCTCATCCAACATCAGTGCCTGACCTCACAAATGCGCTTCTGGAAGAATGGTCAAACATTCCCATAGGCACACTCCTAAACCTTGTGGACAGCCTTCCCAGAAGCTGTAAGGCCCCTTTCACACGAGGCGGACTCCGCTTCCACGGAGCCCGCCTCGGTCCGCTGGCTCAGCGGGAGATCTCTCAGTTGATCTCCGCTGAGCCGGCGGATGACAGGTCCCTCTCTGCTCACTGAGCGGGGAGGGGCTTGTCGAGCGCCGCTGCTGCCTATGGAGAGATCGGACAAAAATGGGACAGCATGTCCGATTTCATCAGATCTCACCCGATCCGAACGTAGAGGCATCCATCTGATTTTAGCGGATCAGACCGGGTCGGATGTCAGCGGACATGTCTCCGCTGACATCCGTTGCTCCATAGGCTAACATGGAGCACCCGTTCAGGTCCGCCATCAAAACTGACAGGCGGACTGAATGGTCCGATCGCGTGAAAGGGGCCTAATACCTGCAAAGGGTGGGCCAAATCAAATTTTAACCCTACGGACTAAGACTGGGATGCCATTAAAGTTCATGTGTGTGTAAAGGCAGGCGTCCCAATACTTTTGGCTAGATAGTGTATCTGACAAGATTTACAATGGTGGTGGAACCCTCCTACACATACAGTAAATACTACATATGGACATAGTTTTAGGACCTGGGAGATGAGACAACTTTTCTACATGAAGCAGCATGCTTGGGATTTTAACCCTCAGAGATGCCACATGTGAAAACCTCCTACACATACATACACATAAATATTGCATTTCTTTGGACATATAGGTGGTGGAATTACATTACTCAAGAGTTATTCTTCTTGATTTATTCTGTGATATTTGGTGGGTGAGCAGGGCTGGTGCAAAGATTTTTGACACTCTAGGAAAAATCTCATTTTGTCACCCCCCACCCCCGCTCCACTCCTGACTCCACCCCCTTTTGCCTTGTCCATGTATACCCCACCTTTTTAATGAAGCGCCCATGAAATGCAGCCCACCAGCGCCCATTAATGCAGCCTCACCAGCGCCCATGAAATGCAGCCTACCAATCAATGAATGTTTGCTTGCTTCCATTCATTCGGGAGTTGGGACACAGATACAGTCCTCCGCAGCGCCCTTGACACTATGTGCGAACGGAGCGGCGGCTGCCTGCTGATGCTGAGACTTAGTTGCTTGCTGCAGAGAGAAGAGAGTAGGAACACCAGTGGCCGGGTGCCCTAGGCGGCTGCCTAGTTTGCCTAGTGGTAGCACCGGCCCTGTGGGTGAGTGTAGAATAGTGATGTTACCCTTGGATTTTTGGGAATTACATTTTCATTTCTGATGTTGGTACACATCACATTTTTTGGGCTCAAATTATGATTATTTGGAAATAATAAAAAAACACACAAAATTGTGACCCATTTGAAATTTGCATCAGCAATGATATTGTTGTGGTTTGTAAAGAGACCTGTGTGAGTTGGGTAAAGATTGTTGTGAAATGGAGAGTAACAAGTGAAAGTGACAGAGAAAAATTAATTTTACCAAAACATCAAAACATTTCACATTCTAGAATTCTTAAAAACAAAATAGATGAGAACAAACAAAATAGAAGCAGCAACATTGTTGGAAGGAACATTTATTTCAGAGAAAGATACATTTCATCTCAACATTAAAAGTATTTGTTTGGGGAAGTTATACTTGTACCATTAGAATCAATGGCTGAAACTTGCACTGGACTATAATAGCGCCAATTGTCTTTCTTAGAAACGCATTTTAGCCAAGCGATAATTTTGGTATTTACCTGTAAAAAGCCATGGGAGCTAAAATGAGAGCTGTTTGTAGGTCTGAGCATGCTCAGTTGTGTTGGCACCTAGTTGTAGAGACTGGGAATTTATCTCTTTTCAGACTTTTAAAGATATTTCAGTGTAGAAATAATTTTTTCACACAGTTTAACCGCTTCCCGACCGCTGCGCAATGATATACGTCGGCAGAATGGCACGGGTGGACAAAAGGGTGTACAGGCACGTCCCCTTTGAGAAGTTATGCTACGGGCATGCGCGCCCACTGCGGTGACCGTGGGTCCCATGGACTCGATGTCTGCTGGGTGCCCGCGATCGTGTCACTGAGAGGTAGAACAGGGAGATGCCTATGTAAACAAGGCATTTCTCCATTCTGCCTAGTGACATGACAGAGATCACTGCTCCCTGTCATCGGGAGCAGTGATCGCTGTAATGTCAGTGGTAGCCCCCCCCCACACAGTTAGAACACCTCCCTAGGACAGACTTAACCCCTTCATCGCTCCCATTTACACAGTAATCAATGCATTTTTATAGCACTGATCGCTGTATAAATGACAGTGGTCCAAAAATAGTGTCAAAAGTGTCCGATGTGTCCGCCATAATGTCGCAGTTACGATAAAAATTGACGATCACCACCATTACTACTTAAAAAAAAAAAATATGAATATTTAAAATGCCATAAAACTATCCCCTATTTTATAGACGCTATTTTGCGCAAACCAATCAATATACGCTTATTGTGATTTTTTTTTTTTTCACCAAACATATGTAGAAGAATGAATAGATAAATAAATTGGGGTAATGGTGCTCCCTATACTTAATTGGGTGAATAAGTATAAAAAGAGATAATAAGAATTAAATTTAAAAAATAATAAAGACCAGTGTGCTAGCTCCACGGCGGAGATGCCCCACCTATTTACAGGTTATGTGTATAACCAGGGGTGCTAATTACTTATATGATCCCCTTACAAGGTGTATGATTATTATACTAGTGGTTGTGATATTTTGTGAATACACTCATCAAGTGTAAAAATATAACATAAATAAAGTCCCTATGAGTACCAAACCAATATAACTCATATATGTAAAAACTTATCAGTGTACAGTGCAATATACAGGGATGAATTGATAATCTCCATACCTGAATTTAAACAGTATTACCATCATAAATAATAACAATATGCCCATAAACCACCATACAGTTGACCAATTCAATAAATGGTATGCAGCTACCAGGTTAAAAAGTCCATGAGCATATTAGGTGAACAGTGTTCAAAAAATTATTAGTCCATAATTAGTGTTCAAAACAGTGATAAGGGTTGTCAAAACCGTGACTTGAGTGCTCTAAAAATCCTTGGTGACTAATGCTGGCCATACACTATACGAAAAATCGGCCGAAAAATCGTTCGTATAGACACTTCGTTCGTTTTTCGGCAAGTTAATGGGCACAAATCGATAATCGTTTGTGACGTTTTTGTGGAAGAAAAACGAACGGGAAGTTTGGTAAATTTCTGCCGAACGTACGATAAATTGCAAGGTTAATGTGTTTCCCGTCCGAACTATCTGCACTAGGTATATGTAAAAAAACAAACAAAAAATTATTTATTCATGTCCACTGAACAATTTATCGGTCATTATATGATGGCACGATCGTTTGCGGTCACGGTCGAACGTTCGTTTTTCGAAAATGGGTTCGGCCGATTTTCTGTATAGTGTATGGCCAGCATTAGTGCTCCCCCTCAAGGGTCCCCACTCACCAGATGCATACCATTTATTGAATTGGTCAACTGTATGGTGGTTTATGGGCATATTGTTATTATTTATGATGGTAATACTGTTTAAATTCAGGTATGGAGATTATCAATTCATCACTGTATATTGCACTGTACACTGATAAGTTTTTACATATATGAGTTATATTGGTTTGGTACTCATAGGGACTTTATTTATGTTATATTTTTACACTTGATGAGTGTATTCACAAAATATCACAACCACTAGTATAATAATCATACACCTTGTAAGGGGATCATATAAGTAATTAGCACCCCTGGTTATACACATAACCTGTAAATAGGTGGGGCATCTCCGCCATGGAGCTAGCACACTGGTCTTTATTATTTTTTTAATTTAATTCTTATTATCTCTTTTTATACTTGTTCGCCCAATTAAGTATATGGAACGCCATTACCCCAATTTATTTATCTATTCATTTCTGAAGCACCTTCTAGGGAGCTTCTTCAGGGGGGCTGCATACCTACATATTGTCTTAAGCGCAGTCATCACACTTTATACAATCATATGTAGAAGAATACATATCGGAAAAAAATAGTTTTTTAATATATTTTTGGAATATTTATTAAGGCAAAAAGTAAAAAATATTGCTTTTTTTTCAAAATTGTCGCTCTTTTTTTGTTTATAGCGCAAAAAATAAAAAACACAGAGGTGATCAAATACCACCAAAAGAAAGCTCTATTTGTGGGAAAAAAAGGACGTCAATTTTGTTTGGGTGTAAAGTCGCACGACCGCGCAATTGTCAGTTAAAGCGACGCAGTGCCGAATCGCAAAAAGTGCTCTGGTCAGGAAGGGGGCAAATCCTTCCGGGGCTGAAGTGGTTAAAAGCAGATTATCATTAATTAATATACCGCATATTTCAGTACCATTTAGGCAATTATATCATGCTCTAAACATTATTTCCATGTGCACTACTCCAGGTTTTACCAGAGTAAGGGTTTGGGTGCTATTTGTTTTCAGGGAACTATAGTAAATTTGATTTTGGGAGATTTTTTTCACCAGCGCTATAGTGAATACCGTTTTAGTGCTAATTAGTGTGATTAGCGCTAATTATCGTGAATGTGCGGTAATTATCGCTAATTACCGCGGTGTTATAGTAAATGACCCCCTATGTGTCGGCCAGAAAGGTTCATGCAGTTACTTTGACTGCTGTCTCTGGAGCCCTCTTGTGGAAGCAATTGGTGTTACATAGACTTGCTCAATACAGCAAAGAATTGAAGTGATGAAATGCATATCCTTCAAAAACTTTACAAGTCTTCACAAATAAACATGTAACAATAAAAAAAATAAACTGTATAGTAAAGTAAACAGATGTGGGTAATTGGAACTGATTAAAAAGCATTAGCAGAGGTTGCTTCAGTGAAAACTCAGTCATAGGGGTTGAATTACTAAAGGAAAATAGGCCGTTAAGTTTGCAAGAGAAGTTGCAGTGTGCAAGGGAACTTTCCCCAGGGATTAGTGAATGTGGTGAAATTTCACTTTGTCAAGAATACCCAATCAGATGCATGGAATATTAAAAAAAAAAAAGAGCATTTTTGCTTGACCGTGATTGGATGATGGAGGTCATCAGTGCTTCACCTCATTCAATAAGATCTGGGAAAAATTCTCTTGCAAAATGAACGGTCTATTTTTCTTTAGTAAGGCCCCATTCAAACTTGTGGGGCTTGTCATGCAACTTTAGACATCAAAGTTGCATGAGAAGTCATTCCTCATGATTTCCAATGATAACCAATTATATATGTGTGACTTAAAGTTGCAGCGACTTTCATGCAACTTGAGGGCCATAGACTTCAATATTAACCCTCAAAAGATTATTCAAAGTATAATTAAGAAGGGGGCTTTACAGCGCCCTATTACATGTGTCAAACAACCAAAAATACAAACAAAATAAATAAGTATTAAAAAAAAAAAAAAAAATATATATATATATATATATGTATGTATATGTAAAAAGAAAAGTGTATAATTTCGAATTACTGATTTCGTGTCCTATTATTAATATTATGAGTTTTGTTTATGCATAGGTAAGTGGGTGGGCTTTTTCCTTTTTTTTTTTTTTTTTTTTAACTAATTTTCTCTCTTTTTTTTCTTTCTCTCTTTTGAAGAGGACATGATCAAGGATCCGGTGTGTTTTCTTGGGGTGGGGGGTGGGGGTTAGTGTGGTGTATGTTAATGAAAAGATTTATATAGATATATTGTGCAATGTGTATTTCTATATTGTATGTTGAAATGTGTCTTAATAAAGAAAATGATTATAAAAAAACCCTTAAAAGTTGCATGAAAGCTATCCACTTCAGCCCCGGACCATTTGGCTGGCCAAAGACCAGAGCACTTTTTGCGATTCAGCACTGCGTCGCTTTAACTGACAATTGCGTGGTCGTGCGACGTGGCTCCCAAACAAAATTGACGTCCTTTTTTTCCCACAAATAGAGCTTTCTTTTGGTGGTATTTGATCACCTCTGCGGTTTTTATTTTTTGCACTATAAACAAAAAAAGAGCGACAATTTAAAAAAAAAAAACGCAATATTTTTTACCTTATGCTATAATAAATATCCCCAAAAAATATATAAAAAAACATCTTTTTTCCTCAGTTTAGGCTGATACGTATTCTTCTACATATTTTTGGTAAAAAAAAATCGCAATAAGCGTTTATTGATTGGTTTGTGCAAAAGTTATAGCGTCTACAAAATAGGGGATAGTTTTATGGCATTTTTATTAATATTTTTTTTTTTTACTAGTAATGGCGGCGATCTGTGATTTTTATCGTGACTACGACATTATGGCGGACACATCAGACATTTTTGGGACCATTGGCATTAATACAGCGATCAATGCTAAAAAATTGCATTGATTACTGTAAAAATGTCACTGGCAGTGAAGGTGTTAACCACTAGGTGGCGTTGTAGGGGTTAAGTGTGTCCTAGAGAGTGATTCTAACTCGAGGGGGATGGGCTGTGTGTGACACTACACTGATCACCGGTCCCGATTACAGATTAAAAAAAAATTGCAATAAGCGTTTATTAATTGGTTTGTGCAAAAGTTATAGCGTCTACAAAATACGGGATAATTTTATGGCATTTTTATTAATAATTTTTTTTTTTT
This sequence comes from Aquarana catesbeiana, assembly GCF_042186555.1. Classification (NCBI taxonomy): domain Eukaryota; kingdom Metazoa; phylum Chordata; class Amphibia; order Anura; family Ranidae; genus Aquarana; species Aquarana catesbeiana. The sequence continues at coordinate 316,082,146 of NC_133330.1, forward strand.
TACTAGTAATGGCGGCGATCAGCGATTTTTATCGTGCCTGCGACATTATGGCAGGCAGATCGGACACTTTTGGTGCTATTTTGTGACCATTCACATTTATACAGCGATCAGTGCGATTAAAAATGTATTGATAGCGGTGCAAATGTGACTGGCAGTGAAGGGGTTAACCACTAGGGGGCGCTGAAGGGGTTAAGTGTGTCCTGGGGATAGGGCTGGGAAAAAAATCGATTTTAATCTTGAATCGAGTTGAGAGGTCAAATCGATTCAAAATTTAAGCAAATTGATTTTTTTAGATTTTTTTTTTTCACCGCGCCTGTCCCGAGGCGCTGCGGGCATGAGTTTTTAGGCAAGGCCGCGGCTTCGGCCTAGTCCGCGGCTACAGCCGGATGCCGCGGACTAGGCTGAAACCGCGGCCTCGCCTAAAAACTCATGCCCGCAGCGCCTCCGGATCGGCGCTGACACCGCGCCGGGCCTAAAGAGCTCCGGGCAAGGAGTTTTTAGGTGAGGCCGCGGCTTTGGCCTAGTCCGCAGCGTCCGGCCGTAGCCGCGGACTAGGCTCATGCCCTCAGCGCCTCAGGACCGGCACGGTTTCCAAAGAAAAAAAAAAAAAACTCGATTTGAATCGTGAATCGAGTTTTTTTTTTCAGAGAATCGAAGATTTTTTTTTGAAGAAAATCTCCCAGCCCTACCTGGGGATATCTTCTAACTGTAGGGGGGAGGGGCTACGCGTGTCACGACACTGATCACCGCTCCCGATTACAGGGAGCTGTGATCAGTGTCCTGTCATTAGGCAGAACGGGGAAATGCTTGTTTACATCAGCATTTCCCCGTTCTTCCTCTCCGTGAGGCGACCGCGGGTATCCCCGCCGACATCGAGTCCGCGGGACCCGCGATCACACTCATGGTGCTCGAGGCGGAACGAACGAATGAATTCGGAACTAAAGGAATTGCACATGTCTACTGAACAAAGATGTCTTCAACATTCTGGAGAGGAATGCGGAGGAAGGCATTGTCGGGGGGAATACTGTGATCTTTCAGAGACAATAAATACCTGGAATTTTTACACATGTCTAAGAATCCATACACCTAACATGGAAAAATATACCTGACGACTGACGATGTCCACTTTAATATTTACATTTTTTTAATGTTGTGATTAATGTGGTTTAAATATTCATACTTGTCTTATGGAATACACATCTCATTCATTTATTGTCTTTATGATTTATTTTAGGAACAAGACGCTCTTAATGTATTTTAATATCCTGCAATGTGCAAGTCCTCTGGTGCTCATCAATTTGCAGTGCCCTACCATGCAGGTATGATGAACACATCGGTGCACACACATGCAATTAAAGCAGAACTCAGACAAAAATAACAAGATAAAAAAAGAACAGGCAACAAAATATAAAATGAAAATAGCTTTTGCTGCAATATTTAGAATTATCCCCTCTCCCCCCCCCCACCCCCCACCGTAGTATTTTTTGTGTCCCTCACTGGAAGATTTCCCCTCACTTCCTGTTTCAGTGACAACTGTAAAATGTGGGATTTCTCATCACTATCTATACAGGTGACTGGTAAGAGAGGTTGAATCTTCCCAGAGGGGACACAGACAGCAATAATACCCTGGCAGGGGGGTTTTAAAGCCTAATTTTACCTTAAAAAAAAAAACTAAAGGAATATTACTTACCTTCAGTGAGATGTGTTCCTTGTGTTTCTGTTTTCTAGTACATTTGCAATCTTTTATCCCCCCGCTGCCGCCCCCAGCGCTATAATCTTCCTGAACTAAACTAAGGAGCTGTCAGTTGGGCGCTCGTCATTTTAAAACAAAGGTTTTAAAATGTTTACATTCATTGATGAGATCAAACCGACCCCATTCTTACATGTATCAATTATACTTTACAACAAACCCCCGGGAGACCCATTTTTTAGGGAGATCTCAGCCTCCAAATCATAATAAAAAAAAAAATACCATCAGGAGAAAACCTAGTGGGATTTTAAGTATCTAGCTTTCCCAGGAGGTGGCGGTGCACCAACCTCCCCGCTGCACTCAGGAAGCTGACCCTGAGGTCAGCATTTATTTACAGTAAAACCTCAGATTGCGAGTAACGCGGTTTCGCAATATGAGCTGTTATTATTATTATTTTTTAATCCTGACTCGGTTTGTGAGCCTTGTTTTGCAAGTCGAGCAGGATTCAAGCCTCTGGGGTGCTCAGTACCGCATGTGGCCAGAGGTGCTGGGGCGCCGGTGATGCTCGGAGACACTCGTAAACACTCCGTTCCAGCGTGTCTCCGAGCGTCTCCGAGTATCTCTGAGTGTCTCTGAGCATCTCTAAGTGTCTCCTAGCGTCTCTGAGCGTCTGAGCGTCTCTGAGCTTCTCCAACTGTCTCCGAGCCTCTCCAAGCGTCTGAGCGTCTTCGAGTGTGTCTGAGCCTCTTCGAGCGTCTGAGTGTCTCTGAGTGTCTCAGAGCGCCTCTGAGTGTCTTTGAGTGTCCTTGAGCGTCTCTGGGTGTCTCAGAGTGTCTCCGGCACCCCCCACCCCCACCTCTGGTCACATGTGGTTCTGCATACACTAGCAGTGACACTGGAACTAATTATATGAGTTTCCATTGATTCCTATGGGGAAACTCGCTTTGATATACCAGTGTTTTGGATTATAAGCATTCTTCTGGAATGAATTATGCTCGCAATCCTTCGGTACTACTGTACTTTTTTTGTAATGGTTTATTTTTTTAGCTTATATTCAGAATTTTTATTTGGGGTGTTATCAGATATTCAGACCTTTCATTTTTATGCATGTTCTGCTTAAAAAAAAAAAAAAATGGCTTAGTGTAAATTGTAACGTTTTATACTCATGTGTTACATGTGATTTGGCTGCTGACTCCATTGTCTTTGTCTACAGTTGTGCGTTTCCAAGTGTCCGGATAGATTTGCTACCTACATAGACATGCAAGCCAACTGGTACAATAACAGCTACTGGGAATATTACCGGCAGTTCTGTAAGCCTGGCTTCAACAACCCCAGAAAGGTGAGTGGAGAAGGAGAAATGATTACATAAAATAGCCAGAAAATACACATGATCGTAATTACCCACCTCCCACCCAAGGTACGTCACATGATGTCATGGACTTCTAGAGGAGATATCTGAATGATGCCTACAGACATCATCCAGATATCATCTTTTTCAGTTATTATAGCGGCAGTTTAGCCTTTTACCTCTTGATCGTTCTTACAGGTGGCGGGAGGGGACGTCCCCCACCCCCCCTTTCCCGCCGCCCTCCGGTGCTTCTACCAGTTCGTCCGTGCGATCAGCGAGCGGGAGAGGGAATCCACCGGTGCCGCAAGTTGAGCATAGAGATTTTCAAGGGTCAGGTGGTCCCCGGCAATCTCTATGACCTTCGGAGGCTCGGGCATGACGTGTGGAACATCACGTCCAGCCCACCGGAAGTAAATTTTGCTGGGGACTCGGCTGCTGTCTTTCCTGCCTGGACGGTCTTATAGACTAGCCATGTGCAATTCGTTTAGTTCTGAATTTGTTTTGTAACAAATTTTGACAATTTCGTTAATTCTGAAACTTCTGAATTTTAAAATTTCTGAATTTTCGGAAATTCGAAATTTGGGAAATTAGAAAATTCTGAATTTCAGAAATTCGAAATTTCAGAAATTTTAAATTACGAATTTCCGAAATTTCGAATTTTCACATTTCTGAATTTTCGAAAATTCAAAATTTCGGAAATTTGGAAATTCGGAAGTTCGGAAATGAGAGAATTCGAAATTAGGAATTTCGAAAATTTTTATAAACTGAAAATTCAAAAATTTGGAAATTTGAAAATCCAGAAATAAGAATGAAAATCTGAAAATTCAAAAGAATGAAAAAATTTGAAAAGAAATCCCAATACCTATTATTTAATAGTTGTTATTATTAGTTAGTCATTATTTTGAATTTTACTGATTTTCTTTCTTTTTTTTCAGATTTTCTAATTTTTGGATTTTCTAATTTTTGAATTTCTGAATTTTCAAATTCCAAAAATTCGAAAATTCGAAATTTGGAAATTCGAAATTGGAAATTCGGAATTTGGAAATTCGGAAATCCGAAGATTCACATTTTCAAATTTCCAAATTACAAATTTTCGATTTTCGAATTTTTGGATTCCCGAATTTCCAAATTCCGAATTTTCGAAAAAAGCAAAAAAACGAATGAAACGAAAACAAACAAATTTTTTATCAGTGCACATGTCTATTACAGACCCACACATCTCTCCATAAAGAGAAACACACAGAAGCAAACGCATATGTACGTCGCTCCCACATATTTTAAAACAACATTCAGACCACAAAACCACACAAAATGAGGTATCGCCGTGAACGTTACAGAAGGAGTAACAGTTCTTGCCCAAGACCTCCTCTGTAACTTTAAACCGGTAACCTGTAACAAATGTTAAAGCATCGCCCTATGGAGATTTTTAAGTACCGAAGTTTGGCGTCATTCCACGAGTGTGTGCAATTTTAAAGCGTGACATGTTAAGGTATCTGTTTACTCGGTGTAACATCATCTTTCGCATTATACAAAACAAATTGGGCTAACTTTACTTTTTTTTTTTTTTTAATTCATGAAATTTTTTCAAAACGTGTTTGAAAAATCGCCGTGCAAGTACCGTGTCATAAAAAGTTGCAACAGCCCACATTTTATTCTCTAGGGTCTCTGCTAAAAAAACAAAAAAAACATATATAATGTTTGGGGGATCTGAGCAATTTTCTAGAAAAAAAATTATGATTTTTACATGTAGGAGCGAAGTGGCAGAATTGGCCATCATCTTTACTTATTAGGTTGATTAAGCAAAAATGAGTATCTACTTATTTGTATTAGACTAAAAGTCAAGAGAAAGCACAAACAGCCCGCTGGTATAGTGTAGCATTGTATAATGTACATGTATGTGGTCAAATTAGTAATACAGATCATGGGGCCCCTTTGCAAAAGTTTGATGGTTCCCCTGGCCTCCCTCTCTGTGGCATCTGGCAGTGTCCACTGTGATATTACTGTCACAGAACTTATGAAAAATAGATATAGCCTCCAAAACAGTAGTAATAATAAGAGATATATAGAAATTTGCACCATCATCATTTTTTTTATATGTCACAGATCTTGATATAAAATGTTTATATCAAGGACAGGCAGCAAGCGAGTTGTCGGCATACTACTAGGGAGCAACATTAATGATGGAAGTTGCCACGGAAGAGTAACAGTGCAGAGAATTAACTTTTTAACTTTAGTGGTAGCAATAATAATAATATATTTTATATGATGACATAATTGTTAGTGCTCCCGTACAAAATTACTCTTATAACATGATATATACTTCTTTAAGACCCCTTTCACACTGAGGCGCTTTTCAGGTGCTTTTGCGCTAAAAAAAAAGCGCCTGAAAAGCTCACGAAAACCTATTTCCATTAAAATCAATGAATGCTTTCACACTGGGGCAGTGGGCTGGCAGGGCGGTGAAAAAACACCCCTCTCCATTGAAATGAATGGAAAGTTCTTCAAAAGCGCCTGAAAAGTTCTTCAAAAGTGCTCAAATGTTTTACTGGCAGTTTAGAAGTGCCTCAGTGTGAAAGGGGCCTAAAGCCCAACTCCCGGCAGATAAAAAAAAAGAAGGTCCCTTGCAGTGGGGTTGCCTCCGCATTGCAAGGTTTAATAGCTCCTTTTGTCTAGGGGTGGGGAGAAACCGTTTTACTTACCTGATCCTCCACTTCCCCGGCTCAAGGTGCTCCCTTCATGCTCTGCTGGTGGACTGTCCCTCTGCATCCTCACATCCAGAGCAGGGCAAAGGACCTGGTCTTGATGATGTCAGGGCCTTAGATCGCTAGAGCACGGAGGTGCAAAAACTGCGAGGACCAGCTGAAATCCTCCAGTGAGGACACTAGATCCTGTGACAGCTGTCTAAGGCAGTGAAAAAAGGAGTAAAATGCATTATAGAGTGTATGTACCCAATGGAGAGGTCTGTATATTGGAAATATCAATAAACTGACTCTGAGGCTTTTAATATGGTGAACGTGTAGTCAGGTGCAGTCTATTTTCTACACTGCAGGTGGCGCTCAACCGCAGCGGCATTGCAGTTGGAACGGAAGTCAAGAGGAACATGGTTCCTTTGGTTTCCTGGGTCACTGGGGAAGTTGTTCAATTGGATATGATGCCACCCCATGTGACTCTGGCAGCCATCTTGGGTCAGGCAGAGCCTTTTTAAGGCCCTGGCTCCCAGGCTTGGTGCACATTCTGCGTGTGGGTAGTGTAGGGACAGGTTACCCATCTGACAGCAGTAGTGGTAGGCAGAGGTTCCTGGTGAGTAGGGAAAGAGCATGGACAGGCTATCTTTACTGGAAGACTCTCCGTTTGGGCGCAGACCAGCCAGGCTGCATTCTATCCTTCGAGACAGACATTGTTGGAGCATCTGAGATCTGCTGATACCATGTTCTCTGCAAAATTTTATGAGTGCACCCGGTTGGGTTGCCTTTCCACCAGGTAGTTGTGGACTTTAACTACAATACAGTTCTGTTATTACATCTGGTTTCCAAGTGTTTACTGCCACCACACCGCACCTCCCTACAAGTGGTTCCCCTCTTTCCTTTTTGGAGCTTCTGTAGAAACTGTGTAAGGTAGTTGCATTTCCCCCCCACTTTGCGATTTCCTCTCCATTGCTGTGGACATTTCCCTTCACTTTCTGTGTCTACGGGAAGTGAAGGCAAATGTCCCCAATGAAACACAGGGGGCAAAATAAAACCCAACCTAAGGTTTTAACCCTTCTTTATTACATTAAAAATGAAAAAATACGCTTTAAAATTTTAAAAATCCCCCCAGCTGACCATTTTGTTCAATTATAAAGATCCATAATAAATCGGAAATCTGTATCTTATAAAACAAGAATGGCATCACCCACATAGTGAAGTATGATTGGCAGCTATCTGGTTTTTGTATAAAAGTATAAATCTGTAGAAGCTTTACCTGATCTGTGATTATCTCAGTCTATTGCAGAAGATTTACGGGATGAAGACTGCCCATCTATGATTGTTCCAAGTAGGCCGTGTAAGTTCTTGTTGCTACCATATGTGTACTAGATAAGAGCATTTTAAATATAGAAATACTTATTGAAGTATTGTTTAATCTGGGCTACATTTCTACCTGGGTAAGATTACACAAGTTAAAGCCCCACTGTCTAAAATAATGAAAAATTGAAAAGGTTAGAACCCCTGTCAAGCTTTTATTGCAGGAATGTGTATATCAGAGGTGCTGAATTCTACTTATCAGTAGGTCATTTTTAAAGAAAGTCATTCACGTTCATATGGGGTGCAATAGCTCTGGTAAGGCCACTTTCAATAAAACAAGATGCCCCTTATATAGGGGACCCAAAGTTAAGGATCCACTTGTAAAACTTTTTTTGAGAGTGGCAGATCAATGATCTAAGAGTTTGAAATCTTTTAGTATTGGTGTTTGATCATAACAAGACATCATGGAACAGCAAACACATTACGTGGTTTCGGGAAATGTCTGAAACTCCAAAACTCACCTATTGACATTTGGTCGGCATACCAGATACACCACTTTTTGAAATCTATGATTGCTAAACATGGTAGCCTGCATAACCCCAATTCATTTGAAAACTTTTGTATGGATATGTCTTACGTACCCAACCTACTATCTCAGCTGTATACGTTACTGGTGTCCTCTCCTACAGGATTCGTCCCATCTTATATATCTAAGTGGGAGGAGAATCTACAGTTGACTTTCTCCCCAGCCAAATGGGCTTAATTGTTTGCATGCAAGTCTTCCATTGCTAACATATTTCAAGAGCAGGGCTACAAGATCTTATGTCGATAGTACAGGGTTCCAACTATGCTAAATAAAATCTTTCTGCAAACATACAATTTATGCTGGTGATGTGGCCGGAAAGAGGGCTCCTATCTGCATATCTTTTGGAACTTTCAAAAAAATCTGTCCATTCGGGAACAAGTATGACCCTTCGGGCACCCCTGGTCCTTGCCATGGCTCTAAGTAATGGGCCTCAACCTAGAACATTCCGGCTGGGTCTTTTACATACGCCTTGTTCGGGCGCAAGCTGCCCTCCCCCGACGCATATCCCCCTCCTTCCCTTCCTGCCCTCTTCCCCCCTTTTTTTTCCTTTTTTTCTTTCTTCCCTCTCGATTCTTTCTGTATTCCATTTTATCATATATATAAAGCAAAATATCTGGAGGGCACCGGGTTCCGAATCCTGGCAGGCATCTCATTAGGAAGGCCTGTTATGCACATATGGTGGTAAGCCTCCCTTTTCCTGCTCTTGCAATGTGCTATGTACTTTATATCAAAGGTCTTTGACCCCCTGACTCTTCTGTTACAGTTATACAAGTCGATCTCTCTTTGTTTCCATCAGCTGCCTCTGAGCAGCTTTGATACTGAAAATGTGACTGTTAACCCATACCTTTCGTTCAAATAAGAATTAAAAAAAAGATGTTTTATATAGTCTACACCTGAAACCAAGAAATTGTGCCGGTGACCCCAAAGGGTTTCCAAACCATCTGGCTCCCAATGCCTGTGAGATTAATCTTGTAAGCAAAAAACTGTGTAACACACCACCACTGTGCACATCTTACCGGAAGGACATGACCCTCATACATAGAGTGGTCGTATCAGGCTGTAGAGACATGAGCACATCCCTAATGAGACATGGTTCAAAGCTTCTCCATACTCCTCATGTCCTTGGAGGGCAATACAATAAATGTGTTATAAACCTCCCCGCTCCACATTGGGACATAAACAAAACCTCATGTATTCCAGAATTCAAGATGGGGACTGGAAGCTTGTGTGCACCGTGACGTGCGTCCTAGCTCGGCCAATGTATTTTATCATACGTGACGAAACACTTTACCTTTACAGAAGAAGGCCAGTTAAATGGGACTGACTACTATTAGCTATAAAATAACCTGGATAAATGAGGATCTTAACAGACATGGGACCTCTTCCATTACTGAAAATCTGAAAATTTTAGATGCCTGGTTATCACGCTGATCCTCTGGTTTCAATAGTTCATGAGTCACTGACCTGGAACATGCTAACAGTTCAGGGGTTTTGACTCCACTGGCTGTATACTTGAAAATTACTGAAGTTTGATGAACAGCATGTCAGTCAGACAAGTATTTTTTCAGAATATGGTCAGCATTGGCACTTGGTAGCCCATAAATGTACCTGTTTACAGGTTCCCTTTATGTAACAAAGTGTACCATTAGATTTGGAGCAGATGTATGCAAAATTACTGAGGTTAGCTTTCAGGGATAGCAGACAAGGAGGTCACAGACTTAACAAAAGGACCCCAGATTCTTTGATTAAGGATGTAGCTAGATTCATACAGAATAGGTGTCTCATCATGTCTGCATGTTGCCTGTTGATTGGCCCCTTCACAACTGTTTCAGAAGTTTAATGTTGCAGAATTGTCTGACCTTGTCTTTTCTTCTAACAGTTCTGCAGAGGTGCTTCCCTGACTTCTCAACCAGGAATGGGATCCTAACTGTTGCAAACAAGACAGAATTTAAGGACGGAGAGGGAAAAATGAGAAACGTCACACTTCTGAGAGAAGCAGCCAAGTAAGAAAAATTATTTATCATACAGTGAATTGTAGGACTTTAGGCATCAATGGTCAGTCCATCCATCAATGGTCAGTCCACGTTATTTCAGTTATCAATGGAATCTGGTTAGCCTGAATGACCCAATGGCTTCTTGTGGAATTTAGTATCTAACTCTCTTTCCCCTACTTCATCCTCGACTCTCACTTCTCATGCTAGAGCAGTGGTCCACCCCAGTGGTGGAAATGGTCATCAAAAAGGCTCCTGTGCAAGACCAGTTTCCGACCCTTTACCCATTCAACTACTGGCTAAGTAAAAACATTTGCTGTTTGTCTATTGACATCTATGTGAGAAAATCCCTTCTGACTCATATCTAGTGTAAATGGGCTCTGAGAGAACCCTTGCACAGTCTAAACAAATGGTATGTTAGCCTCTGGTCCATCTACGCGATGGTATGAAAAAGTTTCAAAACTAGCTCTGTTTACAAGAAAGTACTTTATTTATCTACACTTAAACACTATCACCTTCAAAATAGTCCCCTTGCACAGCAATACAGCGCTCTTAGCATTCCCGCCACCTCTGGAATGTGTCCTGGGAGTCTTCTTTTCGAAGCATGTCAAGCACCTCCTGCTATTCCTGCTGGATCCACAATGGTGTCAAAATGGCGACCTTTGAGCTTGATCTTCAACTCATTGCAGCGTCGCCGTAAACTTGCCGAATCATGTCAAATGTCCCTGCGGCAGATTTGCCTAGTTTCAGTGGAATTTGACTTTTGCTCTTTGTTCTAATTTGCTATCCATGATGAAATAGCAGAAGTGGTAACGCACATGGTCAGTATAGCACTAGTTGCACAGCTCCTGATGTACACAGGGCAATGTCCTTTGGCACACTGACTTATGAAGGTCGGTGCTCCCTGTGACTGTATTTGCAGCTTTGTGCTGCCATCTGTTGGTGTGTTACAAAAATTAGTCTCTAAACATTTTGATACCACCTCATATTGCATTCTCATTTATATAAACTCTTGCAGAGAGAGCCTAGGGAGAGTCAGGGACCCCGAGACAGATCTCTGTCCATTAGAGTGCCCGAGGGGTGTAGATAACTGTTAGCTGTTTTAACTCACCATCTTCCTAAGCCAGCAATACATTGACCGAAATTCTGCTGGACCGACCAAATTTCGATCCAGGTTGGGGCAGGCTGGTTGTACAGAAGTTAATCTACCGAACAACTTAGGTAAAAACCAGCTTGTTGGGTTTTTCCTGATTGATCAGTGCCGCCGGTTAAAGCCGGAAGCACTGATCAGTGTATTCTGACAAAGGGGAAGACTCTCCACTGTCACAATACAATAGCTCAGCAGTGATTCTACCTGTGGTGGGGAGGGGCTGTGTGTGACACGACATTGATCGCCGCTCCCGATTACAGGGAGCGGTGATCCATGTCAGTGTCACTAGGCAGAACGGGGAAATGCTTGTTTACATTAGCATCTCCCGGTTCTTCCTCACCGTGAGACGAGGTCCCGCAGACTCGATGTCCACAGGGATACCCGCGATCGTCTCAAGGTATACCTGAGGACATCGAGTCTGCGGGACCCGCGATCACGCTCACGGAGTTCCCGGCGGGCGCGCGCACGCCTGCAAGCCGCCTCTTAAAGGGTAACATACAGGTATGTTAATCTGCCTGTACGTGCTTTTCTGCCAACGTATATCTGCGTGACGCGGTCGGGAAGCGGTTAATGGCTGTGTGTTGAGTTTTTTGAGGGGACAGCAAATTTACACTGTTATACAAGCTGTACACTCACTACATTGTAGCAAAGTGCCATTTCTTCAGTGTTGTCACATGAAAAGATAGAATAAAATATTTACAAAAATGTGAGGGGTGTACTCACTTTTGTGAGATGCTGTAATTCTAGCACTACACTTTCTACATATACATTTATACATCCAACAGTGCTGGTTTATAGTGCAAATGTAGCCCTAATATTTTAGAGCCATTTATTCCAGTCTGCATACAGCATTCTATACCTAAGCCCAGATTGTAGGCGAAACGCGTCAAGAGAGTTACGTCTGGTAGGGACAAGGATGTTGGCTTGAGCATGTAATTTAAATAATGCTTATTGTGATTGAGGCAAAAAAGAACATGGGGGGGGGGGGGGGGGTGCATCCTAAACCTTTGCTTGTTAGCCTCACAATTATATTGTGCTGTATATATGAGGTTCAGAATGTGGTTTTGCATTGTTTTATGTGTTCATACATCCCATTTTGTAGTATGTATATTACTGCCGTTGTGTGTCATCAATGTGAGTTTAACTCTAATTCATCTCCATAACAAGGTGTATTTTGTTTTGTAGCCATGTAACTGTCATCCGACATGGAAACACAAGGTTATAGAGCACATTCTGCAATGTTCTGTGTATGGCTTATATGTGTTCAGCTGGAACAAAGCAATACTGACGCTTCACATTAATACGTTATCGAGCTGCACTGTGAATAACATCTAATGATGTTTAATACATTTTTAAAAGAAAAACTCATTCTTGGAGAGATTTGGCTGGAAGTGGAAAGGACTGTGCCCTGGAAGGATTGGGCATATTCATACAAAAAAAACTACATCTATGCACAAAAAAAAAAACACATTGACATAAACCAGAAATCAAATGTTAGAATAAAGCTAAAAAATAAAAGTCATGCTGGGATGGATAAAGGATAGTTTGAGTTCTGCAATATTTTTCCTAGAGAAAATGCTGCTCTAGGTTCCTTCAGCACTGCCCACAAAACTGAAAGACTAGGCAATTTGTCATGCAATATGAAAAGGAGAATGAGAGTTCTGATTGGATACTGATTCATTGATGGTGCATAAGAGATAACAACATGGTCAGGGAGATGCTTTATCTGGAAATTAAAGTAGAACTATAGGCATTTTTTTCTTTTTGCTAGAAGAAGAGAGGGTTATAGATTTTCCTTCACTTCCTGTCCCCTAACCAAACAGGAAGTGAGAGGCAATCCCTGCAAATTGAGGGAATTTCTTGGGTAACCCCCCCCCCCCCCCCCAGGTCACCAAAACTAGTGTCCCTCATTGGAAGATTCCCCCTCTATTACTTTTCTGGGGAAAACTCAAAATTTTGGATTTTCTTTTACTTTAGTTTTTAATGATAATGGTAAACAGGACAAATAGAGAGGATGAATCTCCTTAACGGGGGGCTCAGACAGCAATAAAAACTGATAGGTGTTCTAATCCCTCTCCACTCTATCCAGAATGATAAAAAAAAATGTTTGCCTTTAGTTATACTTTAAGGTGGAACTTTAGTCATTTTTTCATCTTTCTATCTATTAAATCTTCTGCCCTTGTTGTTGTTTTAACTTTGGATAATAAAACATTTTTTTTCTGCCAGTAAATCCCTTATACAGCCCACTTCCTGTTTCCTGTCTGGTTGTTAGCCTAGGCTTATGACATCATGCACAGCCCTCTCTCTCAATCTCGTGAGAGTTTGCCAGGCAGGGAGGTGGAATGAGTCATAAGAGGGCCAATGAGAGCTGCAGAGCTGGAGGTGTGCCTTTTTGTGTCTGTGTAAATCCAGGAAGTGAACAGGCAGCAGCTTCAGCTGCCCACAGTTAAAATGGTTGCAGCCAGACTCAGTGCAGTGAGATTTCTGCAGCATATTTGGCAAGTACAGAATCACAGTATATATAATGCAAAGTGGTTGGAGGGAAAGATGTTTTTATTACAGATTATGTTAGCAGACTGCAGTTCCTCTTTAAAGATGTTGTAAACCTCAGTCATGGAATCTGAGCAAAGCACATAAATCTGCAGTGTTTACTTGTTTCTCTCCAAAGCACTAAGTGTTGTTTCTCTCTGGTGCTTCATTCCTCTGTTATCAGCATGAGTCACTTCTGAGAAGTTTTCCTGACACATGAGATAAATTTGTGTCGGGAGAGAGGTGGGAAAGCTCAGAACGGCGCTTGTATATTCAGAACACAGTTCTTCTGTGTGGAGGTGGGTTCCTTTCCTCCAATCAGCTCTCACACAATAACTGCAGCCTCTCCGCCTCTCCTCTGTGCTGCTGACAGATGAAGAAAGATTTTTAACACAATCTGCACTTCTGAAAGGGTGTAGAGAAGAGAAGACTGCAGATAAACAGGTACAAGTTATGTAGGAGGATTTGTCTCATATCTGTGTATCACCTGAGGCCAATCACTTCATTGGATATATGGAGGGTTTACAGCTCCTTTAAGGGTGTCTGCCCACCATCATGCAGGACACATGTCGATTTTGAGAAGCAGGCTCAGTTACAATGAGTGATACCATGAAAACGTGTACCCTGCTTGATGTGGAACTTTATTGAAATTATCGAGGTGTTCAAGATTGATGAAAATACACTTACAGGTGTATTAAAACCTTTTAGCACAGCATAGTAAAGGATGGTGCTGACCAATCAGAATTCATCTGATCTGTCTGATAAACATTGGCAGAGAAGAGGAAGAACAGCAGGGTCTTCAAATCCCTGGACCGCTAGAGTGGCTGCGGGAGCCTCGACAGCTCAGGATCTCCAGAGGTAAGTACAGCGGGGACTGGGTGTTTAGGAAGAGGGTCCAGTGTTCACCTTTTCATGTTTTCTTTAAAAGCAAAGTAACCCTTTAACCGCTTCAGCCCCGGAAGATTTTACCCCCTTCCTGACCAGAGCACTTTTTGTGATTCGGCGCTGCGTCGCTTTAACTCACAATTGCGCGGTTGTGCGACGTTGCACCCAAACAAAATTGACGTGCTTTTTTTTCTTACAAATAGAGCTTTCTTTTGGTGGTATTTGATCACCTCTGAGGTTTTTATTTTTTGCACTATAAACAAAAAAAGAGACAATTTTGAAAAAAACACATTATTTTTTACTTTTTGCTATAATAAATATCCCCCAAAAATATATAACAAAAATGTTTTTTCCTCAGTTTATGCCGATATGTATTCTGCATTTTTTTGGTTAAAAAAAAAATCCCAATAAGCATATATTGATTAGTTTGCGCAAAAGTTATAGCGTCTACAAAATAGGGGATAGTTTTATGGCATTTTTATTTTTCATTTTTTTTTATTAGTAATGGCGGCAATCTGCATTTTTTATCATGACTGAGACATTATAGCGGACACATCAGACAATTCTGACACTATTTTGGGACCATTGTCATTTACACAGTGATCAGTGCTATAAAAATGCACAGATTACTGTGTAAATGACACTGGCAGGGAAGGGGTTAACCACTAGGGGGCGATGAAGGGGTTAAGTGTGTCCTAGGGAGTGATTCTAACTGTGGGGGGGATGGGCTACAACTCACATGACAGCGATCACCGCTCCCGATGACAGGGAGCAGTGATCTCTGTCATGACACAAGCAGAACGGGGAAAAGCCTTGTTTACATAGCCCGTTCAGAGGCTCAGTGACGTGATCACCAAGAGACCGGCGACATCGAGTCCGCTGGTCCCGGGGGGGCGGTCATGCCTGCTATCCCCGCCTCTTAAAGGGGACATACAGGTACGCCCATTTGCCCACCGCTGCCATTGTGCCGACGTATATCGGTCGGCAAGTGGTTAAACAACAAACAAATGTTTTTGATACACAGTACTTTAGCAAATTAAATGTCATCCACTGGGGTGACTACAATTATTAAATTATGCACGGGGGTGACTCCATGTGAAGAAACAGCGCTGGCTACTCTGGTCTATCACAAAATGAGTCCTAAAGTGAACAGTGCATATGGATAATGAGGTGAAAAAAGAATTGAATTTAAATACAATACATGTGAACTAAGAAGTTAAATTGATGCAATAAATGTGATCTAGCAAACACATAAATCCAAACAATAATACTGTATAAATATAAACCCTGCAAAAAATGATAACATTCACTAAAAAAAAAAGTCCTTTCAAGTGTATAGAATCATTGTAGTAATGATGAACCGTGATGAATGATGTGCAACATGGACAGCAAATCGCAAAACATTCCAAACGGACACCAGTGCAGGATATGATAGAAGTTCCTACTCACCGGACGTAGTTGACCATATTTGCCATATGGCAAGAGGAGTCAAATCAAGCTTGATGGTCTCCGTGACCGGAGGAGGAAAAGAACGGACCAATCCCCCCCACGTCCCTCCTCCTGATATCCTGTAGTTCCAAAACTGAGGTCTCTTAATGGGCAGTATGAAAAAGAAGAAAGAAACCAGAGATCCTCATAGCGTAAAAAAAGTTCTGGAATAGTTTATTGAATCTTGCTACAAGGTTACAACTTTAGAAATCCTCTCCCTGACTCACACAAATGGTAAGAACAGCAAGACCCATCTGCCAGGGTTGGCGTGCGTTTCACCTGGGGATCAGCGTAGCGCACCGTGCGTATCAACTTGACGCGTTTCATCATAGAAATGACATCATCAGAATGTCATCCAGTTGGGGTTTCGGTTTACTTTAATTTCCCAGGCGCAGGAAGTGGACAGTTATTGCTGTGTTCTATAGCTAAACATGTCAGTATTGCATGCAAGCCAACACTCAACACAAGAGGATGATGTGTACATTCTCATTACATAATGTTTAACCCATTAATGATGCCAGTGATGTATGGCCTCGATCGAGTCATACATCCGTGGTTGGAAAAAATAAGCTTAGCATGATAAAATAAATAATCCTAAAAGTAGCCATGCCCTTTTGACAGGATTTGGCATGTTGAAGATGATTCTGTCAAGTGGAGGCAATGAAGGCATTCATTTCAGTTTGTTAAAACTAGGATACTATTGTTGCCATCTAATGAATTGATGTGTCAACTGGTTTTTCGTCCTTCAAAATAGTTGCTTTCACTCTTATCAAAGAGGGGCCCTATTCAATAGCCTGAAGACAATTCTGATTTAGTAACATTATTATTTTTGCTGCCTGAAATTTATCCAGGTAGAGTCTACTGGAATGGTTCAAAAACTGTTCATGTACATTGAGGTACATTGAGGTTGACATTACTGAACCGGTACTAAAGCAGAA
Organism: Aquarana catesbeiana; assembly: GCF_042186555.1. Classification (NCBI taxonomy): domain Eukaryota; kingdom Metazoa; phylum Chordata; class Amphibia; order Anura; family Ranidae; genus Aquarana; species Aquarana catesbeiana. The sequence goes on from NC_133330.1 coordinate 316,098,752, forward strand.
ATATATATACGGTACTGCCGAAAGCAAGAAAACGGTGATCCAAATGCTTGAAAGGGCTGATATACACCTTGAAACTAAATGTAGACATAGCAGGGAGCCACGTGGTCTTGTCCATTGGTGATATCCAACAAGAGAGCAAACAAGAGAGACATAACAATTATCTTCCAATAGAAGACACTTCCTTTAGTCAATGGACAAGACCAAGCCTTTCACAACCAGATTTCTCATCGAACTCTAGGGATCCTTCTAAGGTTGCTAGAAGTTTTTGAAGCAGTGAGCAATTATACCCCTCAGACAAGTAAACACTGACACCAATTACCTTTTTAGCTATCTGTAAGGGGTAATTCTTCCCCATGACTACCAAAAAAAACCATCCAGCACCCAATTCAAAGTCTTCCCCAAAAAAGGACTATGGCAGGCAATGGTTTTTAACGATGCAGCCCTCAGACTGGCCGGTCTTCCAAGTACTGTAAAAACGTACACTTTCGATGGTACTTTCTGCACCTACCATGGTGACCACAGGTAACAGGGAATCAGGGTTCGATTCGGAGGAAGAGGGAGCAGATGCCTAGTGCATTACCTCCAAAACCATTTATTAAAAGCACACAACAGTGTTATACTCACAAAACTGGAATAAAATCAAGCTTATCAAGTGAACTGCTCCAGCAGGTGAGACGGGTGACTCGTCTATTGCCACACGGTGGAAAACCTTACACAATTCAGGGGACAGACCTCCTTCCTCGGAGCTACAGAGTTTGTCCCTCGAAACGTGTAAGCTTTTCCACCGTGTGGCAATAGACGAGTCACCCGTCTCACCCGCTGGAGCGGTTCACTTGATAAGCGTGATTTTTGTTTTCTAATTTTGTGAGTTTAACACTGTTGTGTATTTTTAATAAATGGTTTTGGTGGTAATGCACTAGGCGTTTGCGCCCTCTTGTCCATGACTACCAATGTTAAGCTGGATATATAATAGTAGAATTCCATTTAAAAAAAGAGTGTTAATTCGATTTTCCAATTGTTAGTGGCGGTAAAATTGATGTTCGTTTTCATTCACATTGCTGAGAAAAAGGAGCAGGATGGAAATTTTTCCTCAAACAAACACATTTCTAACAATGAACATAGTTTTTGTTCGGTAAAGTTAAAACTGAATTTTAAAAGCAAATTCAATTTTAAACTACTTTTGAATGACATTTGTCAAGCTGTTGAATGTATTGAGAATTTTTCAACAAATTTATGCATTCTTGAAAATATCTACAAGTATTTAGCCAGCTTATAGAGCAATCTTCCCACAGATTACCTTTGTAATGAGGCATTTTTTCCAGGCCACCAGTGAAAGGGGACATTGATCTACTAAGCATCAACGTGAGCATCAACACTCACAATGACTGTATAGAGCCAAATGTACTTTGATATAGATCGGGAGTCTCCAAACTTTCTAAACAAAGGGCCACTTTACTGTCCTTCAAACTTTAGAGGGTCCAAACGGTGGCCACTGAGAGTAGAAAAGTTGCTGACATCAGTGGGAAAAAACAATGCCCCATTGTTGGTGTCAGTGGAAGGAATTGTGCCCCATTGTTGGTGTCAGTGGGAGGAATTGTGCCCCATCGTTGATGTCAGTGGGCACCATTGTTGGGGGTCATTGGGAGAAATTGCACCCCATCGTTGGTGTCAGTGGGAGGAATTGTGCCCCATCATTAGTGTCATTGGGGCTCATTGTTATGCCCTGTACACACGGTCGGACATTGATCAGACATTCCGACAACAAAATCCATGGATTTTTTCCGACAGATGTTGGCTCAAACTTGTCTTGCATACACACGGTCACACAAAGTTGTCGGAAAATCCGATCGTTCTGAACGCGGTGACGTAAAACACGTACGTCGGGACTATAAACGGGGCAGTAGCCAATAGCTTTCATCTCTTTATTTATTCTGAGCATGCATGGCACTTTGTGCGTCAGATTTGTGTACACACGATCGGAAATTCCGACAGCGGATTTTGTTGTCGGAAAATTTTATAGCCTGCTCTCAAACTTTGTGTGTCGGAAATTCCTATGGAAAATGTGTGATGGAGCCTACACACGGTCGGAATTTCCGACAACAAGGTCCTATCACACATTTTCCATCTGAAAATCCTATCGTGTGTACGGGGCAATAGAGTAAGTGGGGGGGAATTATGCCTTATTGTTGGTATCAGTGGATGAAATAGTGACCCAAGGGCTAGATAAAAGAAAGCAAATGGTCACATCTGGCCCCTGGGCCGTAGTTTGGAGACCACTGATGTGGAGGGTGCCAAGTATGAAAAGCAGGGGCATTGCTAGGTCTGCAAAAGATCTGGGGCTAGAGCCCATAGCAGCGGTCGCCAACCTTTTTGCAGGCCTGCGGGGGGGGGGTCACGCCGGTGGTAAGCCATATTTTGCAAGCAATGGCTAGTGTTGGCGCTTCAATCATCATGGCACCATGGTTGATATGGTGTCAGGGTGATTGAAGCGCATTGTTTCTATTGTTACATTCTAATATATAATGAAGTGCTTCAACTTACCATAATGCACAATCAGTGGGAGCCCTGTGCATGTCACTTGCCCTATCTCCTGCCACCAGATGCAGCGTGTTACTTGCCCCCAGATGTGGATTGTCGCTTGCCACTTTCACCTGGCAGCAGATGTGGATTGTCACTTGCCACATCACCTGTCACCATTTGCAGATTGTCACTTGCCACGTCACCTGCCACCATTTGCAGATTGCCAGGTCACCTGCCACCATTTGCAGATTGCCAGGTAACCTGCCACCATTTGCAGATTGCCACGTCATCTGCCACCATTTGCAGATTGTCACTTGCCACGTCACCTGCCACCATTTGCAGATTGTCACTTGCCACATCTCCTGCCACCATTTGCAGATTGCCACTTGCCACGTCTCCTGCCACCATTTACAGACTGCCACTTGCCATGTCTCCTGCCACCATTTGCAGATTGCCACTTGCCACATCTCCTGCCACCATTTGTAGATTGTCACTTGCCACGTCACCGGCCACCAGATGTGGATTGTCACTTGCCATGCCAGCCGGTGCCACCAAATGTGCATTGACACTGCATTGGTGGCAGGCTGGTCCATTTAGTGAGGGCAGAAAAGTGGTGATGCGGGCAGGCAGTGAGAGATGATGACATCTCGCTGCTCCCCGCCGCACCTCTGACATTGAAGCAAGGGGGGTCTGGCTGCAAAGTGGAGCTCCACCAATGACAGGATGCACGTGACCCCCACTCCACCATGCTGTGTGGGTGGAACAGCGCTGATGTGTAGCGGGCAGTGAGAGATTATGTTATCTCTCTGCTCCCCGCCGCACCTTGAAGAGGCCCGGCTGTGAAGAGCGCTGATGTGGAGCGGGCGGAGAGAGATGTCATCTCTGCTTGTCTGCCCGCTCGCTTCTCTCCTCTCCTCTGCCTGTCTCATGCAGCCAGCCCGCCCACGGCAGCAGCCGTGGCAGCGACCCACTGATTAGGCAGGGACCCTGCGGCAAGAGACTCGGGGCTATGGGCCCCAGATTCGGGGCTTTAGCCCCAATAGCCACCCCCTAGTGACGCCCCTGATGAAAAGTATGGCACATTGCTTTTTCTTTTATTTATTCTTCTATCTGCAACTTGGTTTTCAAACAAAGGTACCACAAGGTGTAATTATAATAATTATTAGCAGGCGTTCCCTGAGATCTGAAAGTTATTTCAAGGGATACTTTGTGTTAAAAAGAAACCAGTGAGGTTTGGCTTTTATGGCCAATTCAATTAGTCTATTCTGTGAATCAATAGACCAATTCATAAGGTTTTTACATCTAAACCCCAGGAAAACAGCAAAATATATTGTCGAAATACATACATGAGAGCTGCTTTACCTACAAAAGTATTTGTATATTGATATACACAACCCTACCAGATATCAGAGAGTGTCTGGTGACCTGGCTTTTCTCTACAATGGAGCGTGGTCACCCCCTAACCCTCTCCCTGTGATTGGACAGTAGCAGTACAGGGATTTTTTATCACTCTGTTCACATGTCCCTTACCAACTCATATGTTGTGCATCACACCTGATTGGCTCCTGGTTCCGCCCCTTCCTCTCCCAGACTGCCGCTGTACAGGACATTACAGGATATCAAGTACCCACACTAGTTACATTTAAAATAAAATTTTTCTTTTCCTAAACACATACCTGAATTAATGTGTGTTTCTACCTGGAGTTCAGCTTTAACCATTTCAGTTGCTATATACAGGCATATGACAGACTACCTATACCTTTGGGCAGGTCCTATCTATTTTTTATTTATTTTTTTATATTTGTCACTGTTGACTAGGGCCCTAAGGGATTTATGCGTAATTCCTAACATTTGGCTTGAAACTGAATTTGTTTCTTATTTGCATATAACATTTGTTGCATAGATGCCATATGGCTGCCTATTAGAACATTTTACTAACTGGATTTCTAACTCAATCTTGTATGGATCTTAAATGTATATGTAAGGTTCATCGTGTACATTACAATGGTTATATACTGACACTGAATTAAGGTTGAAAAAAAAAATACATCCATCAAATAATAAATCTTTTTCTATCCCCCCAAAGGAGGGACACTTGGCACATGTTTTAACATCTTCTGAATGCCCCATCCCTCCCAACTGCCAGTATGAATAAGGTGCACTAAAAGTTTAAGGTTTGTTGGCACTGCTGTACTGACTTGAACATTTGAGCCTCATGGCTGAATAAGGTGCTTGTTGTGCCATTGTCACCAGTCAAATACCATTGCGTGGCATTGCCAAGGTGGCACCATGGTTCCTATCCAAGTCACTATCAGTTAAATACCAATGAGTGACATTGCCATGGTGGCACCATGTTTCCTATTCAAACTGTTACTTGCAGTTTACATAAATTTCCTTGGCACGTCACATTCCTGATGATGAACTGTTAATGGAAAAAAAAACTGAAAACATTTTTATAGGAACACTCCATAATTAATCAATGGGGGATCAGTATGAGCAGTTCCAAGGGCTGTGCTTGGGCAAAGCACAGGTTCACTTTAGGGGCTCCTTTACCCTTATGCATGCTCGATGCATTGATCCACATTGTGGTGCCCATTCATTTTCATACGGAACCGGCATACACATGACATTTTTCTCAAAACACCGCATCTATGTTTTCTGATGTGTGTACTGTAGTGCTTTGAGGGTCAGGTGTGTCATTTACTGCATGGATGACAGTAGGGCTCCTGTTAGGAATGAATGGGAGCACCCCCAAACCACATGCACAGTAGACATATGCAGAACTGAAAAATGTGTTTAATTTTGTTTTGGATAGATTCGTTATGTTACTAATTTAGTTTCGTTATGGAATTTGTTCAGTTTTTTTAGGAATTCGTTTAGTCTCAATTCCGTTACATTTCATTTTCATTAGTTTCATTTATTAATTTTCAACTTTTCAGAATGATTAAAATTAAGATCGGTCGAAAAACAATGGACCGATCCAAATTCTGTGTGAAGAAATAGCTGGTTGTTAAGCAGCGAACCAGGAAGCCAGCCGCCAGCGTCCTTAACAACCATGAGTCTTCATCTGTCAGCAGACTTCCTCACTGACCCCATGCCAAAATAAAAATGGCATAGGGTCCCCCCGAAAAATCCATACCAGACCCTTATCTGAGCATGCAGCCTGGCAGGTCAGAAAAAGGAAGGAAGGGGAGAGCGAGCGCCGCCCCTCCTGAACCATACCAGGACACATGCCCTCAACATGGGGGGGTGCTTTGAGGTGGGGGGGCTCTGCTTTGAGGTGGGGGGGCTCTGCCCCCCCACCCGTAGACCCCGACAACCACAGTCCAGGGTTGTTGGGAAGAGGCCCTTGTCCCCATCAAGGTGCTCCCCCCCTGCCCTAAAGCACCCACTCCCCCCCCCCCCTGTTGAGGGCATGTGGCCTGGTATGGTTGAGGAGGGGGGCCGCTCACTCATCCCCCCCTTTCCTGACATGCTGGGCTGCGTGTTCAGATAAGGGCCTTGTAATGGATTTTGGGGGGGGGGCCTACGCCATTTTTTTACCGTTTTTCTATTGCCGGGTAACTTCTGGCATTCTTTTCTTTACATTCATTTCTCAGTGGGGAAGCCATATATATATATATAAAACATACATACAACCCTGCTAATCCTTGCTCGATTGGTTATTGTGGAGCTTCTCTTTAGGCTCCATTCACATTTATGCATGTTGCTTTTGAGTGTTTCTGCAGTGCTTTTTGGGTTTTTGAAGACGCAATTTTACCGCATTTTGCTGCGATTTGCATTTTGCAGCTTCTCCGTTGAAAGCTATTAAACCAATAAAGCACAGTTTTGCGTTTTAAAAAAGTCCCTTACCCTTTCTAAAAATGCAGAGGTAAAAAAAATGCATCCATAGGAACTCACGTTAAAAATGTCCTGCGTTTCTTCAAAAAGCATGAAAAAACGCATTGGTGTGAATTGAGCCTAATGGCCCTATCATACTAGCGGGAATGTGGTGTGGTGCATATAACACATACCTGCTGGGGTGTGTTCTGCACCTGTGTGGCAATGCTTTCTTACAACGCATTGCAGTGTTTGTTTTTGTTCTCTTTTTTTTTTTTTTATCTAACATAACTGAAACTTACAAAAAAAATATATAATTCTATGCACAACAGCGCATTGCAACATGCTGCCATGCCTAGTTACACATTGTTTTGCATTGCATAAAAATGCACACAATCTTAATTTTATGCATCACACCCAAAGCAGCATTATGGTGTTAATAGGGAACATAGAAAACAATTGTTTTCTCTGTGTCCTGACATTGAGCCTGCGTTGATCAGTGCCAATAAGCATAGGCCAATGCACTTTGTGTGAACAAGCTCTTAATTCAGTGTAAGTAAATAATCCTCATTGCTTATTTTTTGAAAGCACAACAAAAATAAAACATAATTTTTTGCTTTCTTTTGACCCAAGTGGTATCAATAGCGTGCTTGACGCACGATCCATCGGGATGAAGATTTTCGAGGACTACGCTAGCTCCTGGTACTGGATTTTAATGTAAGTGGTAGATATTGCCTTTCCTTTGATAAAACAGTTAAAAGCAGGATATGACCTGCCCTTAATTATTTCCAGGTTGTGACAGTTTCTCGATGTACAACTGAATAAAGGAAGTTTTTGATCTCAAAAATGGTCACATTTAACAAAACGACTCGCTTTTTCAGTATGTTGAGATTTTTGGCAAAGGGTAAATAATTTAATTTACTGAAAAAGCAGCCAGTGCTGATAACGTATCTTTTTTAGATTCTTTAGACGACTCTTTTGTAGCCATTTATAATTCTAAATAAACATCCTGCTCTTGTATTTTGCTTATTTTTCCCCCGATAGAGCTCTCTTCATTGCAATGGTCATCAGTCTGTTGTTCCTGATTCTTCTGAGGTTTACTGCTGGGGTGTTGTTTTGGATTTTTATAGTTGGTGTTCTTGGAGTTGTTGGTTATGGTAAGTGACGTTAATTTTTTTTTTTTTTTTTTTTAGAAATAGAATTTCCCCACCTGTTTCAAGGGGTGATGTGATTCAGTAAATGAAAACATATGAAATGTATTATACTAAAAATAATCTTAAAGGTTGCCTTATCATGCCTGCATGTCAGTTTTAATAAAAATCTGACTTTTACCATTTTAAACGCTTGTTTCATATTTCATTAAGGGATTTTAAAGGACCAGTCTACCCAAGAGTGGTATTTTAGTTGTAGATGGAACCTGGTGGGCTAAATTAGCCCCTGGTTTTAACGTGTCTTCAGTACGCCAACAGTGAGATCTCTATAATTCCCAACTCGGCTTTTGTCTACATGGGAGTGTAGCGCTACTCCCGTAGGAGCCGCATGATTACTGTCCAGGTCTTCCCCACAGGCACATTATTCACACTTTTCATCAATGATCAGTCTAGGGCAGGGATCTCCAAACTTTTGAAACAAAGGACCAGTTGACCACCCTTCAAACCTTACAGGGGCCAGGCTTTGGCCAGTGGGAGTGGAAAAATGCCCTGGCATCAGTGGGAGTAAATAATGGTGGTCAATGGGAGTAAAAAAAATGGCACCATTGGTGTCAGTGGGAGGAATAGTGCCCCATTTTTGGTGTAAGTGGGAGAAATATTGCCCCATAATTGGGGTCAGTGGGAGAAATAATTCCCCATCTCTGGTGTCAGTGGGAGGAATGATGCCCCGTCTTTGGTGTCAGTGGGAGGAATAGTGCCCCAAGGGCCGGATAAAGACAAGCAAAGGACCACATTTGACCCACGGGCCGCAGTTTGGAGACCCTTGGTCTAGGGGAAGTTGTTTCTGTGGTTTTTAGTTTTGGAGAACTTAGATAGGGTTGAGAGTAGTGGTGGGGTACTCCAAAAAAAAAGAACTATGTACAACTGAGGACTTGGGTATTCTTCGGGACAAGCTACTGTATGTTACATATTCTACATGGGAGCACATTTTTAAAACAATATATATTAACAAATTTTAACAAAATTATACTATATGGTCAAACATAGGTGGACATGTTTCGAAATTATGAAGTTCAGGTGATTCCAGTGAAGGGTACAAATAATGCTGCAGCATACAGTACAAAGACATTTTAGACAATTGTGCACTGCCAACCTTGTGGTCCTTGGGGAAGATCCTTTTCTGTTCAATTATGACTGTGCCAGCTCCATTAAGACATGGTTCTGATGAGATTGGTGTGGAGGAACTTGTGAGTCCTGACCTCAATCCTATTAAACACTTCTGAGATGAACTGGAATGATAACTGTGAGCCAGTTCTTCCATCCAATATCCGTACGTAACCTTACAAATGCTCTTTGGTTGACACACTCCAAAATCCTGTGGAAAGCCTTCCCAAAAGAATGGAGGTGATTATAGCCACAAATGGGGACATCTCTAAATTAATATCCATGGTTTGAAATAGGATGTCTGAAAAGCTCTTAAAGGTGTTGGTCAGGTGTCCACAAACTATATAGTGCATATGAAACTGATCACAATCACATGTACACTATATTGTCAAAAGTATTGGGACACCGGCTGTTACACGCACACGAACTTTAATGACATCCCAGTCTTCGTCCGTAGTGTCCAATATTGAGTTGGCCCTCCCTTTGCAGCTATAACAGCTTCAACTCTTCTGTGAAGGCTGTCCACGAGGTTTAGGACTGTGTCTATGAGAATGTTTGACCATTCTTCCAGAAGCACATTTGTGAGGCCAGGCACTGTTGTTGGACGAGAAGGCCTGGCTCGCAGTCGGGTTGAGGTCAGGACTCTGTGCAGGACAGTCAAGTTCCTCCACCCCACCTGGCATAGATGCCTTATGGGTTACTGTAATTAACTGGGGGGGGGGTTGTTAGTTACCGTGTTTCCCTGAAAATAAGCCCTACTGTGATTTTCGGGGAGGGCTGCAATATAAGCCTTACCCTAAAAATAAGCCCTAGTTTAAAGTGGTTGTAAAATCCCAAACTGCACTGTATTAAAGTGGTATATAATGTAAACTCTGTATGTTTCTGTAATCTATATGTGATAAATACCTTGGTTACAGCGCCACATGGCGCTCAGCTGATTCCCCCCCCCCCATGCTGCTCTCCTCCTCTTCTATCAGCCATCAGAGGGGGGATCTCAGCCCCCCTCCCCGCAGCCCTTGGAGCGGAAAAGACCAATCAGGCGGGTCTTAAGATGGTATTTTTCACAAATAGATTACAGAAACATGCACAGTTTACATATTATAATACTCCAATACCGTGCATTTTAGGATTTTACACCCACTTTTACTCAGTTCCACTGGTCACTGGGGATTCCTGACAGACAGGGAGGGATATGGGAAGAGAAGACAGCACATGACAAGCCCTACCTCGAAACTGGGTCTTTTGTTGTCAAAATTAATATAGGACCCGGGCTTATTTTTGGGGAAACACACTAGTTAAGGACTAGCCACTGTTTCTGTGCAGTTATGTTGGCCCTGTGTGGTCTACTATGGTAGCAATGGTTTTGTGACTGCGCTGCCTTACTTTGTTTGCACTTTATTCAAAACTTTAAAAAAAATGATTTTCGATATATAAAAAAAAGTTCCTTCACCTCAGACTCGCTCATCCATGTTTTTATGGACCTTACTTTGTTCACTGGTAAGCAGTCATGTTGGAACAGGAAGGGGCCATCTCCAAATTTTTCCTACACAGTTAGGAGCATAAAATTGTCCAAAATGTCTTGGTATACTGACGACTTAAAAGTTCTCTTCACTGGAACTAAGGGTCCAAGCCCAATCCCACACCATAATTCCCCCTCCACCAAATGATTTGGACCAGTGCACAAAGCAAGATCCGTAAAGATATAGATGAGCTAGCTTGGGGTGGAGGAACCTGACCTCAACCCGATAGAACACCTTTGAGATGAATTAGAGCTGAGACTGCGAGCCAGGCCTTCTTGCCCAACATCAGTGCCTGACCTCACGAATGCGCTTCTGGAAGAATGATCAAACATTCCCATAGACACACTCCTAAACCTTGTGGACAGCCTTCCCAGAAGAGTTGAAGCTGTTATAGCTGCAAAGGGCCAACTCAATATTGAACCCTACGGACTAAGACTGGGATGCCATTAAGTTCATGTGCGTGTAAAGGCAGGTGTCCCAATACTTTTGATGATATAGTGTATATTTAATTGTAAAAATGAACCTAAAAAAAAGATTATAGATTAAATTCAAGTTGCAGTTGATTTTCTCATCAAATTTGGTGAAGCTGTACAACACACATGTCTGCGCCTTGTCCTGGCTCCATCTATTTAGTCTATTAAACTGTCACAAAATAAGATGAAATCCACACCAAAAATACTTTTCAAGATAATGTTACATTAATAGTATAAAACTTTCTGAAACAATGTGATCATTCCTTGGTATCCATTCTGTGTATGAATTACATTTCTCTATCTTTGCTTCTAGGAATTTGGCATTGTTACTGGGAATATGACAGTTTGAGAGGCGTCCCGGGATCTGACCTCACTATCTCTGACATTGGGCTGCAGACGGACTTCCGAGTCTACTTACAGCTCAGGGAAACCTGGCTGGCGTTCAGTGAGTATGTCTTTACGGTCTAAAATGTCAGGCGGGGCTAGAAGCAGCCAGTAAGTCCAGTAACAGACAGCAACCAACCAGATTTTACTTTACTGGAGTCCTACAAGTGAAAGAAGATTTGCCATTGGTCACTCAGGTTATTTACTTGTTGTGGTTGCTTTTTCAAATGCATTAAAGTAGACCTATGATCAGATATATTTTTCTTAAAAGAGACATTCTGGAATTGAAAAAAAAACAAGCAATTAGACATGTGCAAAATGTTTTGTTCCGAATTCGTTTTTTTTAACAAATTTCGAAAAATTCGTTAATTTGGAAACATCCGAATGAATGAAAACCCATTTAACAAAACTTTGTGAATTCGAAATTCGAAAATCTGAAATCCCGAAAAATGTGAAAATCTGAAATAATGACTAACTATTAACCACTAGAGGACCAGCCGCTGCAATTATACTGCGGCAGATTGGCTCTCCTGGGCAAATCACTGTAGCTGTACGTCGGCCGCTTTAAGACCACTAGGGGGCACGTGCGCGACGACAGAGCGATGCGCGTGCCTGGCAGCCGTGATGTCCGCCGGGCACCCACGATCGCTCCTAAGAGAGACAGAATGGAGATCTGTCATTGTAAACAGACAGATCTCCGTTCTGTCAGGGGAGAGGAGATCGGTCTGTTGAACAACAATCGTTCTCCAGGCAGTCCCATCCCCCCACAGTTAGAATTACTCCCTAGGACACACATTTAACCCCTTGATCGCCCCCTATTGTTAACCCCTTCCCTGCCAATGACATTCAGTAATGGGTGGCTATTTTTAGCTCTGATCACTGTATAAATGTCAATGTCCCAAAAAAAGTGTCAAAGGTGTCCAATCTGTCCACCGCAATGTCGCAGTCCCAATAAAAATCGCAGATCACCGCCATTACTAGTAAAAAAAAAAAAAATGAATAATAAAAATTCCATAAATATATCCTGCTACAACTTTTGCGCAAACCAATCAATATACGCTTTTTTGCGATTTTTTTATTTACTTATTTTTTTTAACCAAAAATATGTAGACAAATACATATCGGCCTAAACTGAGGAAGAAATGTGTTTTTTTTTTTTTTGTTTTTTTTTATATATTTTTTGGGGGATATTTATTTTAGCCAAAAGTAAAAAATATTGCTTTTTTATCAAAATTGTCTCTCTTTTTTTTTGTTTATAGCGCAAAAAATAAAAACCGCAGAGATGATCAAATACCACCGAAAGAAAGCTCTATTTGTGGGAAAAAAGGACATCAATTTTTTTTGGGTACAACATGGCATGACCACGCAATTGTCAGTTAAAGTGACGCAGCGCTGTATTGCAAAAAATGGCCTGGTCATTAAAGCGGGATTCCGGCGGTAAAAAAAAAAAAATTAAAAGTCAGCAGCTACAAACACTGTAGCTGCTGACTTTAAATAAGTACTTACCTGTCCTGGGTGCCCGCGATGTCGGCCGCCCGAGGCCGACCCGTCCCTCGGCTCTCGGGTCCTGGCGCCGCCATCCTAGGTAAGGGAAACAGGCAGTGGAGCCTTGCGGCTTCACTGCCAGTTTTTTTACTGCGCACGCGCGAGCGGCCCAGCGCTCTGTGACACACAGTTCCCAGAAGACAACGGGGCCACTCACCGAGGAGCAGAACACACTGCGGAAAAGGAAGAGGCAGATTAGGAAGACTGCCTAGCAACAAGGGTTTAGGTAAGTTTAAAAAAAAGTTTTTTTTAAATTTTTTTTTAGGATTTTTGGTGAATTTTTTTTGTTCACGGTGGCTCTCCACTCTAAGGGGGAAAATCCTTCTAGGGCTGAAGTGATTAAATTATAGGTATTGGAATTTCCTTTAAAATTTGGCTTCATTTGGTATAACAAATGCGAATTTATCCAAAGTTACGAATTATCCGAAATAACCAATGCCGTATCTAAATGAATGGAACGTAATGAATTAATAATAATAAATAACAATAATAATGATAAATAAAAATAAAAATAAATAAAAACTTTTTCTTATTATTATTTATTATTAATTTGTTCCGTTCCATTTGTTTAGATGCGGCATTCGTTATTTCGGATAATTGGTAACTTCGGATAAATTCGTATTCGTTACGTTCACTAACAGCCAAATTCGAAAGGAAATTCCAATACCTACAATTTAATAGTTAGTTATTATTAGTTAGTTAATTTTTTATTCTTTAGAATTTTCGGATTTTCTTTCATTCTTATTTTCAGATTTTCTTTATTTTCGGATTTACGAAATTACGAATTTTCAAATTTACGAATTTTCAAATTTTCGAATTTACGAATTGCGATCATAACAAATGACCCGAAAAACAAACAAAAAAATAATGACTGAAATGAAAACGAAAGAATTTTTCGGCATTGCGTATGTCTACAAGCAATTATACTCACCTAGGTGGATGCAGCTCAGCGCTGCATCTGATTCCTATGGGGAAACTCGCTTTGATATACGAGTGCTTTGGATTACAAGCATGCTTCTGGAATGGATTCTGCTCTTAATCCGAAATATTCATACCTTGAATTCATCATTAAGCCATTAAGGAAGCTCCAACCTTGTGACCTGCTACAAAGTTACAATCTTGCAGTCTGATCACTAGTGCAGAAGAGGCTGAGCAAATGATTTCTCCTGTCCGCAACTGACTGATGACATCAACTCACACTAGGCAAAGTCAAGGATGTTTTCTTACTGATAAAAAGTAAAGTTTATTTCAGAAAAAAATGATATAGTTGCTGCTGCACATATTGTGTCAGATATAAGTCAGAAATGTACTCATGCAAACTTGAAAAATTACTAAAAACTCCAGTCGAAATAGATTCATATGAGCATGTTGTTAAGGGATGACCTGATTGTTCTTCCAACAGTGATTATCCTCTGCATTGTGGAAGTGATCATCATACTCATGCTGATCTTTTTAAGGAACCGAATCCGAATTGCCATCGCTCTCTTGCAGGAAGGTAGCAGGTAAGTTACTCTGTAAGTTATTACTAAGAACTAAGAAGACCTGTAAAGTAAAATTCTGCTAATTTGAAATGAGCGAACTTTGCAAGTTTGTTTTATTTGACCTATTTCACTGGAACAATTCATTTTGTCAGATCAGATATTCACTGGCTCCCTTTTTTTAAATGTATTTATTTTGGACCCCTTTCACACTGTGCCGCCGCCGGCGCTATTCAGCCGCTAGTGGGGCGGTTTTAACCCCCAGCTAGGGGCCGAAAAGGGGTTAAATCCGCCTGCAAAACGCCGCCGGAACAGTGTTTTGCCGGCAGTATCGCAGCGCTGCCCCATTTGATTTAAATGGGGAGCAGCGGTGGAGGAGCGGTGAGTTCACCGCTCCTTCACCGCTCCAAAGAAGCTGCTGGCAGGACTTTTTCTGACGCCCTGCCAGCACGCCGCTCCAGTGTGAAAGCCTTCGGGCTTTCACACTGTAGTGAATGGAGCAGCTGTTTTAGGGCGGTTTGCAGGGACTATTTTTAATACTATTGCGCTTTCAAAACGCTCCAGTGTGAAAGGGGTCTTATTGTATTTCCTTCTCTGCAGCATACTGGCAGGGCTTAGGCTTTTCTACTCAGGTTGTGGCTGCTTTCTAAAGAAACACACTATAATGCCACGTACACACGATCAGAATTTCCGACAACAAATGTTCGATGTTAGCTTGTTGTCGGAAATTCTGACCGTGTGTAGGCTCCATCGGACATTTGCTGTCGGAATTTCTGACAACAAATGTTTGAGGGTTGGGTCTCAAATGTTCCGACAACAAAACTTGTTGTCGGAAATTCCGAGTGCGTGTACACAATACCGAAGCACAAAATTCCACGCATGCTTGGAATCAAGCAGAAGAGCCGCACTGGCTATTGAAGTTCATTTTTCTCGGCTCGTCGTACGTGTTGTACGTCACCGCGTTCTTGGCCATCGGAATTTCCCACAACATTTGTGCGACTGTGTGTATGCAAGACAAGTTTGAGCCAACATCCGTCTGAAATGTCCGATCGTCTGTACGCGGCATAAGGCTTTGAAACACCTTTTGTTTTGATTCACCTAAAATGTACCTTTCTCAACTGAAAGTTTAGGTGGCCTTTAGGAAAGAACTCAACAGTGGCGGCTCGTCCATTAGGGGCGCCGGAACACTGCCCCCTCTATCCACGGCCGCTATTTTGCAGGACACCAACACCCCCTATTCATGCGTCTGGCCCCTTTTTAAAGGCTCTAATAGGCTTCAAAATAAGGTGGGCTCATGGCACAGAGCATTGCGCCAGAAGCCCACCCAGGTGTTACAACAGCGAATGAATATTCGCTATTGAAACACTGACCCTCAATCCAGCCAGTCAGAAGCAGGTCTGAGACCCGTTTTCCAGTTGGCCGCAGAGGAGGAGGGAGGAAACATAAGGTGCCGCAATGCCCGTGGAGAGCAGAGGAAGGGAAAGCCATTGCCGAGCAAAGGAAGCCGCCGGTGAAGCCCAGAAGAAGCGCTGCCCACCATAGATGGGGTAAGTGCACCAGACCCACCCGACTGACCGCCGACCGGCTGCCTGGAAAAGGGGGGGGTGGAGGGGATTGGTGGGCGGTGGGGGGGGGGGTAATGTTTGCTGCCCCCATTAAAAAAAATTATCACCGGCCACCACTGGAACTCAAACAAAGCAGTCCTCCACTAGATATGACTGCAAATCCTCTATGATAGAAAACTAGGAGAATCTGGCATCTGATACCTGTATAAATCACATACAGGCATACCCCGCTTTAAGTACACTCACTCTACGTACACTCCCAAGTAGGGACATGCCTGCCACCTGCAAGTGTACGTAAAGTACCTTGCAAGTACAGACATCCCACGCTGTGCTGCTGCAGTATGGCCTGGAAGAGGCAGAGCTGCCGCACGGAGTTGTCGCCAGGCCCAGAGTTGCCAGCCATGCCCACCAGCCAGCCCAGAGTTGCTGCCTAAACATAAGTGGATTACTGTACAGTACTATAAACTTCACTCCCTGCCCCCCCCCCCCCCCTACAGCCCAGGGCCCTCCACTATAGGCCCTGATGCCCCCTCTACAGCCCCTGATCCCCCTCTACAGCCCCTGATCCCTCTCTACAGCCCCTGATCCCCCCTCTGCAGCCCCTGATGCCCCCTCTGCAGCCCCTGATGCCCCCTCTACAGCCCCTGATCCCCCTCTACAGCCCCTGATCCCCCTCTACAGCCCCCGATCCCCCCTCTGCAGCCCCTGACCCCCCACTACAGTTCCTGACCCCCCAGAGGTGAAAAAAGGTATTGCTTGACTTTAATTACATTTTCGTTTTACACACATGCTCTGGTCCCATTGTGTACTTAAAAGTGGGGTATGCCTGTATATCACTACTTTTGCCTAATAACAAATAATCACCAAAAAATGCACCAAGGCCTCACGTTCCTGGAATGAACAGCTTTTTCCACTTAGCTGTAGATATGTCTTCATTTTATGTATTTTACATTTTTTTCTTTGTCTGTTTTAATCTCTTTTTTTTTTTCTTCTCCTTTTAATTCTGCATAAAATGTTCATTTTACGATCTGATTAAGCAGCACATCCGTTATCAATCACTGAACAGGTTTGCAGCCTTTCACATTTGCATATTACATTATGCACAGAAAGAAAGACGCTTAGGAAGATTAGACAAGTGCCTGTAATTATCACCCAGCAGTGTTTGACATTCCATATTTCGTATAACACAAATAGAGGTGACCAGAAGAGGGCGCTGTGTAGTCATGGTTGTTGGCTTGAACCCATTGTTTTGATACATGCTATCAAAGTTAGTAATATTATCAATATTGGTATTACTGATGTAAAAAGGGGACTCTAATGGGGAACCTGATGTAAGGGGGGCTCTGATTTGGAACCTGATGTAAGGGGGGGGGGACTCTGATGGGGATTTTTTTTCGGACCAACAATATTTGTGAATATTTGTCTCTTATACTGAAGAGTTTGAAAACCTCTGTCTTAGATTATCTCACATTGCAGATATGCAGCTATGAATCTGAAGGCGTTTTTTGTTTTAGGAGAAATTTAAAACCCAAAAACCACAAATGTAATATTTTGCAGCTTACCAATCATTAGAGATATGGTGGCTGCATTTTTATTTTTTTAGGCTTTTTTCCCCTCTGTAAGTAATTGGAGTGCCCTACTCTGGATGAAGGAGCACAAGGGGGCACCTTTTTGGACAGCAGCATTGTCAGTCTGGGAGAGGGGCGTGTTAGATGCACTGGCAGATTTAAATACACAAACAAATTAAAGCCAAACTCCAGCTTATGTGTTATAAGCAGTTACAGCAAACTGTTTTTTTTACCTTTTAGGATAAAGGTTTTACATAAATAAATAAAAGCTGATCATTGAAAGCACCCCTGATAGTGGTAAATGGTTTGTCCCATCCCTGTAACTGATACATTCTGCTGGAGAGCTTGTTCTTTTGAAAAACAACAGACTTACTGGCTGAATCACCAGGTGAAAATAGAAAAAAAGCCTAAAAAAGAAAACAAATGCAGCCATCACAGCTAAGAAATAAACTGAAATATAATAAATGTTTGCTTTTGGGGTTAATACCACTTTAAGACAGAAGGTAAAGTAATCTTTCAGGGTACTACTTCGGCACAATTAACAACTTCTAGATGTTCCCTGTAAGATACCAAATCTTCGCTTTTTGAGCTCAGGTCCACTTTAAAATACGTACATGATCTCTATTAGATATGGATGGTGTTAATTCTATATAATTGTCAAAAGACATAGGCTCCGTTCACGCGGGCGATCCGGACCTGATCGGACCCTCCAGACTCTTTTATGGAGCGGCGGCGTAGGTCAGCAGACACATGTCCTCTGATACCCTCTGCCATCCAATCTGATCCTGCCCGCTAAAAATAGACGGACGGTGGTCCTATTCCCCATCCGTCTGGCGGATCGGATGGCGTCAGATGAAAATGGACAGGCGGTCCGTTTCCATCCGATTGCCCCATAGAGGAGAGCGGGACTGTGTCTGTGTCCGGTCTGCATAGCGGAAGCAGACACAGACACGGACCTGTCATCTGCCGGATCAGTGGAGAGATCCCCTGCTGAGCAAGCGGATTCTACTTCATAGAGGCGCCCGTGTGAAAAGGGTCATGGTTGTTGGTAGATCTTAAAGAGTAGGGTCCATGAAAAAAAAAAAAAATTAAAAGTCAGCAGCTACAAATACTGCAGCTGCTGACTTTTAATTGGACATTTACCTGTCCCATGGTCCAGCGATGCGGGGGATCGAAGCCCCGCTCCTCTCCCCCTCCGTTCAGTGGCACCGGCATTGCAACTGTGGGCGCCGGGCTGTGGCTTCACAGCCTGGCACCCACTGCGCATGCGCGAGTGGCGCCGCTCAGTCACCTGGGACCTGTAATGGGTCCCAGATGATTGACAGGAGGGAGGGAGCAGAGCCGAGTCCTTCCTGTGCCGAGGGGGAAGTGATGTCACCAGCCCAGGCACTGGAAGAGGCAGACTACGAGGGACCCCCTAGCAACAGGCATTTAGAGGTAAGTTAAAAAAAAAAAAATTCCAAATGTTTTTTTAAATTTTTTTTTAGGCACAGTCATGGATTTTTTTTTTTTTAGGGTGGAACACCACTTTAAGTAGATTGTAGAGATTGTACAGCCTGTTTTAAATCTACCATCAATTATGTAGCAGAAAGGGGTGTCTGACTGGATAACAATGAACAGTTTGATTAGGTAGGACCTCACTTTATAAATGTATTTGTTCATTTAAAGAAGATTGTGCTGCAACTCAAACTGTAGCACATGTGGCAATAAGTATTAAAATTTCATGTAATCAGCCATTCAATCTGATTGTTTTAAACAAATAGATGTCTTATCCACTTAAGGACCGAGCCTCTTTTTGGGATTTGTTGTTTACAAGTTAAAAACAGTTTTTTTTTTGCTAGAAAATTACTTAGAACCCCCAAACATGATAAATTTTTTTTTCTAACACCCTAGAGAATAAAATGGCGGTTGTTGCAATACTTTCTGTAACACCGTATTTGCGCAGCGGTCTTACAAGCGCACTTTTTTTGGGGAGAAATACACTTTTTTGCATTAAAAAATAAGAAAACAGTAAAGTTAGCCCAATTTTTTTTTTTATCTTGTGAAAGATAATGTTACGCCGAGTTAATTGATACCCAACATGTCACGCTTCAAAATTGCGCCCGCTCGTGGAATGGTGACAAACTTTTACCCTTAAAAATCTCCATAGGCAACATTTTAAAAAATCTACAGGTTGCATGTTTTGAGTTACAGAGGAGGTCTAGAACTATTGCTCTCGCTCTACCGATCGAGGCGATACCTCACATGTGTGGTTTGAACACCGTTTTCATATGCGGGAGCTACTCACGTATGCGTTCGTTTCTGCACGCGAGCTCAGCGGGAAGGGGGCGCTTTTAAAATATTTTTTTTCCTTATTTATTTTCCTTTTTTATTTTTATTTTTATTTTTACACAGTTCTTTTAAAAATACTCGGCGTAACATTATCTTTCACAATATATAAAAAAAAAAAATTGGGCTAACTTTACTGTTACTTTTTATTATTTTTTTATTCAAAAAAGTGTATTTTTTCCCAAAAAAGTGCACTTGTAAGACCGCTGCGCAAATACGGTGTGACAGGAAGTATTGCAACAACCGCCATTTTATTCTCCAGGGTGTTAGAAAAAAATGTATAATGTTTGGGGCTTCTAAGTAATTTTCTAGCAAAAAAAAAAAAAACTGTTAAACACCAAATCTCAAAAAGAGGCTTGGTCCTTAAGTGGTTAATTATACTTTTAAATAATTGTTTGATACAAGTTGTGATCACTTACATCAATCAGATCAATATCCAAAGTTTACAGGAAAAAGTAAACAAACATTTGAAAGTGCTCATTTCAGAATCCTTTGATTCATGAACCAAAAGATTGGCGTAATAGAAACCGGAATTTTACAACCCAAGCAGTGGATCCAAGCAGTTGAATTGGTAGAGAAAAATGATCCGCACTAGATTCCATCTGAATATTGTAATGATTGCTTCACTGCAGTTCAGTGCATTAACATCATAAGTCCTATACAGACTATTTTTTTTATCTGCTTTTTAAATTCCATTTTTTTTTTAACCCCTTCACACCCACAATTCCAATATTAATGCTCCCCAGCACAGTTCCCCTTGCTGAGGACACATTTAATAAACATCCTCCCTTTGAAAACAAGCAGCTGACATTTTGCGCACCTGGTGACTCTCAAACTCCGCTGCCACGGAAAGCTTTAATCAACCCGCTAAACCAACCATAGTTGTTTCTGATCATGTCATCACAGCTTAGACATAGTGATTAAATGTAGACTAGAAAATTCACTGACAAAAAAAACCTTCAGCCTGCTGATGCCACTGCAGTCTGATAGTGAGAGTAACTATGTTTAATACTGTAGTTGTCATATAAAATCACAGTATTAAAAAATATAAATAACTACACAAAATTGTAAATGGTAAATGTTTAATTGAAACTTTAAAGCGTTTTAAAGGCAGAAGGTTTTGTATCTTAAAGCGGAGGTGCTGCCGAATTTTTTTTTTTTTAAGTCAGCAGCTACAAATACTTTAACTGCTGACTTTTTTAAAATTTGAACACTTACCTGTCCAGGGTGCCCGTGATGTCGGCACCCGAAGCTGATCTGTCCCTCGGCTATCTTCGGTAAGGGAATCAGCCCGGTTCCCTACTGCGCATGCGCAAGTCAAACTGCGCAATCCCACAGGTCCCTGCTGTCTTCTGGGACCTGTGTGTCTCCCAGAAGACAGCAGAGGGGATGGAGGAGGCGCCAGATATGGCGTAGAAATCCACGGGTACCCGCGGATATCTGCACAGAGGTGGGAGCAAATACCTGGATTATACAGGTATTTGCTCTCCCCTCCCCCCTGAAAGGTGCCAAATGTGACACCGGAGGGGGGGAATCCGAAAAGCGGAAGTTCCATTTTTGGGTCGAACTCCACTTTCATGCATAATATGTATTAACGTACAAAACCTTCTGCGTGCAGCTCCCCCCAGCCCCTTTTACACCTACCTGAGCCCAATGTTGATTCAGCGCTCTGCCCGAGAGCATTTCTGCTCTTTTTCTCTCATCTCACTGGCTCAGAGGCAGCAGCAGGAGCCATTGGCCATTGGCTCCTGCTGCTTTCTATCACAGCCAGTGAGCGGGGTCAATGGACACACAAAGCTTGGCTTAGGAGCGAGCCCACACGAGTGCCTCCATAGTAAGTGGCTTGCAATGGGGGCACTCAGCAGGTGAGGGGAGCCAGTAGTGTCCGCAGGGGACCCAAGAAGAGGAAAAACATAAACAAATCCAGGATGTTTCTTTGGACCAATCAAAAGGATGACAATGTCATTAAACATTAGATTGAGTTATGAATGGACATGGTAAGACATTTTATGTTCTTTCAACATGTACAACAGATTGTATAGTAAAAAATATTGTATTCTGTTCATGGTATAGGCTTAATACCTCAAATCATTCAGTATTTGAATTCCTTTTCACAATATTCTCCTCTCACTCCTGGGACCCTACTGGCAGGGACACTGTCTGCTGATTTCCATGATACATCTTATGAAAGGTCTCTTTTGCCCCTGGTAGGAAACCCTCTGCTTGCTCCAGTCTATCTCCCACCCCCTCCCACCTCCCCCTTACTTTTTTGGGAAAAATCTGGAGTGTGAACTAATAGGTGTTTTAAAACCAGTGGAATAAAACTGTTTGGATCAATATAGATTTTAGGGTTTAGTCTACTAAAACCGGAGAGTTTGATATCTGGTGTAGCTTTATACAGAAGCCAATCAGCTTCCAGTTTTTTTTGCCAAAGCTTAATTGAAGGAACTGATGTTAGAAGCTGATTGGCTACCATGCACAGCTGCTCCAGATTCATGATAGACTGAAGAGGGGATAGCCTATGGAGAGGTAAGCCAATGAGAAGGGAGTTGCAGTAGTCAAGGCGAGAGATAACAAGGGGGTGAATGAGGAGCTTGGTGGTTTCATTTGTTAAAAAGGGGCGAATTTTAGAGATGTTATGGAGGTGAATTCTACAAACTTTTGACAATGATTGGATTTGAAGCTGAAATGACAAGTCAGAGTCTAGGATTACACCTAGTACCCTGGCGTGAGGGGAGGGACTGATGGTTGCATTGTTGATTTTGATGGAAAAGTCATGGAGGGGGGGCGCGGGCGGGGGGGGGGGTGGGGGGAATATTAATAACTCAGTTTTAGAGAGATTTAGTTTAAGGAAGGGGTGCGACATCCATGCTGATATGTCAGTTAGTAAGTTAGTAATGCGAGAGGAGACTGAAGGAGTGAGGTGAGGAGTAGACAGATAGATTTGGGTGTCATCAGCGTATAAGTGGTATTGGAAGCCGTGGGCAGTTATTAAGTGACCGAGGGAGGAGGTGTAGATAGAGAAGAGAAGGGGTCCAAGAACCGAGCCTTGGGGGACCCCCACAGAAAGGGGCAATGGAGAGGAGGAGACAGAGCTGTAGGTGACACTGAAGGAGCGCTGTGATAAATAGGCAGAGAACCAGGATAGAGCAGAATCTCGGAGGCCAAGGGAATGTAGCTTATTGAGAAGGAGCGGGTGGTCAACAGTATCAAAGGCCGCAGAGAGGTCAAGTATATAAGCTCAGTTTACTGGTAAAAATACGTGTAAAATGCAAGACTTCGGTGGGTGTAAAAATATGTCCACTTGCCGACATCTAACTGTAGCCTTACTGCGAACGAGTGTACCAAGATGGCGACGGAACATCACTTCCGTGTGGTCTCTCCTCTCCCGAAAGTGACGTCTCGCTGGCCGAGATGGACCCGACATTACTATGTGTACAGAGTCGGGTCTGCCCGGATTGGAACAGTGCTCGCAACCCCCTGGCAAATCGGCAATCGACCCCTCAGGGGGTCGCGACCCAGGGGTTGAGAACTGCTGCCTTATGTGATGAGTGCACTAACATATGCCTAAGATCCTGAAGAAGAGTATAGATACGCGTAACATGTAGAGCCAAGCCACTGCACAACGTGACCAACTCCCACCAAGACTAATAAAGAAACCATCTGTTATTGCAACAAGAATACTGTTTTAACCATTCAGGATTATTTCCTTGGTGTATGAGTTGTGTGCAGGATCAGTATCTAGGCAACCTCTACTTTGCAAAGCTTTTTAATTATTGCTTGTTTGATTGTTTTTCATCTTTTAATCAATTTAAAATAAAAACATTTTTAATATTAACATTGTGTACCTCAGTGCCTATAAAGTTCAAGTACCAAGTCTTTACCATTATTTAGTGAAAAAAAGCCCAGTGTGTTTTTATACTACACTGTGTGCACAATTATTAGACAAGTAAGTATTTTGACCAAATCATCATTTGTATGCATGTTTTCCAACTCCAAGCTGTATAAATTTGAATGCTTATTGGATTTAAGCATTTTAGGTGATGTGTATTTGTGTAATGAGGGAAGGTGAGATCAACACCCTATACCAAGGTATGCATAATTATTAGGCATTTTCTATCATTCAGGCAAAAAAGGGGCCAAAAAAAGATATTTAACTGACTCTGAAAAGTCAAAAATGGTAAAAAGTCTTTCAGAGGGATGAAATTGCTAAGATATTGAGGTGTGAGCATAGAATCATCAAACATTTTGTTGCAAATAGTAAAAAGGGTTGCAAGAAACGTATTGAGAAAAAAAGACGCAACTTAACTGCCAAAGATTTGAGAATAATCAAACGTGGAGCTATCAGGAACCCATTATCCTTCAGCGCTAACATATTCCAGAACTGCAACCTACCTGGTGTGCCAAGAAGTACAAGGAGCTCAGTGCGCAGAGACATGGCCAAGGTAAGAGAGGCTGAAACCCGACCACTACTGAACAAGACTGTTTTATGGACTGATGAGATGAGAATGACTGTTGATGGACCAGATAGATGGGCCTGTGACTGTATCAGTAACTGGCACAGAGCTCCACTTCGACTCAAACGCCAGTAAGGTGGAGGTGGGGTAATAGTATGGGCTGGTATTATTAAAGATGAGCTAGTTGGATCTTTTCGGGTTGAAGATGGACTCAAAATCTACTCCCAAGCCTACTGCCAGTTTTTAGAAGACACTGCAGTGGTACAGGAAAGTCTTCATCTTTTAAAAAGTCAATCATATTTATGCAGGACAATGCTCCATCGCATGGATCAAAGTACTCCACTGCTCAGCTAGCCAGTAAAGGCCTTAAAAATGAAAGAATAATTACATGGCCCCTTCCTCACCTTACCTAAACCCTTTTTAGAGCTTGTGGGCCCTTCTTAAACTGGAGATTTACATTGAAGGAAAACAGTACACCTCACTGAACAGTGTCTGGGAGGCTGTGGTTGCTGCTGCACAAAAAGTTGATCGTCAACAGATCAAGAAACTGACAGACTCCATTAATGGAATGCTTATGACTGTTATTGAAAAGAAGGATGGCTATATTGGTGGTCACTGATTTTTTTTTTTTTTTTTTTATTTCAGAAATGTTTATTTGTAGGAGCTGGGTAATAAGTTATAGCATGTTCAGCATTAAAGCATTCTCAGCAGACAAACTTTCAGTACAAATAACTTTTATTGCATGTGTTATGTATTTATTGCAACCAAAAACATTATAATTTATGAACTCTTAAACCTCAACATACCGATAGACCTAACTTGTAACACATGAAGACAAAACCAACCCTGACCTTCAGCAACCTACCCCAAACCTCAAAAATTATACTTGCCTTATAATTGTGCCCACGGTGTATATTACCATCACACCAATAAAAGAAAATATTGCATACAAACTATTTCACCATGGTCCTGAAGAAGTAACATGCGAAATGCGTTGACCATTTTGTAGTGTAAATAGTGTTCTGCTGTTGAAGGAGGAACAGATAAAGGAGGTTATTTACTAAAACCGGAGAGTGCAAAGTCTGGTGCAATTCTGCATAGAAACCAATCAACTTCCAGGTTTTATTGACAAAGCTTAATTGAGCAAGCTGAGGTTAGAGGTTGATTGACTACCATGCAGAGATGCACCAGATTCTGAGTGCTCCAGTTTTAGTAAATCTCCCCC
Organism: Aquarana catesbeiana; assembly: GCF_042186555.1. Lineage (NCBI taxonomy): Eukaryota > Metazoa > Chordata > Amphibia > Anura > Ranidae > Aquarana > Aquarana catesbeiana. The sequence continues at coordinate 316,123,949 of NC_133330.1, forward strand.
AAAGTGTACACAAAACAGACCTTTTTTTTTTAAAACACCAATGTCACACTTCTGATTGAAGAGTAGAAATAGAAGTAGAAATATAGAAATAAAGAAACAATTCTTTTGTTGAAAACTGTTATGTACTTTTATGAAATGTGTCAATGAAAACTACACTTTGAATTCTAAAATGAAGCCAAGATCCAACTGAGGCTGGGGTTGGCTGTGTTTAGCATGTCAGCTGTGTAACTTTGTAACCTTTTATTTTTCAGAGCAATAGGATACATCATGTCTACGCTGTTTTACCCAATCATCACCTTCATCCTAATCGCCATCTGTATCTCGTACTGGGCTGTCACCGCCGTGTATCCTTTTTATAAGCGCGCTACATTGCGCCTCTCTAGATTAGATCAGAGACTGGCAGCCAAGTGTAAACATATGGAAATTATCACTCCTTAATTCAGAGACAGATTCTTGGCTACATCTGGAGAAGCTGTATACAAAATTATGGCCAACAAGACCCCATGCCAGTATGCAAACGAAATGTGTGTACCTGAAGTAAGTCAGGAGACAGTTATATGGGAATTTATGAGGCTCATTAGATGAGCGTCACATCCCAGTGAGATTATCTAAGCAGATGTCTAGGATGGCACAATTCCCCAGGCAGCAGATTTTCCTCCTATTTTTTTCTTTCTCTCTTTATTACATTTTATTTTTTATCTTCATTTTCCTTTCTGCATCTGTCATTTTACTGTGTTTGTTTTCCTTCTTCTCCACACATTTAGGCTTCTCATTCACTCTCTTCTCCTTCTATCTACTCCTCTATCCTTCTATCCATTTCCTTTTTCTAGCATCCTCTTTGTCCTAAGATCCTTTTTCCATCCTTCTTATCTTCTATCCATTTCCTTTTTTTTTTATCATCCTTATGTTCCCTAATCTCCTTTTTTCCGTCCTTGTTCTGTTCTTAAGGCAGGCCATACATGAGTCATTTTTTTTTTTCATGAACGAAAAAAATGACTAGAATTCTCCCATTCAATATATACATGGCCAGTGCTACCACTAGGCAAACTAGGCAGCCGCCTAGGGCTCACTGCTGCCTAGAGCACTCGGCCACTGGTATTCCTACTCTAATGCCCCGTACACACGTTCGGATTTTCCGACGGAAAATGTGTGATAGGACCTTGTTGTGGGAAATTCCGACCATGTGTAGGCTCCATCACACATTTTCCATCGGATTTTCCGACACACAAAGTTTGAGAGCAGGCTATAAAATTTTTCAACAACAAAATCCGTTGTCGGAATTTCCGATCGTGTGTACACAAATCCGACGCACAAAGTGTCACGCATGCTCAGAATAAATAAAGAGATGAAAGCTATTGGCTACTGCCCCATTTATAGTCCCGACGTACGTGTTTTACGTCACCGCGTTCAGAATGATCGGATTTTCCGACAACTTTGTGTGACCGTGTGTATGCAAGGCAAGTTTGTGCCAACATCCGTCCGATCGTGTGTACGGGGCATAAGTCTCAGCATCAGCAGGCAGCTGTTGCTCCATTTACACATCGTGTCAGAGGTGCAGCGGAGGACTGTATTTTTGTCCCGATTCCAGAATGAATAAAAGCAAGCAAACATTCATTGATAGGCACTGGTAGGCTGCATTGATGGACGCTGGTGAGGCTGCATTTGATAGGCGCTGGTGAGGCTGCATTTGATGGGCGCCCTGAAACCACCCTGTTGGGTTTTTCACAATCGATCAGTGCCGCCGGCTATAGTCAACAGCAGTGGTCATCAACCCTGTCCTCAGGGCCCACTAACAGGCCAGGTTTGCACGATAACTGAAATACATCACAGGTGATATAATTTGCTGCTCAGTAATTGCAGTATTCTAGTCTGCATCTCCTCAAGGTAATACATAAAACCTGGCCTGTTAATGGGCCCTGAGGACAGGGTTGATGATCACTGCTGTTGACTATAGCCGGCGGCACTGATCGATTGTGAAAAACCCAACAGGGTGGTTGTACAGAAGTTAGTCGGTACACAAACTTCTGTACAACCAGCCTGCCCATGCATGGATTGAAATCCATCCAGTCCCTACTGAACCTGTTGAATTTTGATCCATATATGGCTTTCTCTCCTCCTTCCATCCCCTTTCTGTTGTGTCCACTTCTTCTTCTACCCTTGTTCTGTTTTCTTCCCTCCTCATTCTCTCCTCTCTTCCTTCTGCTTTTTATCTTCCTCTTTCTATCCACCTTCTAATCTGTCCTCATTTTATCATTCTTCTGTTCTATCTCCCCTTATACACTTTCTGTTCTCCTCCCATTTCTATCCTTCTTTTCTTCTTTCTACTCCCTCTTCTTTCCAAATTCAGTTTTCTCATTCCTCTATCATCCTTCTAACCTTTCTCCTCCTCGTATCCTCCTTCTGTTTTTCTTCCTCCTTATTTTCTCTCTACTCCTCCTTCAATCCTCCTGGTGTTCTCTAATGTATCCATCCTACTTCTATTTCCTTCTGTCTTTCTTCTTTATTCTCCTTTTCTTGTCTCTGCCTATTATTCTCCTTCTCTGCTCTCCTTCCATTAACCTCCTTTTTTTCTCTCCTTCCATTATCCTTCTTTTTTCTCTCCTCCCATTCTCCTCTTCCTCCTCTATCATTCCTTTACCCTTTTCTCCTCCTTCTGTACTCTCATCCCATTCTTTCCTTTTTTCTGTCCTTCTCCACCCCTTCTTTTTTTCTTTGTTCTCTTGTATTTGTTTATATTATTTTTTTCTTATACCTTTTTTGTTGTTCTTTTTTTTTCTCTTTTGTTTTTTGTCTATATTTTAATTATAGTGAATAGATATTATATATTAGTGCTCTTAGCTTGTGCCCCCCATGCAAATGGTATTTAGCTACCACTCTGCTTACCAAAGAAGTTGCCTATCAACACTCAAATGAAGTGAGCAGTAGTATATTTTATAGTCTTACTTGATTTTTTTTTTTTTCCTGTAGACATTTAATACCTCCAACGTGACCAAGCTGTGTCCAGGGGCTCAGTGCACCTTTGCATTTTACGGAGGGGAAGGTTTTTACTATAAATACATCCTGATCTTTCAGCTGTGCAATGTCTTTGTGTTCTTGTGGTTGGTGAATTTCTCCATCGCCCTTGGGCAGTGTACGCTGGCCGGTGCCTTCGCCTCCTACTACTGGGCATTTAAGAAACCTGCCGACATCCCTACATGCCCTCTCTTCTCATCATTTGGACGAGCAATAAGGTACCCGGAGCTGCGTAATAAGTTATAGCATGTACAGTATTAACGCATTCTCAGCGGACAAACTTTCAGTACAAATAACTTTTATTGCATGTGTTATGTATTTATTGCAACCAAAAACATTATAATTTATGAACCCTTAAACCTCAACATACCGATAGACCTAACTTGTAACACATGAAGACCACACCAACCCTGACCTTCAGCAACCAACCCCAAACCTCAAAAATTATACTGCCACATGGACGGTCAGTTATCCCCACATGTCAAATATGTTATGCAATTAAAGCTTTCATTAAAGTGCACCATAATAGCAACAAACCTTGCATTTTTTGTGTTAGCATACTTCTATGTCTTTACCAATCTTTTTGAGTCTGACCTAGAATGTTCCTTAGTGATATATGAACCTCATAAATCAAAAAATGTGCACGTTGCTGTAGGGTTGGTTTTCAAAGGCAAGTTAAAGACCAACTTCACTTTTCAGGTGGAATTAAAAAAAAAAAAAAAATCACCTACCATGCGTATGAATGCGATACTCATCTCCTCTCCAGCGTTGTCCCACGTAGACTCACCTGCTCGGTTATTCAGCTCCAGTCCTCTTCTGAGTTTAATAACATCCATCATCATCCAACCCACTTCCTATGAGACCAAACCTTTATGGACATGACCCTGGAGTTGCGTTATCACACTGGCCTGGGCTCACAGTACTCCTAGACAGTGTGATTCTTACACTTTAGTAGAGAAAGCCCATTACCACCACTGGAGTAACAGAGGAGGAACCCTACATAGGAAAAGCTATGTATAAATTATTGTAAAAAAGGTGGCAGTGGGGGACTGTAGTGAGGAAGAGAGAGAATAGGGGTCTCTTTTACTGGGTCGTTGACTTAAAGCACTGAAGCAAGAAGAAAAAGCATTCTGGGAAGTTATGGTTTTCACAATGGCTTCCAAGTGGGACCTGGGCTTTTCCTGAATTTCCTGTGCATTTAATGACTTCTTAATGGTTGGAACCCTTCCTCCACTTCCCTCAAATACAATGCTGGGAACCTTTGGGATCTATTGAGTTGCATCCCTCATAGGAGGGGAGTGAAAGTTGGTATTTGGGCTTCTGGCAGTTGGTGCCTAAAGTTATAGTATGTTACTTTCCTATAATTTTTGTATTTTTTTTCTTGTTTCTCGTAATATTTACTTATGTCATTGTATTGACATTCTTTCCTGCGTCAGGTATCACACCGGCTCACTAGCACTTGGCTCCCTCATCCTGGCACTTGTACAGTTTATTCGAATCATATTAGAATACTTAGACCACAAACTCAAAGGTAAGTCTCAATGAATTTGAGCTCACATTTATATGACTAAACAGCTGTATCATAAAGCAAAACTGCAATCTTCTCATTTGCCAAAGCAACAGATTTTTTTTTATGTCCCCTCTCCAGAAGTGGGTACTTACAGTATCTTTCTTTCAATCTGTCACTTCTCTGTTCAATAACGAGATCCAGAGCCACCGATAAGCCCCATCAGTTCAACAGGTGGGCCCAGGCACCTGGCAAGCTGAAGGCTGTACTGCCTTATCACTGGAATTGATCCTCCTGTAGCTCCCCCTGCTTCTCCTTCTCTCTCTCCCACTGGCTGTGCTGCAGGGAGAACCACAGGAGGATCAGTTCCAGTATCTGCCGCCACTCTGATCACTCCCCCCCCCTTTTTCCCCCTCCTGTCAGGGTCCCACTGTGTGCAACCCCTGCAGTGCTTCCGGCTTCTCCTCCTCACCCTCCAGCTGCAGCTGCTGCGGGGCTCACAGGGGGATTGTGTCAGGATGGAGAGCAGGATGGGGAGGTGTTAAATATGTCATATTTACTGGCCCCTTCCTTTCCTGAATGAACACAGTAGGCAATCGCTACTATGTTCATAACTGAAGCATAGTAAACTGTGTTTGTGAATGAAAAGGAAACCTTACAGCACCTCTTATTCATTCATCTCCAGTGCAGCTGAGGCTGCAGAGAAAGGAACTGTCCTCAGTCCCTTTCTCAGTCTCAAAAATGACCCCTGATATTTCACCAGAGCCCCCACAGTATAGTGAAAAATGTAATAAATTAAAAAATTAAATTAAAAAAAAAAGAAAGTAATGTCTCATAAACATGTTCTTTGTTCTCACTATGAAACACAGCTGCTCATCCTAAAGTGGTAATAAACCCTAAAATGTAAACTATTACAGCTTACCAATCATTAGATGTGGTGGCTGCATTTGTTTTCTTAGGCTTAGATTTAAACACACTAACAAATTTAAGCCAAACTCCAGCTCACACCTTATCAGTTGCAGAACACATTTTTTTCCCTTTTGGCATATAGGTTTTACACGAATAAATAAAAGCTGATTATTTTAATAACCCCTGCCAGTGTTAAATGGTTTGTCTCATTCATGTAAACTGATACATTCTGCTGGAGAGCTTGTGCTTTTTTATAAAAACAGACCAGATGAAAATAAAAGAAAGCCTAAAAAAAGAAAACTAATGCAGCCATCACATTTAATTGGTAACCTGCAATATAATAAATGTTTGCTTTTGAGTTTAACCACTTCCGGACCAGCTGCCGCAGTTTTACCGCAGCATGTTGGCTCGGCTGGACAAATCGACATTACCTTACATCACTTTGCCTTTTGGCCACTAGGGGCACGCGCCCGCAGCGTGTGCCCGGAGCCGATGCAAGTGCCCGGCAGGCGTGATGACCGCCGGGCACCCGCGATCGCTCGTGACAGAGCAAGAACCGGGATCTGTGTGCGTAAACACACAAATACCAGTTCTTTCAGGGGAGTAGAGACAGATCTCTCTCTCCTCCTAGACAGTTCCATCCCCCTACAGTTAGAAAACACACTAGGGAACACAGTTAACCCCTTAATCGCCCCCTAGTGTTAACCCCTTCCCTACCAGGGACATTTATACAGTAATCAATGCATTTTTATAGCACTGATCGCTGTATAAATGTCAATGGTCCCAAACTTTTTCTGCCGCAATATCGCACTCCCGATAAAAATCACAGATCGCCCACATTACTAGTTAAAAAAAATAAAATAATAATAAATATGCCATAAATCTATCCCATATTTTGTAGACGCTATGACTTTTGCACAAACCAGTCAATAAACGCTTATTGTGATTTTCTTTACCAAAAATATGTAGAAGAATACATATCGGCCTAAACTGAGGAAAACATTTGTTTTTTTGAAAAAAAATGTGGGATATTTATTACAGCAAAAAGTAAAAGATATTGTTTTTTTTTTTTTCAAAATTGTCGCTCTTCTTTTGTTTATAGCGCAAAAAATAAAAACAGCAGAGGTGATCAAATACCACCAAAAGAAAGCTGTATTTGTGGGGAAAAAAGGACGCCAATTTTGTTTGTGTACAGCATTGCACGACCACGCAATTGTCAGTTAAACCGACACAGTGCCGTATCGCCAAAAATGGCCTGGTCATTGAGCAGCCAAATCTTCCGGGGCTGAAGTGGTTAATGCCGCTTAATTTGACAGGCATGTGGATGTGATTGAGTGCCTCAAAATGTCTGTGTTTGGGGCCACTCACCCATGCCCGATGCCCGGGCTGCCTGCACGCAGCACATGGTGGCTCCAGATGAATAAACAAATAGTGTATGGGCCTCATGTGAATGGGATAATTTTAACAAATGTGGACTGAGGGGAGGGGGGTTTAGAATGGAGGTTTTAAAATTTAGTTTGTGACAGCACTGAAAGTTTACATTTTTCATATTCTTTTCCCCTTTTTAGCTTACCAGAATTCCTTTGCAAGATTTCTGTTGTGCTGCTTGAAATGCTGCTTCTGGTGCCTGGAAAAGTTCATCAAGTTTATAAACAGGAATGCCTATATTATGGTATGTATATGTTCTGTATTTGCCACTTGCCGACAGCGCACTGTAGTTTTACTGCCACGGTGCGGGCCGGCTGTGCAGAATTGCGTATATGTGATTCTGCATCTCCAGGGAGGGGGAGCCCGACTGTGCCGTCACTGGCTCCAGCACCTGCCGGTCAGTGGTTATCGGCCAATGATTTATGGCAGGGATTGTCGGAGCGAGTGACAGGAGAGAGCTTTGTGTATGTAAACAACACAGAGCTCTCTTCTAAAGCGGCAATGTGCCAGATAGGCAGAGAATAAAAAACTGCACATTGCTTAGTAAAATCAGCACACATCACACATTTAACCCTTCGATTGCCCTGTCGGGCAGAGACATAGAACGAAGCTCTGCCTATGTAAACAAGGCAGAGCTTCGTTTCAACAGGGGGGGGGGTGTGTCTGGGTGAATGGTGTGTCCCTGCAAAGGGAATATCACCATCAACATAAAATCCATCACTTCCCTTAGTAAAAACACCTAACTTAGTACACATAAACACTGGCTAGGCACACAGTTAATCCTTTGGTCGCCCTAGATGTTCAACCCCTTCCCAGCCAGTGTCATTAATACTTTGTCAGTGTATAACATTAGCACTGATCACTGTATTAGAGTCACTGGAGATGTCAGTGGCAGTTCCCACACAGTGTCAGTTGGTGTCAGATTGGCTGCCTTCCCGCTATAAGTCGCTGATCACCTCCATTACTAGTATAGTAAAAAATAAAAATTCCAGTATATATCACATCGTTTTTAGACGCTATAACGTTCACATAACCAATATACACTTATTGGGATTTTTTTCACCGAAGACATGTAGCAGAATATATTTTGGCCTAAATTTATGAAGAAATTCAATTTAAATAATTTTTTATTGGATATGTTTTATAACAGAAAGTAAAAAATATTGTTTTTTTTTTCAAAATGTATGCACTTTTTTTTTCGTTTTTAGCGCAAAGAATAAAAAACCCAGTGGTGATCAAACACCACCAAAAGAAAGCTTTATTTGTGGAGAAAAAAATTATACAAATTTTTTTGGGTACGGTGTTGCATGACGGCGCAATCGCCAGTTAAAGTAGCACAGTGCTTAATAGCAAAAAATCGGCCTGGTCATGAAGGGGGTAAAATCTTCCAGAGCTCAAGTGGATAAAAATAAATGTAACTATTCAAAGCAGGCAGGGAAAAATATAAGAAAGAAGGTTAGTTAGGGATACTTCTACCCTCCAACTAATCCCCATCTCATCACAACTAACCCATTGCACTTTAAGGATCACTTTGTTGTTTAACGTGTATGTCTTGCCATTTTTTTCTATTATTTGAATAGAGTGGGGAAGGGTTAGAACCCCTGTCAGGTTTTATTATTATCCAATGTTCTTTTATAAGGATTTCCCCGCTTTTATTCTCCTACTGACAATGGTTTCACCAAACAGTAAGAGACAACAGAGGCACACAATTTTTTTTAATAGATTATGGCTAAAGCCGCGTACACACGAGCGAAATGTCCGACAGAAAAAGTCAGACGGAAGCTTTTCATCGTCTGTATGCTGTTCTGACGGACCAAAAACGACGCATGCTCTGAAACAAGAAACAAGTACGAGACGGAAGCTGTTGGCTACCGGCTATTGAACTTCCTTTTTCTAGTCCCGACGTACGTGTTGTACGTCACCGCGTTCTGGACGGTCGGACTTTGGTTTGATCGTGTGTAGGCAGGACCGCTTAAATGGAAATCCGTCAGAGTTCCGTCGGAGAAACCTTCGGAGTTTATTCCGACGGCAAAACTGGTTGTGTGTATGCGGCATTAGGCTGGATCCCCTGTCAGATTTTTTTCTTCCCAACGATAAAAAAAAAAAACCCTGTAAAGCAGGAGCAGGATAGTCCAACAGTGGGGTAGTACTCTTCCAAACTAGTCCTCCAAGGCTGCCATCGCATCAATCCCTGCAAACAAGGACAAACAACACTGAAATAAATACAAGGAAAGGGAATGTCTCTACAAGTACCGGTAGGACAACAGTGGGGTTGTATTCTTTCAACTTGGTCCTCCAAGGCTGTCACCATGTTGATCCCTCCAAACAGAAGCAAGCAATACTGAAAAAATACAAGGAATGAGAATGCCTCTACGAATGGCGGTAGATTTTTTTTTTTTTAAGTACAGTAGGGGGTGGCTAGAACCCTGTCAGCTCTTTAATTCTCAACAATAAAACCCTTGTAAAGCGGGAGGAGCAGAATAGTCCAACAGTTGGTTAGTATTCTTCCAAACTGGTCTTTCAAGGTTACCATCACATCAATTCCCCCCAACAGGAATAAGCTGGAATAAGCAACATTGGTCTTCCAAGGCTGCCACCATGTTGATCCCTCCAAACAGGAGCAAACAACAGGAGCAAACAATACTGAAAGAAATACAAGGAATGGGAATGAGTAGAGTAGGGAACGGCTAAAACCCTTGTCAGCTTTTTTTCCCCTTAAAAATAAAAATCCTTGTAAAGCAGTAGGAGCAGAATAGACCAGCCGTGGAGTAGTATTCTTCCAGTTTGGTCCTCCAAGGCTACCATCACATCGATCCCTCCAAAAAGGAGCAAGCAACATTGAAAAAATACAAGGGATGGGAATGCCTCTAGGAGTACCAGTTATTATTCTATTTTATTTTTTTGTAGGGTAGGGGAAGTGTAGATCCCCTGTCAGCTTTTTATTTCTCAACAATAAAAACCCCTGTGAAGAAGGAGGAGCAGAATAGTCCAACAGTTGGATAGTATTCTTTCTACTTGGTCCTCCAAGACTGCCACCATGTTGATCCCTCCAAACAGGAGCAAGCAACACTGAAAAAATACAAGGAATAAAAATGCCTCTACGAGTACTGGTGGATTTTTTTTTTGTAAAGTAGAGTAGGGGACGGCTAGAACCCCTGTCAGCTTTTTATTTCTCAACAATAAAACCCCATGTAAAGCAGAAAGTGCGGATTAGTCCAACATGGGGCAGTATTCTTCCAACGCGGTCCTCCAAAGCTGCCACCATGTTGATCCCTCCAAACAGGAGCAAGCAACACAAAAAAATACAAGGAATAGAAATGCCTCTACGCGTTCTGGTGGATTTTTTTTTTAAAAGTAGAGTAGAGACGGCTAGAACCCCTGTCAGCTTTTTATTTCTCAACAATAAAACCCCATGTAAAGCAGGAAGTGTGGACTAGTCCAACAGTGGGGCAGTATTCTTCCAACTTGGTGCTCCAAGGCTACTATCACATTGATCCCTCCAAACAAGAACAAGCAACACTGAAAAAAACACAAGGAGTACCACTGTGAGTATCGAGTGTATTCAAACAAACGTACACTGCTCACTTTGGTGTGTTGCCGGGGTCAAACTGTGTACTGTCACAACCAGGCTGTATGAACAACACCTCTGGTTTGAAGGGGATTGGCAGTTATCAGCAGGTTATTCTTCAACACAGATTGACAGTGTATCTGGTAGAGAACATAATATTCTTTCTAAGCGTATCGATTGTAGTGTAGATTAAATGCCAACAATCTAAATTAGCTGCCAGTTTGACAATCCATAGCAATAGTGCTCTGCCTGTTTGGTTTCCACATGGCTAGAAGAATCATAAAATGCAATCCCATAAGGGTACTAGAATAAAAACCTCCAATTAGGATATAAAACCTTTTATAAAACTCAACGCATTTCAGCGCACACAACGCTCTCTCTTTAGGAGCAATGCAATAGCAATCGATTTTTATTTCTGTGCCCCTGATGCAGACAAGTAATTGAGGAGAAGGCTCTTAAATAGATGTCTTTAAAAACAAGGTTAACCCTTCTTCTCATTCCTCACTCTCTCCAAAAATAAAAAAAAGTTTTGGCTGGATATAATGTTGTCTTATGCCCCGTACACACATTGATCGGACATTCCGACAACAAAATCCATGGGCTTTTTTCCGACGGATGTTGGCTCAAACTTGTCTTGCATACACACAGTCACACAAATCTTGTCGGAAACTCCGAACGTCAAGAACGCGGTGACATACAAGACATACAAGACGAGCCGAGAAAAAGGAAGTTCAATAGCCAGTGCGGCTCTTCTGCTTGATTCTGAGCATGCGTGGAATTTTGTGCGTCAGAATTGTGTACACACGATCGGAATTTTCGCCAACGGAAATTCAGTTCTCAAATTTTGTGTGACGGAGATTCCGATGGAAAATGTCTGATGGAGCCTACACACGGCTGGAATTTCCGACAACAAGCTCCTATAGAACATTTTCTGTCAGAAAATCCTATCGTGTGTACGGGGCATTACAGTGTTAAAGTGACACTAAACAGTATCCTTATTCTCAAAAAATAATTTATACACATCCGCTACTTAACCACTTCAGCCCCGGAAGGATTTACCCCCTTCCTGACCAGGTCATTTTTGCGATACGGCACTGCGTCGCTTTAACTGACAATTGTGCGGTTGTGCGACGTTGTACACAAACAAAATGAATTTCCTTTTTTTCCCACAAATAGAGCTTTCTTTTGGTGGTATTTGATCACTTCTGCTGTTTTTTTTGCACTAAAAAACAAAAAAAGAACGTCAATTTTGAAAAAAAAACAACATTTTTTACTTTTTGCTATAAAGCATTTACAAAAAAAAAAAAAAGCAAAAAAACAAATTTATTCATCAGTTTAGGCTGATATGTATTCTTCTACATATATTTATTTTTAAAAAATCACAAGCGTATATTGATTGGTTTGCGCAAAAGTTATTGCATCTACAAAATAGGAGATATTTTTGTGGCATTTTTATTTTTTATTTATTTTTCACTAGTAATGGCGGTGATCAGTGATTTTTAGCGGGACTGCAACATTTTGACACTTTTTTTTGGGAACCAGTGACATTATTACAGTGATCAGTGCTAAAAATATGCACGGTTATTGTACTAATGACACTGGCAGGGAAGGGGTTAATATCAGGGGCGATCAAAGGGGTTAAATGTGTTCCCTGTTTGTGTGTTCTAACTGTATGGGGGGACTGTGTGACTGGGGAATTACACAGATCCGTCTTCCTGCTTAGAAGAACGACAGGATCTGTGTGATCTGTCAGAACGGAGATTTGCCTTGTTTACACTGGCAGATTCCCGTTCTATCACTGCGGGTAACGATTGCGGGTGGCCAGCGGACATCGAGTCCCCTGGACATGCTGATTGGCTCCCCCACTGGCCAATCGGAGCGTGCGTGCGCCCGCCCACAAAATCGACTTCCAGACCATTATACAGACAGTATAATGACGGCAGCTGGTCGGCAAGCAGTTAATGGTGGTCCTATCTATTTTTCATGAAATTGTTTCTTACTCTGTTCTTCTGTCTCCTTGTAATGTCCTCTGTGAGCTCTTGAACCTCCTTTCCTGCCCCACATTACGGTTTGTTTGGAATATGAACGTTGGTTGTGGTCATGTACACTGCTCTAAGCACATTACAAATCCCATAGTTCATCTTGGGAGCGAGCAAGAGAGGGTGACTACTAGTGGTGGCAGGTGGTCAATATTTTAGGGGGGCGGCAAACAGACCTGGCCCCCTCATTTGAATATATTAATTCGCTAATGTCACATAAGTGTGTGGTATCGGGGCGCAATGTTATGCCCCCCGAGCCCACCCTTTTTGAAGCCAATTAAAGTCTCCGGCTCTAATCACGTGCTTCTAAAAAAGAAAAAAAAAAAGGAAACCTCCATTGAAATCCATGCGTCCAGTGCCCTACATGGAGATTAGGGGCCGGGCGCATGGATTGGGGGGGGTGGCGCCAATGCACCCCTAATGGATGGCCCGCCACTGGTAGCTACGTTTCTAAATACAGTTTGATCATGGAGATCGAACGTAGCCACCCCCTAACAAGAAGTCAGATTACAGCAGCAAACAAAAAGAATTAGAAGATTTGGAGGAGGCTGAGAGCAATAGAAGGGACTTTTCTAAATTATGAATGCAATACATACCAGAGTTTAGTGTCATTTAATTCCCTAGTATTCTAAAAAATAAATAAATTCAGCAGCGTTGTATAGGAAAGGCATTAAAAAATATTTATACTGCAGAATTAAAATGTTATACAGTATCTCACAAAAGTGAGGACACCCCTCACTGTGACATACTGAAGCAGAGCATGATCCCCTCCCTTCAGAGACTGGGCCGCAGGGCAGTATTCCAACATGATAATGACCCCAAACACACCTCCAAGACGACCACTGCCTTGCTAAAGAAGCTGAGGGTAAAGGTGATGGACTGGCCAAGCATGTCTCCAGACCTAAACCCTATTGAGCATCTCAAATAGAAGGTGGAGGAGCACAAGGTCTCTAACATCCACCAGCTCCGTGATGGAGGAGTGGAAGAGGACTCCAGGGGCAACCCGTGAAGCTCTGGTGAACTCCATGCCCAAGAGGGTTAAGGCCGTGCTGGAAAATAATGGTGGCCACAAAAAATATTGACACTTTGGGCCCAATTTGGACATTTTCACTTAGGGGTGTACTCACTTTTGTTTCTAGCTGTTTAGACATTAATGGCTGTGTGTTGAGTTATTTTGAGGGGACAGCAAATTTACACTGTTATACAAGCTGTACACTCACTACTTTACATTGTAGCAAAGTGTCATTTCTTCAGTGTTGTCACATGAAAAGATAGAATAAAATATTTACAAAAATGCAAAAATGTTAGGGGTGTACTCACTTTTGTGAGATACTGTAGATTGCAGCTTTATGGCCCTTAGATGTGTTGGTTGCATTCATTTTATTTAAGGCTATGGCAGAAAAACTTCTGTTGATTGCGAAAGAAATCCAGTGTCCCTGTTACTTCCTAAGTACTGAACTAAAATCACTTACAATGTTATCAGCTTTCCCAGCCATCTTTTGTAAAAACCTTAGATATGTGCGATTCGCTTTGTTCCGAATTCGTGTTTTAACTATTTTTGACAAATTTGTAAATTCGGAAATCTGAAAACCTGAAAATTTGAAAATCTGAAATAACAAACTAATAATACCTTAACTATTACTAACTATTAAATTATAGGTATTGGAATTTCCTTTCAAATTGGCTGTTATTCAATGTAACAAAAAAATGTGTTCGTTTTCGTTTCATCCGTGTTGTTTTTTTTTTTCCGTTTTTCGGGTCATTCATTATGATCGCAATTAGTACATTCGTAAATTTGTAAATCCGAGAATAAGAAAGAAAATCCAAAAATTCGAAAGAATAACTAACTAACTAGCTAATAATAACTATTAAATTATAGCTATTGGAATTTCCTTTCAAATTAGGCTGTTAGACAACGTAACGAATACAAATTTATCCGAAGTTACGAATTATCCGAAATAATAAATGCTGTATCCAAACGAATGGAAAGTAACAAATTAATAATAATAAAAACATTTTATTATTATTATTATTTATTATTAATTCATTCCGTTCCATTTGTTTAGATGCAGCATTTATTATTTCGGATAATTCGTAACTTCGGATAAATTTGTATTCGTTACGTTGTCTAACAGCCTAATTTGAAAGGAAATTCCAATACCTATAATTTAATAGTTATTAGTTAGTTATTCTTTCGAATTTTCGGATTTTCTTTCTTATTTTCGGATTTACAAATTTATGAATTTTCAAATTTACGAATTGCGATCATAATGACCCGAAAAACAAAACACGAATGAAAAGAAAACGGTTGGATTTTCCGTGTGTGGGCTCCATCGGACATTTTCCATAGGAATTTCCGACACACAAAGTTTGAGAGCAGGATATAAAATTTTCCGACAACAAAATCCGTTGTCGGAAATTCCGATCGTGTGTACACAAATCTGACAGACAAAGTGCCACGCATGCTCAGAATAAATAAAGAGATGAAAGCTATTGGCCACTGCCCCGTATAGTCCCGACGTACGTGTTTTACGTCACCGCGTTCAGAATGATCGGATTTTCCGACAACTTTGTGTGACCGTGTGTATGCAAGACAAGTTTGAGCCAACATCCGTCAGAAAAAATCCTAGGATTTTGTTGTCAGAATGTCCGAACAAAGTCCGACCGTGTGTACGGGGCATAACACATTTTTCAGCAGTGCATTTCTACAAACCCCCCCTTTATGTAATGAGATGAGGAGGAGGAGGAGGGAGGAGGTTGTAGTCCAATTCAGGGGAGTAACCTAGGGTGACAATTCTGCTCCTTTACAGTACAATACACTGAGTAAGCGTGCACCCCAAGGCTTCATGTACACAAAGAATATTATGACCACCAGTCACTGTAAAATGCAAATTTGCGGCAAAAGTCGCGCTGCAATTTTTTCTGAGATTTTGATGCGTTTTGCGGCCAGCGGTCAAAACCTATCCTGAATGCGATTCCTCCGTGGTCAGGAGAAGGAGGTTGAACCTTCCCCCTAACCGCAGCAGCTCCTACACGATCATAAAAGCCTATGTGTACAAGGACACATAGGCTTTTATGGAGTTGAGTTTAGCAGCTGTAGTGTACATGAAGCCTTAGACAGGAACTGTGTTTTTGGCAGGATCACCGGGTGAAAATAAAGGAAAAGCCCTTAAATTTGGAAACGAATGCATCCACCACATCAAAGGACATATTTTTGGGGTTTGGATACAGTTTAAATAGTGATGAGAAACAGAGCAGTAAGCACCCCCAAAATCTTGCTCCCCTATGTCCTAACCAGAGGTCAGGGCCTGATGGCATTTATTCTATAGATTTTAGGATTTGGATGACTTCGGTTGATGGTCAGATCTTCTCTCTATCTTACAGATTGCTATTTATGGAAAAAACTTCTGTACGTCAGCGAGAGATGCGTTTTTCTTATTGATGAGGAATGTTGTGCGGTAAGTTGCGCATTGTATAATGCCATTGTATTCCCCCCCCAAAAAAAACATTTGATTACATTAGAAAGCGAAATATCTGTTAAGCCTAGGATCACATTTGTGCGGATCAGGAAAGCGCGCATAATCGCGCTCGTTCCAAACCCACAGGCCAAACACGCTGCTCTTTAGCATACGCACATTAATTCTTAATGGCACCCCCGTACATCAGCAGACCTGCCACGTTTCCTATGTGCTAAAACACGCAGCTGCGCTTTTTAATAAAAGGTCGGTGTATTTTTTCCCCCTGCTTTTCCCGCGGGTACAGCAGCCCATTAATTGTCTGCACAAAACACGCACAACCCGCATAGATGTGAACCTACTCCTAATCTGGAATGAACATTCTCATGCATCCAGAAGTTTTATGAACTACATGTCCTAGATAGCATCAGGCAGGACATGCTGGGACTTGGAGTTCCATAATTGTTGAAGTGCTGCAGGTTTTAGAAGCCTGTAAAAGAAATTGGATATTTCCAGCTTGGCAACTATTCTTATTATAAAAACAAAAAGTGTAGCGCTATAATGTTTCGGTCAGCAGCATTGGAATGTGCTGAGTGACCAACAGTGTATATCAAAGATTAGGTTATATTAGACCACAAATAAAAGAACAATGAACCAGTGAGAAATCTAATATTCCAAAGAAAACCACTATTATCATGTCCTTTGTGACAAAACGATGTGAATCAAAGTGTGCGTCACACAAGTTAAACCCAAATCCTTATAGCAAAACACAGGCATATAGGGGTGGGGATGAGTGGTAAGTCCCTGAGGTGAGGACAGTTCATTTAGTCAGACGGAGACCTCTTGGAGCATGGACATATATCCAATAACAATGTTGTTATTAGTGGACTCCTCCAATGATCAGCCCAGTGCAAAAGTAACGTAAAATGCCCTTACCGGACGCGGTGGACTCACAGGCCATACAGCGGTGAGTCATACGAGCTTGAACCGTGTGACACGGTAGGGTTATAGCTGGTCTGCAATTGAATGATCTTGAGAAGAACTCCAATCATGAACAGTCTCCCGGTTCGTCCTCCAGCACTCACTTGGGTCTCAAGTAGTTTGAGATAGGGGAAATAGAAGAAAAGAGGCTCCACATAGTGTAAATTCCGGTTGGTTAGGAAATTTATTGTATAAAAAATTCCAGCGAAAAGTTCCAGATAAAAACAAACTTCATAAAAACATAAAAATTGTATCTAGCGCAGTAGACAGATGGTTTAAGGTAGCGTCCTACACCCGACGCGTTTCGTCTGAAAAGACATCAACTGGGGTACCCCAGTTGATGTCTTTTCAGACGAAACGCGTCGGGTGTAGGACGCTACCTTAAACCATCTGTCTACTGCGCTAAATACAATTTTTTATGTTTTTATGAAGTTTGTTTTTATCTGGAACTTTTCGCTGGAATTTTTTATACAATAAATTTCCTAACCAACCGGAATTTACACTATGTGGAGCCTCTTTTCTTCTATTTCCCCTATCTCAAACTACTTGAGACCCAAGTGAGTGCTGGAGGACGAACCGGGAGACTGTTCATGATTGGAGTTCTTCTCAAGATCATTCAATTGCAGACCAGCTATAACCCTACCGTGTCACACGGTTCAAGCTCGTATGACTCACCGCTGTATGGCCTGTGAGTCCACCGCGTCCGGTAAGGGCATTTTACGTTACTTTTGCACTGGGCTGATCATTGGAGGAGTCCACTAATAACAACATTGTTATTGGATATATGTCCATGCTCCAAGAGGTCTCCGTCTGACTAAATGAACTGTCCTCACCTCAGGGACTTACCACTCATCCCCACCCCTATATGCCTGTGTTTTGTTATAAGGATTTGGGTTTAACTTGTGTGACGCACACTTTGATTCACATCGTTTTGTCACAAAGGACATGATAATAGTGGTTTTCTTTGGAATATTAGATTTCTCACTGGTTCATTGTTCTTTTATTTGTGGTCTAATATAACCTAATCTTTGATATACACTGTTGGTCACTCAGCATATTCCAATGCTGCTGACCGAAACATTATAGCGCTACACTTTTTGTTTTTATATTCATTGTCACAATTAGTCTAATTGGTGGTGTTGGCTGCTTACCTTTTCCACTACATTTTTCATTTTTTACATTCACTTATATTTGTTTGTTTGGTTGGCGCAGCAGCTTTCTTCTTATTTTTTACCTTTGAACTATTCTTATTAACCACTTCAGCCACGGAAGGATTTACCCCCTTCCTGACCAGAGCACTTTTTGCGATACGTCGCTTTAACTGACAATTGCACCCAAACAAAATTGACGTCCTATTTTTCCCACAAATAGAGCTTTCTTTTGGTGGTATTTGATCACCTCTGCGTTTTTTTATTTTTTGCGCTATAAACAAAAACTGAGTGACAATTTTGAAAAAAAGCAATATTTTTTACTTTTTGCTATAATAAATATCCCCAAAAAATATATAAAAAAACAAATTTCTTACACAGTTTAGGCCGATATGTATTCTTCTACATATTTTTGGTTAAGTAAATCGCAATAAGTGTATATTGATTGGTTTGCGCAAAAGTTATAGTGGGACAGATTTATGGCATTTTTATTATTATTTTTTTTTTATTAGTAATGGCGGCGATCTGCGATTTTTATCGTGACTGCGACATTATGGCGGACACATTAGACACTTTTGACACTATTTTGGGACCATTGTCATTTATACAGCGATCAGTGCTATAAAAATGAAAAAATAGTGGTAACCCCGCGCAGTGGAACTGAATAAAAGTAAACTTCAGGTAGACTGGAACTGCTGCCCCCCAGAATGCACTGATTACTGTGTAAATGACACTGGCAGGGAAGGGATTAACCACTAGGGGGCGATCAAGGGGTTAAGTGTGTCCTAGGGAGTAATTCTAACTGTAGGAGGGATGGGCTCACAACAACATGACAGAGATCACTACTCCTGATGTCAGGGAGCAGTAGATCTCTGTCATGTTGCTAGGCAGAACAGGAAATCGCGATCGCGGGCCCCCGGCAGACATCGAGTCTGCGGGCATGGGTAAAAAAAATCACAATAAGTGTATATTGATTGGTTTGCGCAAAAGTTATCACTTTTACAAAATAGGGGAAAGATTTATGCCATTTTTATTATTAATTTTTTTTTATTACTAGTAATGGCGGTGGTCAGCGATTTTTAGCGGGATTGCGGGGGACAGATCGGACACTTTTAACACTTTTTTGGGACCACTGACATTTATACAGCGATCGGAGCTAAAAAATAGCCACTGATCACTATATAAATGTCACTGGCAGGGAAGGGGTTAAATGTGTTACCTAGGGAGTGTTTCTAACTGTGGGGGGATGGGACTGCCCGGAGGAAGACGATCGCTATTCCTAGTCAGTAGGAACAACAGATCTGTCTCTCCTCCCGACAGAACGGAGATCTGTCTATTTACATTGACAGATGTCTGTTTTGTCTCTGTCAGGAGCGATCGCGGGTGGCCAGCGGGCATCGCACCCACCGGCCACGTGCATCGGCTCTGGCGTTGCGCCCCCTAGAGCTCTTAAGCGGTCGACGTACAGTTACAGCGATTCGCCCAGGGGAGCCAACCTGCCGCAGTATAACTGCAGCTGCTGGTCCTTAAGTGGTTAAAATTTAATTAAATTAAAGATGATCTCATTGCAGATCTGAATGGCACACATAAATGCAGTTCTGTATTCATGAATACATCATTAATTTTTTTTTTTGACAAACTTTAAATGTACCACTTAAACCTGAGGATCAAAGACACCTGCATCCCAGGAAAGAACATTTTTTGAAACCCGCAAAGAGGGGGACTTTAAAGGTGCCATAACACATCAATCATAAAAATGTTAATTTTTTTTTTTTTTTACTCCAACAGATACGAAAATGCAAACACATGTTTGACCAAAGAGCAATACCTCTCTCCCATGATGTTTCTAACACTCTATTAAACACTAGTATACCTTGGTAGAATTTCGAGTCTATGGAAGGATCCTCGTGTTTCCAATTTTTCTCCCTATGGCTTATTACTAATGGGGCTGGCTCTCTTTATGCATGAACTTTATTGAATCCTTGCAAAGGCTGTTTAGTCAATCTTTTGAATATCGATGTTGTGACAATACTTATAATGCTTTATGGCTCCTGAAGAAGCCGATTGGCGAAACATGTCGAGCGAAGAGCATTTGTCAACAACATAAGAAGTTGTATACGATATTCCATGCTTGATTTTACATTTGTTTGTATTTAGAAAAATCAGAGAGGGATTGCTGCACATAATACATTTATTTGTATTTACGTATCTTTTAATTTTGGAGTAAAATAAAAAAATAGACATTTCTATGATTGATGCGTTATGGCACATTTAAAGTCCACTTCTTTGCTGTTTTAACCACTTCAGCCCCGGAAGATTTTACCCCCTTCCTGACCAGAGCACTTTTTGCCATTCGGCACTGCATCGCTCTAACTGACAATTGCGCGGTCGTGTGACGTGGCTCCCAAACAAAATTGACGTCCTTTTTTCCCCACAAATAGAGCTTTCTTTTGGTGGTATTTGATTGCCTCTGCGGTTTTTATTTTTTGCGCTATAAACAAAAAAAAAGAGCGTCAATTTTGAAAAAAACACATTTTTTTAACTTTTTGCTATAATAAATATCCCCCAAAAATATATAAAAAACAATGTTTTTCTACAGTTTAGGCCGATATGTATTCTTCTACATATTTGTGGTAAAAAAAATCACAATAAACGTATGGTGATTGGTTTGCGCAAAAGTTATAGTGTCTACAAAATAGGGAATAGTTTTATGGCATTTTTATTATTATTATTTTTTTTACTAGTAATGGCGGCGATCTGCGATTTTTATCGGGACTGCGACATTATGGCGGACACATCGGACACTTTTGACACATTTTTGGGACCATTGTCATTTATACAGCGATCAATGCTATAAAAATGCACTGATTGCTGTAAAAATGTCACTGGCAGGGAAGGGGTTAACCCTAGGGGGCGATCAAGGGGTTAACTGTGTCCCCTAGTGTTTGTTCTAACTGAAGGGGGGAGGGGACTGTGTAGGGAAGATGACAGATCGCTGTTCATACTCTGTATGAGCAGACGATCTGTCTCTTCTCCCCTCAGAGAACCGGAAACTGTGTGTTTACACACACAGATCCCGGTTGTCGGTGTGCCACAAGCGATCGCAGGAGCCCGGCAAGATCACAACCGCCGGGCACTCGCATCGGCTCCGTGGGCGAGCAGCGCGCGCCCTTAGTGGCCACAGAGCGAAGCGACGTTACATAACGTCATTTCGCCCAGCCGTGCCATTCTGCCGCAGTAAAACGGCGGCGGCTGGTCGGCAAGTGGTTAAAAAATGTTCTTTCCTAGGATGTAGGTGTCTTTGATAGCCAGGGTTAAGTGGTACATTTCAAATTTGTAAAAAAATAAATAAATATTGATATATTCATGATTACAGAACTGCATTTATGTGTGCCATTCAGATCTGCGAAAGAGATCAGCTTTAATTTAATTTAATTGTGACCTGGTATCAGTCTCTTGGGGTCTGTGTACTACAGGGAGGGATCGCAAGGGATAGAAGCATCACAGAGAGCCAATCAGTTCATGTTCTGCCAAGAAGCATGCTGATAGGGGTAAAGGCAGAGTGACAGAGCAAGAAGCTCATTACTGTGCTGCTTCTCCTTTCATTGTCGAGTCACTGGCAGGGGCAGGTCCAGGGCAACCTGGGCTGGGAGGAAGTGGGTTGAATGATGCTGGTCATCCATCTGAGGACATCTAGTGGCCATGCTAGTACTATGGGGGAAATCTCTGGAGTGCATGTTTTTTCCTTTCAATTATTATTATTATTGGTTATTCATTTTATCTTGTTTTTTGGTTCTGCTTTAAGTGGAAAAGCAATGGATGCCTCCAGCTGAAGTACCTATGACCCTCAGCATGGTGCCAGTTATAAATGTCTTGCATATACCTCCAAGCATTGCAGTGTCATTTTTAATTCACTTGTGTCACCTTTTATTTCTGCAGAGTTGCTGTTTTGGATAAAGTCACCGATTTTTTGCTTTTCCTTGGCAAAGTTCTTGTTGCAGGGTCTGTCGGTAAGTGATTGGTTTATATTTTAACAACCAACTGGCCTGTCTACAGATCAGAAAAATGTGTGTTTTACTGAATTTTCCTCTGTTTTACCATTCTTTGTTTCCCTAGAAGCTTACAATCTAATATTCACATCCAGGGATGTATCCACCTTAGGGAACAGTCTGAAGACTCTTTATAGTTTTTTTTTTTTGTATAGTTTTAGGAATATGAAATAATCTTTCTTTTCTCTTGTTTGATTGTCTGTACAATTTTAACCACTTGCCTACAGGGCACTTTCACCCCCTTCCTGCCTAGGCCAATTTTCAGCTTTCAGCGCTGTCACACTTTGAATGACAATTGTGCGGTCATGCTACACTGTAACCATGTGAAATTGTTACCATTTTCTTTGCACAAATAGAGCTTTCTTTTTGTGGTATTTAATCACTGCTGGGTTTTTTATTTTTTACAAAAAAAAAGTCAGAAAATTTTGAAAGAATAAGTTTTTCTTAGTTTCTGTCAGTAAATTTTGTAAATAAGTAATTTTTCTTCACTGATGTGCGCTGATGAGGCAGCACTGATAGGCACTGATAGGCTGCACTGATGGGCAATGATGAGGTGGCACTTACAGGACCTGATGAGGCGGCACTTATGGGCACTGATTAGGTGGCACTGATGAGCACTGATAGGCAGTACTGATGGGTGGCACTGGTGGGCACTGATAGGTGACACTGGTGGGCACTGATGGGCTGCACTGATGAGCACTGAGGTGGCACTTATGGGAACTGATTAGGTGGCACTGATGAGGAGGCACTAATATGCCGCACTTATGTGCACTGATAGGTGGCACTGATGAGCACTGATAGGCACTACTGATGGGTGGCACTGGTGGGCACTGATAGGTGGCACTGGTGGGCACTGATAGGCTGCACTGATGGGCACTGAGGTGGCACTTATGGGAACTGATGAGGCGGCACTTATGGGCACTGATTAGGTGGCACTGATGAGGAAGCACTAATATGCCGCACTCATGGGCACTGATGAGCATTGATAGGCGGCACTGATGGGTGGCACTGGTGGGCACTGATGGGTGGCACTGGTGGGCACTGATAGGTGGCACTGGTGGGCACTGATAGGTGGCACTGGTGGGCATTGATGGGCGGCACTAATGGGCATTGATGGGCAGTACTGATAGGCTTCACTGATAGCCAGTACTGACTGGCATGACTAATGGGCACTGATTGGTGGCATTTGTGGGCACTGGTGGCGGTTTATTGTAATCGGGGCACTGATTACATGTCTCGATGTTCCCTGCGAGGAGAT
Source organism: Aquarana catesbeiana (assembly GCF_042186555.1). Classification (NCBI taxonomy): domain Eukaryota; kingdom Metazoa; phylum Chordata; class Amphibia; order Anura; family Ranidae; genus Aquarana; species Aquarana catesbeiana. Next base: position 316,147,303 of record NC_133330.1, read on the forward strand.
GCCGCGAATTGGCTCTCCTCGCCATGCACTCTGTCAGTGTGAGGCGATGAGAGTCGATTACCGGCATTTCCGTGTTTACATGTGACCAGCTGTGATTGGGCACAGCCAATCACATGGTTAAAGAGCCACGGCCGCGACTCTTTACAGAGATCGGGTGCGAGCCATGTTCTAGCAACACGGCGCGGCCGCAATCGCCACGCTGCGCTCCCCCGCGGACACACAGAGTGCGCCGTCATATGACGTCCACCCAGAACGAGAGCCGCACCGTCCCTCTGTCATTTGTCGGTGGGCGGCAAGCAGTTAGTAGTTCTGAATATAACGCATGTATAAAAAGTCTGCTGAAAGCACCAGACTAAAGAACTGAGAGTCCAAAATCTTTTAATAATGATTCTCAGTGACATCAAGAAACATCCAGATGTTTTGGAAGAGCAAAAGACTGACTTAAAAAAGAAGTGCAGGATATTAAAATACCAAACATTTATACTCACCTATGTGGCTGCATCATCAGTGCGATGCTGTAGTTGTCCCCCCAATGGCTTTACCCCAAGAACTGAGGGATCAAAGACTGCTGATCACTCCGTTTTTGGGTTGGCTCTGAGCACAAAGCGGTGACTGTCAGTCACCGTTCCGTGCTCTGCCCCTCCAGCGCTCACTCGAGCTCTAGGCTGTGGAAGGGGTGGGAGTGGCTGGCTCGGGCTCTCGGTGGCGTGCTGCGAGGCTGAGCCAGCTGTCGGTCAGGCATCTGGGCGGATCCTGACATTATTGTTGGGATCCCTGCAAAGTCTGGTCTGGCTCTGTGACATCAGATGACAGTGGGGTTTACCCTACTGTCGGCTGATTCTGGGTCACAGAAGTGCAGAACTAAGTGCACTGCTGTAACTCACAGGAGAAGTATGTTTAAAAGCAATTTGGTCATACTTCTCCGTGTATAATAGGAGGGATTCAAAAAGGCAAATTTACCAAAATAATTTTTTAGAGAAGATAGACATGATTGCTCAGAAGCAAAATAGCAGCGAAGCGTGCTATTAATCAATTAACCATTTGACCTCCGGAAGGTTTACCCCCCTTCATGACCAGGGCATTTTTTGCGATACAGCACTGCGTTACTTTACCTGACGATTGTACAGTCGTGCAACGCTGTACCCAAATAAAATGTCCTTTTTTCCCAAAAATAGAGCTTTCTTTTGGTGGTATTTGATCACCCCTTCAGTTTTTATTTTTTGCGCTATAAACAAAAAAAAGACCAACAATTTTGAAAAAAACAATATTAAAAATAAATAAATATAAAAAAATTTTTTACTAGTAATGGTGGCCATTTACTAGCGACCTATAGCAGGACTGCGATATTGTGGCGGCCAGTCAGGATACTAACTGACACTTTTGACATTTTTTGGGGACCAGTGACACTAATCAGTGCTAAAAAATATGCACTGTCACAGTACTAATGACACTGGCAGGGAAGGGGTTAGCATCAGGGGGGATCAAAGGGTTAAATGTGTGCCTGACCAGTGCTTTACTACTGCGGGGGAGGTGCTTGTACTAGGAGAAGGCATGGATCTTGCCCCTGCTTAGCAGAGACACAGGATCCATGTCCTCTGTAGTGACAGAACGGCGATCTGCCTTGTTTACATGGGCAGACTGCCGTTCTGTCTGTGTACCGAAGCATTGGCGAGTGCCAGTGGACATCGAGTCTGCTGTACCTGCTGATCAACTCCCACTGTGTCTAATCACAGTGGGAGCGGGCTGACCATGGCACTCGCGTGGGTCCCGGAAGTGCAGGGTCACGTACTAGGTACGTGATCCTGTGCAGGAGAGCCACCTTGCCACCCTATATTTACAGTATACGATCGGCAAGTGGGTAATATTGGTGATTTGTGCCATTTTAAGTCCCTCCAGGTATACACAACATTTGAGCCCTTAAGAAGGGGAAGACCTTTTGCACCCCTGAAATGTGTTGGCTGTTTCGTGTTGTCTTGTTGTAACCGAGAATCATCACTGAAAGATTTCAGTGTCTCAGTTCTTTAGCTTGGCGCTCTTATTAGACTTTTTGTATCTACAGTGCTTTGAAAAAGAATATTCCCCTTCCTGATTTTTTTTTTTTTTTTTGCATATTTGTTACACTTAAATGATTCAGATCATCAAACACATTTTATTATTACACAAAGATAACCCGAGTACATTCAAAATGCAGTTTTAAAATGATGATTTCATTTATTAAGGGAAAAAAAGCTGACCAAACCTGCCTGGCCTTATGTGAAAAAGTAATTGCCCCCCCTAAACCTAATAACTGGTTGTGCCACCCTTGGCGGCAACAACTGCAATCAAGCGTTTAATTACTGGCAATGAGTCTTTCACATCTCTGTGGATGAATTTTGTCGCACTCTTCTTTGCAGAATTGTTTTAATTCAGCCACATTGGAGGGTTTTCCAGAATGAACAGTCTGTTTAAAGCGGAGTTCCAGTCGTTTTTTTGTTTATTTAAAGTCAACAGCTACAGAAAAGTGTAGCTGCTGACTTTTAATAAACAATCACTCACCTGTCCCACGATCGAGCGGTGCACTCACCCACGCTGTGTTCTCCCTGTGTCCTCCCTCGGTGGCGCCGGCATCTTTACTATGGGAACCCGGCTGTGACAGCTTTCAGTTTCACAGCCAGGTTCCCACTGCGTGTTCTCGAGCTGCGAAGCTTTTCGTGACTAGTCCCAAAGTCTTCTAGGACCTGTCATATATCCCAGAAGAGGGGAGAGGGAGAGCTTCTACTTCCAATCGCCTAGGCGACTTAAACGGAAGTGGGAGCAGGTACTTGTCAAAATTGGGTACCTGCTCCCCCCCTCCTCCCCAAAAGCTCAGTTACACATACAGGAGTCGGGGAGGAGGCCTTAAAGCGGAAGTTCCACTTTTGGGTGGAACTCCGCTTTAAGGTCATGCCACAGCATCTCAAAAGGATTGAAGTCTGGACTTTGACTTGGCCGCTCCAAAACCTTAAGGCCCCTTTCACACTGTCGGACCGTTCAGGTCCGCCTGTCAGTTTTGTCGGCGGATCTGAACGGGCGCTCCATGTTAGTCTATGGAGCCACGGATGTCAGCGGTGACATGTCCGCTGACACCTGACCCGGTTCGATCCGCTAAAATCAGACGGATGGCCCTACGTTTCGCATCTGTCCCTGGCGGATCGGATCGGGTGAGATCTGATGAAAACGGACATGCTGCCCATTTTTGTCCGATCCCTCCATAGGAATCAACGGCGCTCGACAAGCCCCTCCCCGCTCAGTGAGCAAAAAGGGACCTGTCATCCGCCGGCTCAGCCGAGATCAACGGAGAGATCTCCCGCTGAGCTGGCGGACTCCGTGGCAGTGGATCCGCCTCGTGTGAATGAGGCCTAATTTTGTTTTGTTTTATGAGCCATTCAGAGGTGGACTTGCTGTTGTGTTTCGGATCATTGTCCTGCTGCATAACCCAAGTGCACTTGAGCTTGAGGTCAAGAACTGATGGCCGGACCTTCTCCTTCACGACTTTCTGGTAGAGTGCAGAATTCATGGTTCCATCAATTATGGCAAGTTGTCCAAGGTCGTGCAGCCGCAAAGCAGCCCCAGACCATCACACTGCCACCACTATGTGTGACTGTTGGTATGATGATCTTTTTATGAAATGCTGTGTTTGTTTCACGCCAGAGGTAACGAGACGCACGCCTTCCAAGAAGTTAAACTTTTGTCCCCTCAGTCCACAGAATAATTTGCCCACAAATCTAGGGGATAATCAAGATTTTTTTTTGGCGAAATGTGAGACGAGCCTTTGTGTTCTTTTTGGTCAGCAGTGGCTTTCGTCTGGGAACTCTCCCATGGATGCCATTTTTGCCCAGTCTCTTTCTTATTGTTGAATCATGAACACTGATCTTACCTGAGGCAAGTGAGGCCTGCAGTACTTTAGATGTTGTTCATGGTTCTTTTATGACCTCCTGGATGAGTCGTCATCGTGCTTTTGGTGTGATTTTGGTAGGTCAGCCACTCCTGGGAAGGTTCACCACTGTTCCAAGTTTTCTCCATTTGTGGATATTGTCTCCCACCATGGATTGCTGGAGTCCCAAAGCCTTTTAAATGGCTTTGTAACCCTTCCCAGATTGATACATTTCAATTGCTTTGTTTCTCATCTTTTCTTGAATTTCTTTAGATGGTGGCATGATGTGTTGCTTTTTGAGATCTTTTAGCAGGTTTCACTTTGTCAGACAGCTTCCTTTTAAGTAATTTTTTGATTCAACAGTTCTGGCAGTAATCAGGCCTGGGTTTGGAAAGTAAAATTTAACTCAGCTTTCCAAAAAAATGTGGTTACTCACACTTCAGTTATGATTTAGCAAGTGGGGGGCAATTTCTTTTTCACATAAGGCCAGACAGGTTTGGACAGCTTTTTCCCTTAAAATTAAATCATCATTTAAAAACTGAATTTTGTATGTATTTACTCCGATAATCGTTTTGTAATATTAAAATTTGTTTGATGATCTGAATTATTTAACCACTTCAATACCAGGCACTTAGACACCTTCCGGCCCAGGCCAATTTTCAGATTTCAGCGCTGTCGCAATTTAAATGACAATTGCGCAGTCATGCTACACCAAACAAATTTTTTATCATTTTGTTCCCACAAATAGAGCTTTCTTTTGGTGGTATTTGAAAAAAAATTTTTGAAAAAAAACAAGTTTTTCTTTGTTTCTGTTAAAATTTTTTGTAAATAAGTACGTTTTCTTCTTCAATGACGGGCACTGATAGGGCTGCACTGACAGGCACTGATATGGTGACACTGATGGGCACCGATGAGGTGGCACCAATGAGGTGGCACTGATGAGGTGGCACTGCTGGGCACTGATGATGGGCACTGATAGGTGGCACTGATGGGCACTGATAGGTGGCACTGGTATGCGGCACTGATGGGCACTCATAGCTGGCACCGATGGGCACTTGTAGGTGGCATTGATGGGTACTTATGGGTGGCACTGATGGGTACTTATGGGTGGCACTGATAGGTGGCATGGATGGGCACTGATGGGCACTGATAGGTGGGCACTGATGGGCACGGATGGGCACTGACAGGTGGCACCGATGGACACTGATGGGTGGCACTGATGACACTAATGAGTGGCATTGCTGGGCATCACTGAAATATAATGGTGCCAATCAGTGCCCATTTGTGGGCACTAATTGGCACAGATTGGGCACAGACTGGGCACATTGGGCACATGTGGATGGCCATGGAGTACATACCTGGCCATCCACATGTTTCCCCCTTCCCTTGTGGTCCTAGTGGCGTCCCTGGTGGTCCAGTGTGGTCATCTGAGGGGGGGCTGCGCCGACCGGCTCTCCTCTACTCGCGTCTGTCAGACGGGAGTGAGGAAAAGCCGATCAATGGCTTTTCCTATTGACATTGTGATCAGCTGTGATTGGACACGGCTGATCACATGGTAAAGAGCCTCCGCCGGATGCTGTTTACCAAGATCGGTGGAGCGGTGTATCAGACTGACACACCGCTTCACGATCGCCGTGATGCATGCCCGCGCGGCGGCATGTTATCCTGCCGGACGTCATATGAGTCAGGATAACTGAACCACTTCCCGCCCGGCCTATAGCAGAATGACGGCTGGGCGGGAAATGGTTAAAGTAGAAGTCCACCCTAACACTAAAATCCCTGCATCTACAGACATCCACGATCTAACACTAACCTATCTAGCCCTGTAAAGAAGAAATCAGTATACATACCTTTTTTGAAGCCGATTCGACCCGATCCCACGCTGAGCTGTCATTTGCAGCTTCGCTGTGGAGGCGGGGGCAGAGGAGCCAGCCGACAACGGAAGCCCCATAGTAACTCTATGGGTGATGTCACTCCCCATTCATTTCACAGCCGTTGTCAGCTGTGTCCTCTGCAGAGCTTCCCCTGCTTTAGACCGGATCGGCTTCAAAAAAGTATGTATACGGATTTCTTCTTTACAGGGCTATATAGGTTAGTGTTAGATTGTGGATGTCTGTAGATGCAGGGATTTTCTGTTAGGGTGGACTTCTATTTTTCTCTAATGCCCCGTACACACGGTCGGACATTGATCGGACATTCCGACAACAAAATCCTAGGATTTTTTCAGACGGATGTTGGCTCAAACTTGTCTTGCATACACACGGTCACACAAAGTTGTCGGAAAATCTTATCATTCTGAACGCGGTGATGTAAAACACGTACGTCGGGACTATAAACGGGGCAGTAGCCAATAGCTTTCATCTCTTTATTTATTCTGAGCATGCATGGCACTTTGTGCGTTGGATTTGTGTACACACGATCGGAATTTCCGACAACGGATTTTGTTGTCGGAAAATTTTATAGCCTACTCTCAAACTTTGTGTGTCGGAAAATCCGATGGAAAATGTGTGATGGAGCCTACACACGGTCGGAATTTCCGACAACAAGGTCCTATCACACATTTTCCGTCGGAAAATCCGACCGTGTGTACGGGGCATAAGTGTGACAAAAATCAGGAAGGGGCAAATACTTTTTCACAGCACTATAAATTTCAAACATTTGGGCCTCTCATTTTAGGGTTACCCTGTTTGTTCCAAGAGCAACCTTAATGGAGCCACTGTGCGCCATCTGAATTTTATTGACCTAATTCCTCCATTATCCATTGATGTGTTCAAAACCAGCACATCTGTTCCTGTACATTCAATAGCAGGCACAAAGTGACTTCTAATAGGACATTTTAGTTTTAACCAAAATAATCACATGACACAAGGAATGAGCTTTATGAAAGAATGGCATCATTTTTTTTTTGTACCTAGGACAGCATGATGTCTAAGGCATCGGGGCTTGTAAGGGCACCAAGAACCCACTGAACAGTGAAGGTTATCAGTCTCCTGCCCCTCCCAAGGGTGCACTCACACTGGCGGCTTTAACCGTGCCTATGCATCGTGCACCCCCTTGGTCTGGTTCATTGTAAAGTGTGAGTATTCCAAACTGTGCCTGGCAACAGTCAAGCTTGCCATGCCCAGGACCACTTGCAAGATTTGGTCCGGGGCACGTTTCACTTGTGGTCAGGTACAGTTTGGCTTAATGTGAGTTCAGTGTGAACTCACCTTAAATAACTGAGCACAGAAGCAGGGCTTGCTGTGGTCCGGTTGGCAGAGGTTCTTCATGGTTCATGATGAAATGAGTTCAGTAATCCACAGAACATGTAGAAAATCCGTCCGGATCCACCATGTGACCAGCATGTAAGCTATCAGTGGACAACAAACTTTCTTAGATATACAGTAAAAACCTTGGTTTGCGAGCATAATTCATTCCAGAAACATGCTTGTAATCCAAAGCACTGGTATATCAAAGCAAATTTCCCCATAAGAAATAATGGAAACTCAAATGATTCGTTCCACAACCATTTATTCATAAGTCCTTCAGTTTATAGTCTAAATAAAAAGATTATAGCAATGCGATTGGTTGTGTAACCATAAAATGTCCATCCACAAATGGAAGCCTCCACAAGGGGATTAGAAGCAAAATCCAGCAGGAGCTCCAGAGTATAAAAGAGAAGAGAGGCGCCTCTAAGTGTAGCAATATGTTGCTAAATGTTGAACCTTCATTAAATGTAACCATATTGCTACACTTAGATGCAACTCTCTTCTCTTTTATACTCAGCTGTGACATGACGCTACTTGTATATCAAGACATAGCTTGTATATCAAGTCAAGCTTTATAAAAAAAATGTGCTTGTCTTGCAAAACGCTCTCAAACCAAGTTACTCTCAAACCAAGGTTTTACTGTACATATATTATTCTGAAGGGTGTTGGTAACCAGGGTCTGTATGCAGGATTTTATATTTTAATTGGTATTTGTTAAGAAAGTATGTTCTGCTATGCTAAGGATAAAAGCACCTTATATTTTATGGGTGGAATAATAATTTTTAATCAATAATACATTTGAAAAAGCTTTTTAATGCTAGAATAATTTGTATGTTCTATATGTAGCAATAACTCTCGGTGGAGCTGCTGGTTTAAAGCGGGCTTGTTACCTTCACTCTCGATACCTCTGTTTCACCGGCACTGGGTCTAGGGTTCCGTTGAGTTTACCTCTGGACGATATAAGCACCAAAAACTTGAGTAGGTTTTCCAATGCTTTAATAAAACGAACTAGGGAAGTAGCAGGAAAGAGGTAGTAGGAAAGCTGCAGGGAAGCTCAAATACCTTTCTGTTGTATTTCTTCAGAACATTCTTTGCAATTGAACACTTGTAATTGAATAGTCTCCCCTTTCGTAGGATTTATTCTTTGCCCGCCTGGATAGACATCTTTCACTTGCCTAGCAGCCAGCACGCAGCATGAACAAAAGTCTCTGCCACAGACTTATCTGAAATAAAACCCATACGATCCTCTGCCACAGGATGTATTGGTTTGTGATGAATGTCAGACACAGCACTTGAACCTTTAAGCCAACCCGGCAGTACTATACTGTAAGATTACTTCGGAATGTGTCCTCCAACCGAGTCACCAGGCCCCTCTCCAGACCAGCACACTGCATGATCCTTCCATGACGGGTCCTCCCCTGGGATCTCCTCGGTTGTCCAGCTTCTTCACTCTGGATAGACAGCTCCGGACCATTCCTCTGCCACTGTGGTAGGCCCCAGACAAGCTTCTGGGCCCCCCCACACGCCGCAGCGACGCGGGCCTCCGGAACGGAGGACCACGAGGTGGTACTCTTAACACATACCTGTCGGCCAGGAGGGCCAGCAGGTGGCTGAAAAAGAACCCTAAAACATGGCATCTGTCCCATAAATACCCTCTCCCAGAATGCAACTCGGAGGACCACCTCCACCGAGTTATCTCCGGGACAGAGGAACACTCATTCGCTTCAACACGTTGCTTTTCCAACACCTGCCGATGGTGACAACGACACCCACCGGCACAATGTGGAACTACATGCAACGTCAGGCAAGCTGGAACAGAGGCAAATCTAACTTCCTGTGATAAGCGACCCACTAAATTTACCTATCAGCAGTAGATAAAAATCTACCAGCGCTACATATATGTTAGCACCCTTAATGTCCAAATACTGAAAACAAGGTATAGAGGCCTTTAAAGGGGATGTGGTGCACTATCCTACAAGGCCAGCTGCAATTTTCTATGGTTGACAGAGGTAATGATGTAAGTGTGCCTGGGAACACTTGCTTAGGCCACTTTAAGACGGGACGGACTCCGTCAAGCTGATCCGCCTGCTCAGCGGGGGGATCTCTCTGCTGAGCTCTGCTGAGCTCTGCTGAGCAGGCAGATGACAGGTCCGTGTCTGTTCCGCTATGCAGAGCAGACACAGACACAGGGCGCTGTTCTCTATGGGGCAGTAAGATGGAAACTGACTGCCAGTTCTTTTCCATCCAACTTTCATCTGATCCGCCGGACGGATGGTCACTGTATCCCCATCTGTCTGTTTTTGACGGACCAGATCGAATCGGATGCCGGCCGGTGTCAGGAGAGCTATGGATGGTCTGATTGGGTCCGCCTGAAAAAACGGACTGGGGGACGCGATCAGTCCATTGATGTGAAAGGTGTGTAATAACCCAGTGGCATTGCAGACCGGGGGGGCATGGGTAGGGGGATAGTTAAACTTAGGCAAGGTTCAGTATAACTGTGCCCACTGTTAGTGCACCCTAAGTTATAACCCCCCCTTGTGGCCTCACACTACAGGGGTATCGATAAGGGCATCAGTTTTGTGGCTGGAGTAGGTAGGGATGTGAAAGCTCTGCTCTATTCAGGTCAAAGGGTATTTAGGCACCCACTTCATGTTCATATTTCTAAATATATGGGATACAATAAAATCTGAGAATTCCTGCAATTAAGGCATTTGAACTGATAGAAAATTCTCCTGCTCGGAGTTCTGCTGTAACAAAATGTGTTGCTTGCCCTTTTGCTCTGCATGTAATAAGCCAGATGATTTTTTGAATAAGCTTTATTTCTATTTGTATGTATCTGTAGGAGTCCTGGCTTTCTTCTTTTTCACAAGAAGAATACCTTATATTTCTGATGAAGCTCCATCTTTGAATTACTATTGGGTGCCACTCTTGGTAAGTGACTTTAATAATAAATACATATGAATACAGATATAAATACAGAATCACATATGAGACGAGCCAAGGTTCTGGTTTAGTTTCCTGTCCTCCCCGGGGCTGACTCCATAATGCTTTCCTTCAGCACTCTTGATCTGTGGAAATCTTGTTGTAAGATACCATAGAGAACAATGGCAGTACCTGGTACATGTGATGAGCTAGAGACAGAGGCTTCCTTTATTCTCTATGGTGTCTTCTGATACATGCACAGATTTTAGGGAAGACTGGTAACGCCTTTGAAATAATTTTTTTTAACAAGACACAACCAGAAATGGCATTACGTATCCAAAAGCGACCTCTTATGGGGTCTCACAAATTTCAGTGCATCCTTACAGGGTGGCAATATGTACTATGGGATAACAAGTGACCCTCAGAAAATCTTAGGTTACACCTGCGGGAATTTAGCCATGTTTCTTATATTAAAGTTTAGGTAATCTTATATTTTCCTTCCCTCCTTCATCCTCCCCCCTTCATCAACATGCTAATAAATTCAGTTTTCATTACATATCTCATTTTAGACTTTATCACTTAGTCTCTGTGCTTCTCTATGCAATGCATGTGTAGCAGCCTCCCCCAGCACCCCCCTAATTACCTAATTACCTGAGCCTCATCTCTCTCCAGCGATGTCCACGAATGTCTAAGCCGTTTGGGACACTCCTCCTGAATGGCTGAGACACAGCAGCGGCGCCATTGGCTCCCGCGGCTGTCAATCAAAGTCAGTCAGCCAATAAGGGGAAAGAGGGGGCGGGGCTGGGTCGGGGCTCCGTGTCTGAATGGACACACAAAACTGTGACTCGACTCAGGTGCCCCCATAGTAAGCTGCTGACTGTGGGGGCATTTGATAGGAGGGGAGGGGCCAGGAGCAGCGAAGAGGGACCCGAGAAGAGGAGGATCCCGGCTGCTCTGTGCAAAACCAACTGCACAGAGGAGGTAAGTATAACATGTTTGTTATTTTTATAGAAAAAAAACGAGACTTTACAAATCACTTTAAGGGCTCTCAGCAGTGGGCTGGCTTTTGGGAGGAGTCATGCAAATATATATACATAGAAACCTAGAAAAGTGACGGCATAAAAAAGACCAAGTGGTTTATCGAGTCTGGCCTTTTTTTTTTTACATGTTTAGATTTTGGGGGGGGGTTTCTTTTTTGTCTGAGTATCTGAGTATAGGTTTATATTTGTACCAAGCATGTTTGAAACCACTTACTGTTGACTGACTCACTACCTCTGCTGGAAGTCTATTCCAAGCATCAACAGTAAAATAATACAGTGAAATATGAAAAAAATGCTGTAATGGTTGAATTTCATCCTGGAGGAGTGGGTGTTCCTAGGCAGACTGTATTTGCCTGCACGCTACCCTAAGTAACGCCTATATGTGATGCTGAGTATCCATCACTCAATTTAATCTTCATAATAAACAGTAGAGGAAGTAACTGAACGTGTTCTCCACAGCAACCAATCAGATTCCAGCTCTCTTTTTAAAGTGGTTGTAAACCACCAGAAAAAAAAAACAAAAAAAACTGCAAGACAAAGGCATAATGAGCTAGTATGCATAGCATACTAGCTCATTATGAAATACTCACCTTAGATCGAAGCCCACGCATCGGTCCTGGCACACTGCTCTGCCTGGCAACATGTCTCCCGGAATTATTTCCGGGTATCGTGGGGCTCCGGCGCTGTGATTGGCCGAAGCCGTGATGACATCACTCCTGCGCATGCGCACGGGAGCCGGAACATCAGCTGAAGCAATAGCACGAACAAGCCGTTGCTTCCATGGGCATGTGCTGATGACGTCGGCACATGCTGATACAGGGGATATTTCCTAAACCGTGCAGGTTTAGGTGAAATCCACGGTAGCTACAGGTAAGTCTTATTATGGGCTTACCTGTAGTGAAAAGTGGTCTGTAAGGGTTTACAACCACTTTAAAGTGATTGTGAGGGTTTTTTTTTTTCTTTTAAATAACAAACATATCATACTTACCTCCACTGTGCAGCTCGTTGTGCACAGAGTGGCCCCGAACCTCGTCGTCTGGGGTCCCCCTGCAGCTCTCGCGGCTTCTCCCCGCATCAGATAACCCCCTAGGAGAGTGTGCTCTCCCGGGGGGGGGGGGTTACCTTGCGGGCGCGCTTCCGAATCCAGCATTTGCATTCATAGACACCAATGCCAGACTCAGCCCCGCCCCCCGGCGCTCGCTGCTATCAATCTATCCAATCAAGGAATGGGACCCCGTGAAGAGAGGGAGAGCGCGTCTCCGCTGACAGAAATACGGGGCTCAGGTAAGTAAAACAGGGGGCTGGGGGGCCACTCACTGCCAGGTGTTTTTTTACCTTAATGCATAGGATGCCTTAGGGTGAAAAGACACGAGGGTTTACAACCCCTTTAATGTTAGAAGAAGACCTGCTGTAATTGGTTATTAAGGGTAACACAGACACCTTTTTATCCTTTAGTTTTAAAATATATTCCTAATGCACAAACACACATTAGATTTTATTAGACAGGTCTGAGTAGTTCAATAACTTAATTACATTGCTGTAAAGTGATAGAGATCATTTTGTTATAGTGAAATGTCATTGTAAAATCATTTATTTCTCTTCCCTGCAGACAGTGATCATTGGATCTTACCTTGTAGCACATGGATTTTTCAGCGTCTATGCCATGTGTGTCGACACACTTTTCCTGTGTTTTTGTAAGTATTGCATTTTATAGGGGGAACCCTCCCACCCCACCCCACCCCACACAACAAAGTTTTGTCTGCCAATTCATATCATTCCTGGCTTTCTGACAAAATACATTTTGCTAGGTCTGGAACCAGCTTACCCTCCCGCCCCCCAAAGAAACTGGAATGATCCTAAGTCAAAGTTGGGAGGAAGAGGGGTGAGAAAAGCTGAGCTGATAAGTCACTGCTGGGAGGGTAACAGGGTATGCTGTGCTGCTGGGTCCCTGCTGGGAGGGAAGCGAGGTGAGCTGAGCAGCTGGGGCCCTGCTGGGAGGGAAGCGAGGTGAGCTGAGCTGCTGGGGCCCTGCTGGGAGGGAAGTGGGGTGAGCTGAGCTGCTGAGTAAGTGCTTGGAGTGAAGAGGGGTGAGCTGAGATGCTGGGGCCCTGCTGGGAGGGAAGCGGGGATGAGCTGAGATGCTGGGGCCCTGCTGGGAGGGAAGCGGGGATGAGCTGAGATGCTGGGGCCCTGCTGGGAGGGAAGCGGGGATGAGCTGAGATGCTGGGGCCCTGCTGGGAGGGAAGCGGGGATGAGCTGAGATGCTGGGGCCCTGCTGGGAGGGAAGCGGGGATGAGCTGAGATGCTGGGGCCCTGCTGGGAGGGAAGCGGAGATGAGCTGAGATGCTGGGGCCCTGCTGGGAGGGAAGCGGGGATGAGCTGAGATGCTGGGGCCCTGCTGGGAGGGAAGCGGGGATGAGCTGAGATGCTGGGGCCCTGCTGGGAGGGAAGCGGGGATGAGCTGAGATGCTGGGGCCCTACTGGGCGGGGAGCAGAGTGAGCTACGCTGCTGAGTAAGTGCTTGGAGGGAAGAGGGGTGAGCTGAGCTGCTGGGGCCCTGCTGGGAGGGAAGTGGGGATGAGCTGAGATGTTGGGGCCCTGCTGGGTGGAGAGCAGGGTGAGCTAAGCTGCTGAGTAAGTGCTGGGAGGGAAGCTGGGTGAGCTGAGCTGCTGGGGCCCTGCTGGAGGGAAGCAGGGTGAGCTGAGCTGCTGGGAGGGAAGCGGGGTGAGCTGAGCTGCTGGGGCCCTGCTGGGAGGGGAGCAAAGTGAGCAGAGCTGCTAAGTGCTTGGAGGGGAGCAGGGTGAGCTGAGCCGTTAAATCACCAATGTGATTGGAGAACAGGGGTAGCTGAACAGCTGAGTCATTGCTGGGAGGGGGAAACTGGGGAAGCTGAGCTGATGAGAGAAAGACCTTTGACCCATTCAGTGCTTTTGATGTAAACTGTTCCATAGTGCCTGTTGCTACAGAGGTCAGTGAGGGCTTGTTTTAAAGCTCACTTTCTGCTACAAATGTCAATGTGACTTTTGGGTTATCAGTATCTAAAAGACCAGTAATGGACTAGGCCATCAGAATTTCACATCGGGCTTCACTGTGATGTAGTTTTTGTTGTATGACATTAGAGTCTGCATGATAAATCCATATAGTTGCTTTCACATAAAACATAGTAATTTCTCTTCCTTATACTCTAGCAAGGATGGAACAGTTAGAAACTTATTTTCATTACGTATAAAGTACATTAATTATATAGACTTTGGTGGATTCACAAATTGCGATCACATAGGTGTTCCAGTAAAACCTCATGGAGGGAGCATAATGCGGAGTCAACCCACCGGTTCTCGCTAGCTTATTTGCGCTCCCTGTTTCTGTTCTTTTGTCCGTATTTGTATTTTCTTTGTTGTACTTTCTTACTGTTTCTTCATATGCAACAAATGAATCTCCAGCCAGTGGGGGTTATTCTATAAATTTACTTTGACCAAAATGTAATAACTGTATTCTCTAAAACAAGTGAAAATATAAGATTTAATGTCAACTTGTCTCCACTCTATCGGTGGACCTTCTCTGATGTTACTTTTAACTCATATGGGAGGCTTCAACTTCTTGACTTTGAGACTTAAGCCTGCCCAACAATAGCGATCAGCCCCATCCAGCTATCAGCCCCCTGTCCATTTAGAATGTGTTATTGGCCAATAAGGTCATTTCTTTGGAATGGGGACTATTGGATTGGTGGGGGCTTAGCACCATGTATGGGCAAGGCTTAAGGCACATATTCAAGGCTACAAGAGCAAATTGAAAGTTTTCCCTGTTGGGACAACAATGGGGATCTTCTGGAGAAAGAAGGTAATAGATACCTTGTAATATCTGCCTAAAATGTATTTAAAGACTAAACAACGAACTTCTTCTTTTATTTGGTTCATGTTAAATATACCCTTGAAAGTGTTTTTTATTATCTGTTTGATAAGTTCAAAAAGCATCTGTTGATCCTGCCAGAAACCTTGTGTGAAAACTGCCTGTGCTGACTTTTAACAGCTACGGTGTTTTTAGGTAAAGTGGTTGTAAAGGCTGTAGGTTTTTACCTTAATGCATTCTATGCATTAAGGTAAAAAACCTTCTGTGCCAGAGGATCCCCAACATCCCCCCATACTTACCTGAGCCTGATCTTGTTCCAGCTCTGTGCATGAGAGTAGCGGGTCCCTCCACTCTCTCCCTTCTCACTGGGTAGATTGATAGCAGCGGGAATAATTGGCTCCCACTGCTGTCAATCAAATTCTGTGAGGAGGCGAGGGGGGCGGGGCCGAGCTGCCCTGTCTGTGTCTATAGACGCAGACAGGACAGCTTGGGCGCAAGCCCGCATGAGTGCTCCCATAGCAGGCAACTTCCTATGGAGGCACTTGCTGAAGAGGAGCCAGGAGTGCTGGCGGGGGACCCGAGAAGAGGAGTATCAGGGCTGCTCTGCGCCATACATGGCACAGAGCAGGTAGGTAGACCTTGTTTATTATTTTCATTTTTTTTTAAATAAAGCTTTTCTATAACTTTACCTCTTGGGGGTACAGAACCACACCCTTCTATGTTATGTAGAATAGAAAAGGAGTGTTTTATTTCTGATGTCCAGATACAGAAGGTTGAGTGAGCATTGCCATCCTAGGACAGGAAGTGTTTTACTGGCACAGGTAAAAATAAAGGAAACAAAAAGCCTGAAAAAAGAAAATCAATAGAGCCACCACATCAAAGGACTGATAAACGGCAATATATGTTTGTTTTTGGGTTTAAAGCAACACTTTTATCTTTAGAGTGAAAGAGCTTTCCCACTTTAAGCTGATTATTGAAATGTTCATAGATCAAATTAACATTTAAAAAAAATTGCTGTAACAATAAGTAGGATCATGTACAACACAAACAATATTCCTATTAGGGGATAACATTTACAGCCTGCATCTAATGCCCCGTACATGCGGTCGGATTTTCCGATGGAAAATGTGTGATCGGAGCATGTTGTCGGAAATTCCGACCGTGTGTGGGCTCCATCGGACATTTTCCATTGGATTTTCCGACACACAAAGTTTGAGAGCAGGATATAAAATTTTCCGACAACAAAATCCGTTGTCGGAAATTCCGATCATGTGTACACAAATCTGATGGACAAAGTGCCACGCATGCTCAGAATAAATAAAGAGATGAAAGCTATTGGCCACTGCCCCGTTTATAGTCCCGACGTATATGTTTTACGTCACCGCGTTCAGAATGATCGGATTTTCCGACAACTTTGTGTGACCGTGTGTATGCAAGACAAATTTGAGCCAACATCCGTCGGAAAAAATCCTAGGATTTTGTTGTCGGAATGTTCGAACAAAGTCCGACCGTGTGTACGGGGCATAACATACACTATATTACCAAAAGTATTGGGATACCTGCCTTTACACACGCACATGAACTTTAATGGCATCCCAGTCTTTGTCTGTAGGGTTCAACATTGAATTGGGCCCCCCTTTGTAGCTATAACAGCTTCAACTCTTCTGGGAAGGCTGTCCACAAGGTTTAGGAGTGTCTCTATGGGAATGTTTGTCCATTCTTCCAGAAGAGCATTTGTGAGGTCAGGCATTGATTTTGGATGAGAAGGCCTGGCTCACAGTCTCCACTCTAAATCATCACAACTCGCTCATCCATGTCTTTATGGACCTTGCTTTGTGCACTGGTGCGCAGTCATGTTGGAACAGGAAGGGGCCATCCCCAAACTGCACAGAGTCCTGACCTCAACCCGATAGAACACCTTTGGGATGAATTAGAGAGGAGACTGCGAGCCAGACCTTCTCATCCAACATCAGCGCCTGACCTCACAAATGCGCTTCAGGAAGAATAGTCAAACATTCCCATAGACACACTCCTAAACCAGACTGAGATGCATTAAAGTTCATGTGTAAAGGCAGGCGTCCCAATACATTTGGTTGCTCCAAAATAGCGTAAAAATCAACCCATGGTTGAAACAGAAGAAGGCAAAAATAGGGATAACATTCTTGAATCACTAAATTGTGTCTATAGTCAACACTCTTCTTTTATAGGTTTGGATAGAGTACAGAGGGGATAAAACCCAGACAGTCAGTTTATTTTGTGCTGTCTGTGTCGACACAACAGGAAGTGAGAAAAATCTCTCCTCGTGGGAAGATTTCTAACCAATTCTTGATCCGGTGAAACCCCTAGAACAGTGATTCTCAACCAGGGTTCCGTGGAACCCTAGGTTTCCTCAAGAGGTTGCTAGGGGTTCCTTCAGCATTGGGCAATTTCTGCCTCTCAGATAAGTTCCCACTGTTCCCAAGATCCCATTGATCTTTTTAGCTATCTGTAAGGAGGTAATTCTTCCCAATGACCACAAGTGTAAGGACCATTCTTCCCACCGACCATCACACTAATGTATCATGAATTGTAGATTTCTAATTTTTAGCTGGGGTTCCCTCAAGTCTGGAGAACTATTTCAAGGGTTCCTCTGTGTTGAAAAGGTTGAGAAAGGCTGCCCTAGAATATTTGATTTCCCATCACTAATGGACATCAGGACAAATGGAGTGGGTGAGTCCTCCAGTGGGGACACTAATGTGGTCTCTAATACTTCACTTCTCTATTAAAGACTAAAAAAGAAAGTGTTGGCTATATGTTGGCTTTAATTGTTAGCAACAAAAGATTTACACACGTATTATGGAAAATTAAGTAATTCAATATGTTTTATAGAATGATCTCCACTGGCTTGGCTAAGAGTTACAACAGTTGGTTTATTTGTTGAGATTTAGCCATCTGTATCTGAAATCTAGTAGGTATTTAAAGTCAACTCCAGGTCGTTTTTGAACCTCAAGTCAATCCCCTTCCATGCACCTACTTTTAAAAGAGTCCCAGAATACATACCTAATTTCAAGTGTCTTTTGGTTGGTCCTGTAACGAGTGTGGTCCTTTCTCTTCTTTCTTGGCATCGGTGGTCGTGTGTGATGATGTGTGTGTCCCATTCTCTGCACTCTATATTCCCTTGTATGCCCAGGTTGTCTAATGACTCAATCCCGGGGGGTGTGTCCATGACAGCCTGGACTCCCAGGAAGTGGGTTGAATGATGCGGAGTGTCTTTGAAGCTGGGGAGGCATGTGGAAGGCAATTGTGGAGTGCTTTGAAAAAAATTACTTTTCAAAAGGAGGCATGGAAGAATCATTTAAAAATATATACAGTATATCTAAACCTGGAATTGCCTTTAAATAACTATCAGGTGTCACATGACACACTTTGGGGCTGATTTACTAAAGAGAAATAGCCTGTGCACTTTGCAAGTTCAATTGCTCCAAAGCTTAGTAAATGAGGTAAATTTTTACTTTGCAAAGAATACCCAATCACGTGCAAGGAAAAAAGAAAAAAAAAAAACGAATTTTTGCTTGCACATGATTGGATGATGGAAGTTGGCAGACCTTCTGCTCATTTACTAAGCTCTGGAGGAACTGTACTTGCAGAGTGCGACTGCACTTTACAAAGTGCGCAGTCTATTTGCCTTTAGTAAATCAACCCCAAAGCTTCTGTCTCTACAAAACTGCCACTCATTTTCCTACTTCTTTTCTCTTTCTTTCCTGCCACTCGCTCCCGCCCTTTCACTTTCAGGCGAAGACCTGGAGAGGAATAACGGATCTGCATCTAAACCGTACTACATGTCGCCAGAGTTGCATAGGATTCTGGGAAAAAAGGAACTTAGCTCAAAGAAGGCAAAGCGCTAATTTATTGCACTGGCTTTCTCTAACAGAACGCACCTTTAACCCAATAACTGAGCTTTGAAGAGGCACACGAAGGTTCGAGAAGATTTTGTTGACCATGTGTCTTTAGTGGTCCAAAAGGTTGTGGTGGTGATGATGTGTTTACATAAGATGGTGAGGCTTTACTGGTGAGGGAACCGAGAAACGACCTGGTGGTCGAGCTGTTGAGCTTGTAACCACCAGTAAGGTAGAATCACGAGCTTAGGTGGGATCGGATGAGAAGGACCTTTTTAGTGAGGAAGACGTTAGGTGAGAAATTTTGATTGAGGAATCATTTGGCAAGGATGTTTTTATTACTAAGGACCTCTTAAGGAATGTTGAGTGACTTGGGACCACATATGAAATTTTTTTAGCAAGGGCTTTTCCGATGAAGCAGGTCACCAAGCTCTAATACCGAAGAGGTCCTCAAGATATAACAAGGAGGTCCTCAAACTTGGATGTGTAAATCTCATGACAAAAAAAAAATGTTACATTTTAGTGCCTATGAACAGGAGAAATGTTAATATTATATATAGCTTTTCCTAAAATTGCTTTTAGGATTTTAATATTTTTATAAAGCTGGTTTCTGTATAAAAGGAATTGAACTTTTTTTATATCTAACCTTTCACTTTTCATAGAGAAAAAAAAAATACTTGACATAAATGGTACATTGATAAAAGTAGCCATATCCTGATTTGGTTTCTGTTTTTTCTTCTTCTTTGTGTTTTGCTCGGCGTGAGAGGTTTGGCTAGCAATCTTTACTATCTCTGAACATTTGGTGCTAGGAAACATTTGCACTTCACAGCTCTACCATATAAACTGTGATTTAATATTCTCAAGAAGAATGCAAAGAAAAAAAGTTTCTTCTGGATAAGTGCATGGTTTTTGTTGAAACATATTTCACTGCATTATTTGCAAGTTGTTGCTTGAAGGTTCCCTTCATGGCACTTCTGTTGTCTACATACAGGGCCCACAGCCATTTTGTATGACATATTAGTGTACAATCTGTCCATTGTATGGCAAAAGTGGCACTGCAAAGTCCAACGTATTGATGGGTCCAAAAATACATACCAATGAAAGTGTTTATTTTTTTTTTACAGTAGCCAGTCATATAATTAATGTCCTTTTTTTCCCACAAATAGAGCTTTCTTTTGGTGGTACTTGATCATTTCTGCGGTTTTTATTTTTTGTGCTATAAAAAAAGGCCGACAATTTTGAAAAAAAAAATATATTTTTTACTTTCTCCTATAATACATATCCAAAACAATATATATAAAAAAACTAATTTATTCATCAGTTTAGGCAAATATGTATTCTGCTACATATTTTTGGTAAAAAATTGCATTAAGCGTATATTGATAGGTTTGCGCAAAAGTTATAGCGTCTACAAAATAGGGGAAATATTTAGGGACTTTTTATTTTTTTTTATTGTTTTTACTAGTAATGGCGGGGATCAGCGATTTCTAGCAGGACTGCCACATTGCGGCAGACAAATCTGACCCTAAGTGACACTTTTTGGTGACCAGTGACACTAATACAGTGATCAGTGCTATAAAAATGCACTGATCACTGTATAAATGACACTGGCAGGGAAGGGGGTAACACAAGGGGTTAATCAAGGGGTTAAGTGTTCCCCAGGATGGTGTTTCTAACTGTCAGGGGGATGGACTGACTGGGAGTAGAGAGAGATCGCTGTTCCTGATCATCACTAGGATCAGCTTATCTCTCTCCTCCCCTGTCAGAACGGGGATCCGCCTAGTTTACATAGGCAGATCCCTGTTCTGCCTCTCTTTACCGCGATCGTGGGTGGCCGGTGGACATAGATTCCGGGGGACCCGAGGCGCGCGCCCGCAGTACCACATGCACAGACCGGCATACAGGTATGTCTGCGCAGCCGAGCCGCCTTGCCGCAGTATATATGTAGAAGGCGGTCAGCAAGTGGTTTTGAAGGTGAAATACAGCCAAAGCTTGTTTGGCTGTACTTCTCCTGTGGATAACAGGAGTGCAGTCAGTTCTGTACTTCTGTGACCCATTTTCAGCAGACAGCGGGCTGAAGCCCTCTGTTGGCTGATGTCACAGAGTCTGTCCAGGCTTGGGAAAGATCACGACCATATTTTTCCCCATAATTAAGCTCTGCGGGGGGGGATGGGGGGCGGAGCGAAATGCGTTGGGGGCGTGACCTGGTGGGAGTCCAGGCTGAGGTTGTCACTCTCATTATCACTATAGGACTACACAGATGTGCGGCATCAGGGATTGTCTCTTTCCTCTGCCTTGCACTATCGCAACCATATGGTCATGATCCGCCCACATGCCTGGACCGACTCCTGGCTCAGCCTCTCAGGGAGCCGCTGAGAGCCTGAGCCGGCTGCCTCCAGTAAGAGCAGGTGACACTGACCGTCACCAGCTCTCAGGGAGCTCTGAGAACCGAGCGATCGCTGGTAATGATTGGGTAGGACCAGCTTCTGATCATGCGAGCACTCTGTCAGCCAGTCAGTGGTCACATGATTGGGCAGTTCTTTCCGAACCCCAGACCCAAAGACCAACTTAAAGGGTTGCTGGGGCTGAGCTGGAAGAGTTTAAATCGGCGAAATACATGTCAGATGCATAAAAACAAATGTCAAATCATAAAGACAAAATAATCACATATTCCAAAAGAATATAATAAAAAAAAATCCAACAATAACATAATATACAGAAAAGACACAGAGACTAACCCTGGCTTTTTGTGTGGAAGAAGTGTAACCTACCCCCTACTTAGTCAGACCTGTTCAACAATCAAAAAGGGAGCATGATCTTTGCTGATTAGACAGCTCTGGCTCTAGCTCTAATGGACCTCTGCACAGAAAGAACTATTTTCTTGCAGTGACCAAAAGTCCTTTCTAAACAATATGGAGGGACAGGCTTTTTTACTCAGGCTGGGGCTACTTTCTATAGAAAACAAACTGTAAGACTTTGCACACATTAAATTCCCTAGAATACATTTAGCATAGTTAAACTGACAATTCAATAGGGCTTTAAAGTGGAAATCCAGGTTTTTCCCTAACTAAGCTTAAACCTGCTCCACCCCCCCCCCCCCCACCCCCAACTGTGCGAGAAAGATCCTTATACAGTAAAACCTTGGTTTGAGAGTAACTTGGTTTGAGAGTGTTTTGCAAGACCAGCAACATTTTTAAATAAATTTTGACTTGATATATAAGCAATGTCTTGATTTAATAGTAGTGTCATGTCACAGCTGAGTATAAAAGAGAAGAGAGGCGCCTCCAAGTGTATAGCAAGATGGTTACATTTAATGAAGGTACAACATTTAGCAACTCACATGGTTGATGATTAAAACAGGCACATCTAAGTATGCAGGCATCCGAGGTAAAGCTGTCCACATAGACCGTCCTCCACACCGACATCGACGTCGTCCTTTCCACGCTGTGCTCCATGAGCGCTTCAAACATCGCTTTCAGATCGCTCTACTGCAGGGTAGTCTTCCAGGTCGCAATTGCAGACTGACAGCGGCGAGAGCCGGCGGTGCGGAGGATGGTCTATGTGGACAGCTTTACCCTGGATGCCTGCATACTTAGATGTGCCTCTTTTAATCATCAACCATGTGAGTTGCTAAATGTTGTACCTTCATTAAATGTAACCATATTGCTACACTTAGAGGCGCCTCTCCTCTCTTTTAAACTCTGGAGCTCCTGCTGCATTTGACTTCTAATCCCCTTGTGGAGGCTTCCATTTGTGGATGGACATTTTATGGTTACACAACCTGGTCACATTGCTATAATCTTTTTAGATGGACTATAAACTGAAGGACTTATGAATAAATGATTGCGGAACAAATCATTTAAGTTTCCATTATTTCTTATGGGGAAATTCGCTTTGATATACAAGTGCCTTGGATTACAAGCATGTTTCTGGAACAAATTATGTTTGCAATCCAAGATTTTACTGTACTTACCTATTCTGAGGGTGCTGTGGTCCGGTCATGTGATCAGTGGAAGCTTCGGGGGGGGGGGCAGTTGACAATGGATGCCTTATAGCAGCTGTTGTCGGTGACCTCCCCTCTCCCAAGAAGCCAGCCATTAGGGAGATCATGTGACTGAACCAGAACGCTCTCAGGATAGGTTAAGCGCCCTCAGGATAAGCACCTTCCTTTCACATGGTAGTTAGAATAGGATTTAGATAGGTGGTGGGAGAAGATTTAAGTGGGAGAAGATTTAAGCTTCGTTAGAAAAAGCCTGGATTTCCACTTTAAGTTTCTGTTGAAGAAAATAAACTAATATGTAAAAATGTACATGAAAGGGCGCCAATGTTTTGTTTTTTTTTTTTACAGTGATCAGTCACATTCTTTCTTTTTTTTTTCACTGTGCACAATGAAACGAAAATTACTTGAGAGTATCTGATTGCTTGCTATGAGAGAAATAGACCATTCTCCTTAGCACCAGGAAGCCCAATACCATTGCTAATTTGTGGGGTAGACCTGCCATTTATACCTGATAACTAATGATGATCTTATAGTGTTCTATAACAGCATCTATATTTATCAGTGAAGGAACACATCTTGGTATTGTATGTGACATCTTAATGGTATTCCTATCCAAAGCCAAGCAAGGGCTTGCTCCAGCCTCAAACCACAATTAAATAAAAAAATCCAACAGCAGGACTTGGTTAATATCCAACATGAAGTAGTTTATTGATCTGGACAAAGAGACTGCTTCCGCTGATGCTATCCACCCAAAGACTGGGCTTAATCATAACAAAAAAATGGGCTTAATCTTAAAGACGAGGGTGAGCAGATTACCGCCTCTACATGGAAAAAAAATATTGTTTATAAACTGCAATATAAAATCAACGACCTAAGAAAATTCCAACTTAAATATAGCAATACACAAAAACATACAATGACAATAAAAAATATTTAAGAAGTCTTTCCTTATATTGTTTAAGGTATGATATAAGATATAGACATTAGGGCTGGTTTACACCTATGCATTTTTTAGTGCATTTTCAGTTTTGCAGAAACACACTACAGTCAGTTTAACATAGTCACCTATGGGTCACGTTCACATCTGTGCATTTTATGGAAAGGGCCAGAGACCAGCAGGTTGTGCTTTTGGTTTATAGACTTCAATGAATCAAAAACGTGTATTGAAAAACGCAAAATGCACCTGGTATATGCAAACTGCAACCTGCATAGGTGTGAACCAGGCTGTATCTCTTTTATCATAGTGCTTCAGATATAATATAAGATTTATCATTATTATTATAGACATGTATCTCTTTAAACATTAGAATTTATCAGTATAATGGATGTACAGTGCCTTGAAAAAGTATTCATACGACTTGAAATTTTCCACATTCTGTTATGTTACAACCAAAAACTGTAAATATATTTTATTGGGATTTTATGTGATAGACCAACCGAAAGTGGGACATAATTGTGAAGTGGAAGACAAACGATAAATGGTTTTCAACATTTTTTACAAACAAATATCTGAAAAGTGTGGTGTGCATTTGTATCTTGGATGCATGTCTTGGTAGGTTTGCAGTTGTTCCATACTCTTTCCATTTTCCGATGATGGATTGAACAGAGCTCCGTGAGATGTTCAAAGCTTGGGATATTTTTTTATAACCTAACCCTGCTTTAAACTTCCCCACAACGTTATCCCTGACCTGTCTGGTATGTTCCTTGGCCTTCATGATGCTGTTTGTTCACTAAGGTTTTCTAACAAACCTCAGAGGGCTTCACAGAACAGCAGTATTTATACTGAGATTAAATTACACACAGGTGGGCTCTATTTACTAATTAGGTGACGTCTGAAAGCAATTGGTTCCACTAGATTTTAGTTAGGGGTATCAGAGTAAAGGGGGCTGAATACAAATGCATGCCACACTTTTCAAATATTTATTTGTAAAAAATGTAAAAACCATTTATTATTTTCCTTCCACTTCACAATTATGTGCCACTTTATATTATTCTATCACATAAAATTCCAATAAAATACATTTACGTTTTTGGTTGTAACATGACAAAATGTGGAACATTTCAAGGGGTATGAATACTTTTTTAAGGCACTGTATAAATGCTTTTCGTCTCTTGCTGTTCTACCCAGCACCGTTTTTGGTGTAAATGTGTTTCATGTCCTCATGTTTGTTAGTCCTGATAAATAATCTACTTCACGTTGGATTTTAATGAAGTGCCACCAGCTGGTCTTTTTCAGCTTATTTGCTGAATAAGGAATGCCGTAATAAAAGTCTCCAAACGTTGAGTTGTGAATTTTAATTTCATTATAACAATGAAAACCTGACAGGGGTTCCCAGCCCACTCAATTAAAACTAAAAAAAGTGTTGGCTTTTACATTGTAATCTATAAAGTAAGGAGACACTAGGACCTTGGTGTAAACCCTCCTGGATTAAAATATGCACTATACGAAAAAATATTTAAACCAGGCTAGAAAGTGGTAGTTTCACCATCGAATAAGCTTACACATATACCATCAATTTCACCAAGTTTAGAGCATGGGATGTATTTAAAACAAAATGATGAACTATAATATGTATACATCCATTTAGAGCCCAATTATGGGCTTTACACCCCTCAGTGCCCTCCCCAATCCCCGCTCTCCTGGAGGCTCTCAGTGTGTATTTTTTGCTTTATTTTATTAATACAGAAATATTCATTCTGGTTACATGATGAGCAGGGTCTTCTTCCACTCCATATTTGGCAGACCAAGTCTATAACTTATATTTTAATGTTTTATAGCAACACTGGAGGATATTTCTTCCAGATATTAAAGTAAATCCATATATAATATACCCTACAAAAGCACTACCTTTCCCAATAGGATGAAACTATTTCATATATGGGAGCAAAAGACATACTGGTTGAAGAACTGTGAAAAAGCCAACTCAATGGAAATTTGCAGGAACAGATTGCAATATATAAACTAACTGCATTACATTATTTTGAGACATAAATGTTGGGATCTAAACATATATGGTTTATGGAGGGCTTATTCATCTACTTATAAATGTGTATGTATCAACTTGTTGCACTATACCATGTTCAAAGGTGTATAGGTGTAAAGAATATATTGAAAGTGAAGTGGAGAAGATATGTGTATTAACCACCTTTGACATCACCTACACTATATGGCCAAAAGTTTGTGGACACCTGATCATCAAACCTACAGAGCTTGTTGGACATCCCATGCCAAAATCATGAGGAATAATATGAAGTTGTCCCCATTCTCCAAATTGTGGATATAACAGCCTTCACATTTCTGAAAAAGGGTTTCCTTGAGATTTTGGAGTGTGTCTGTGGGAATTTGTGCCCATTTAGCCAAAAGAACATTTGCAAGGTCAGGAAGTGATGTTGAATGAGAGGACCAGTCCCATAAATGGCATTCCAGTTCATTTCAGATGTGCTCAGTAGGGTTGAAGTCAGGGCTATGTACAGGCCAACTGAGTTTCTCCACACCAAAGTCATCAAGTCATGTCTTTACGGAGCTGGCTTTCTGCGTAGAGGCACAGTCATGTTGAAACACATTAAGGACTTTCCCCAAACTGTCCCCATAAGGTTGGAAGAGCATAATTGTCTAAAATTTCTTTGCATGCCCTAGCATTACTGTAACTTTTTACTGGAAATTATTGTTACTTTTTTGTATACAGAATTTATATAGCGGCAACAGTTTGCGCAGGTCTATACAATATAAAGGGAGACAGTATAGTTAAAATACTATAAAATACAGATGGTTAAGAGGGCCCTGCTCATAAGAGCTTACAATCTAATAGGGTGGGGGAAGTAGTACAGAAGGTTATAACTGGGGGGGGACGAGCTGATGGAAGTGATAAAATTTCAGTTAGTTGGAGGCATGATAGGCTTCCCTGAAGTGATGAGTTTTCAGGGCTCGCCTAAAGGCAGCCAGAGTGGGAGATAGCTGGACAGATTGAGGTAGAGAGTTCCAGTAGATGGGAGAGGTTCTGAAGAAGTCCTGGAGACAAGCATGGGAGGAGGAGACAAGGGGGCTTGAGAACAGGGGGTCTTCAGAGGAGTGGAGAGGATGGTTTTGGTGATATTTGGAGACAAGATTTGTGATGTAGCTCGGGGCAGAGTTGTGAATGCCTTTGTATGTTGTAGTTAGTATTTGGAATATACTTCACTGGGCAATCGGAAGCCAATGTAGGGATTGGCAGAGAGGGGTAGAAGACACTGAGTAGTTGATAAGGTAGATGAGTCTGGCAGCAGCATTCATGATAGACTGAAGAGGAGATATGTCTATGGAGAGGTAGGCCTAAGAGAGCTTAATGTGGAGGGGTGTCCACATATTTTTTGTCCATATGTATTTGTTATGGTCACGTGTCAACAAACTTTTGGCCATGTTGTGTGTCTCTTTCGACACCAGTGGCAGCCTGTAAAACTCTGTGAGAGATTGACAGTTGCTGTGGCTGAATGGGGATGGACAGAGCACCAAGTAGCACTAACGTTTGGGTCGTATGTGCCCAGGGATAAATGCCTGAAACCCAAACAGACTGTGTACTAACAATTCGTCCCTGGGTGCACACTGCCCTACAACTCAGTGCACCACCCAACCCCATCCAGTCACAGCAGCTGTCATCCTTCCACTGTCAGAAACCATGAATCAGACTGAGACAGAAGTACACTTAAATCAAATTGTTTAATAATAATAAAAAAGGTAAACATAGTCAAAACATAGCCAGAGTTGAACGGATAGTCAGCCAAGCCAAAACATCAGGGAGCCAGAGATGAGCGTAGAAAGAACAGCAAGCAGGATCTGGAGCCAGAAGGAATGTCAGCCAAGCAAGTCTTTAACAGGAACACAGGAGAGCATCTCTAGAGATGTGACCAAGATGAAGGCAGAGATCATCTGGGCTGGACGGCTTAAGTAGGCAGGACTGACAAGCAGGATATCATCAAAAGGTGAGTCACTGTGGAGAGAAAGGAGCTGGCAAGTAGCCGACAGCTGAGCAGCCAGCTTTGAGAAGGAAGGGCTGAGCCCAGCCCTGATAGTACCCCCTCCTCAATGACCCCCCCCCCAGAGGACCACCAGGCTTGAGGGTAAAACATCAGCGTTCCTCCGAACCAGACCCTTTCCAATGCACTAGGTACTGTATGTGCCCACGGAACATACGGGCGTCAACAATGGACTGTACTTCATACTCCTCATGGTTCTTAACCTGTACAGGGTGAGGACGAGGCACTGAGGTGGTAAAGCGGTTGCAGACCAAAGGTTTTAATAAGGAGACATGAAATACATTTGAGATACGAATATTAGAAGGAATTTCTAATGCGTAAGCCACTGGGTTAATCCTGCGAAGAATACGGAAGGGCCCAAAAAACCAAGGTGCGAACTTCAGAAAGGAAACACGAAGTCGGAGGTTGCGAGATGACAGCCAGACTCTGTAACCAACCTGGTAGAAAGGTGCAGGCAGGCGTCTGCGGTCAGCATGGAGTCTGTACCTATCATTAGCATGTCACAAAGCCTCCTGAATTGTGCCCAAGTGGAACGAAGACCACGGCGATGCTCCTCTAATGCAGGAATACTCTGCGGAACAAATTAGTCAGGCAACATGGAAGGTTGGAAACCATAGTTCGCCATAAACCGGGACAATCGAGAAGCAGAATTCAAGGCACTATTGTGAGCAAACCCTGCCCATGGTAAGAGGTCTGACCCATTGTTATGCTGGTCAGAAATATAGCAACGTAGGAATTGCTCCAAGGACTGATTGGCTCATTCTGCGGCCCCATTAGACTGCGGGTGATATGCAGAGGAGAAAGCAAGCTGAATTCCCAACTGTGCACAAAAGGCTCGCCACAACGGGACACAAACTGACTACCCCTGTCTGAGACAATCACCTTGGGTAGCCCATGTAAGTGAAAGATCTCCCGAGCAAAAATGGAAGCCAGTTCCTTAGAAGTAGGCAACTTCTTAAGTGGAATACAATGGGACATTTTCGAGAACCTGTCAACTACCATAAGGATAACTGTGTTGCCCTTGGAATTGGGTAACTCCACAATGAAATCCATAGAAAGGTGGGTCCAGGGCTTCTCTCCATTGGGTATGGTTTGTAGGAGGCCCACTGGAAGGTGTTGTGGAGTCTTACTCTGAGCACACACGGAACAGGCAGCTACGAAGGCGGTTACATCAGCACGTAGATTAGGCCACCAGAATTGTTGGGAAATGGCCCAAAAGAGTTGATTCTTCCCAGGGTGGCCAGCAGCCTTGGGAGAATGGTAAGTCTGGAGCATGGCAGTACGGAGACTCTCTGGGACAAAGCAGTGGTCACCAGGTTTCTCAGGAGGAGCATGGACCTGAGCGACAAGAATTTTGTCACCCAAAGGAGACGAGAATACAATCAGGAGGAATCAGAGGAACCGGAGCCGAAGTGGAGGAAAGTTATCGTGACAAAGCATCAGCCCTTACATTCTTAGTGCCGGGTAAGAATGAGACAATGTAATTGAAACTAGACAAGAAAAGAGCCTATCGCGCCCTTCTGGGGGAGAAGTGTTTAGCCTCAGATAAGAATGTGAAATTCTTATGGTCAGTAAACATGAGAACTGGCACAGTGGTACCTTCGAGGAGATGTCTCCTTTCAGGGCTAAAATGATTGCTAACAGCTCTCTGTCACCAATCTCGTAATGGCATTCTGCAGGTGACAATTTCTTGGAAAATTAGCCACAAAGATGCATAGCGCTCTCAGAGGTAGGACGTTGAGACAGAAGGGTGCCAACTCCAGTCTCAGAAGCATCAACCTCAAGGATAAAAGGTAATGTAGGATCAGGATGTGCCAACACAGGAGCAGAAACAAAGGCAGCCTTGAGACTCTCAAAGGCCTTAATGGACTCCGGAGACCAACTCTGTGGGTTACCGTCCTTTCTGGTCATATCAGTCAGGGGCTTGACCAGAGACAAGAAGTTACGAATAAATTTCCGATAATAGCTAGCAAATCCAAGAAAACGCTGCAGAGGGTCGGGGCCACTGTAGGACTGCTGAAAATTTCTCTGGGTTAATCGAAAAACCAGCGGTGGAAATTACATAGCCCAGGAATTTAACCTGTTCACGATGGAATTCGCACTTTTCCAAATTACAATAGAGATTGTTCTCTCTTAGTTTCTGAAGCACACGACAGACATCTGTGTGGTGGCTCTCCAGGGACATGGAAAATATGAGGATATCGTCGAGATAAACCACCGCACATAACTGCAACAAATCTGAGGACATCGTTAATAAATTCCTGGAAAACTGCTGGTGCATTACAAAGGCCAAAAGGCATTACGAGGTACTCATAATGGCCTGTTCTGGTATTAAAAGCAGTTTTCCACTCATCGCCCTCCTTAATCCCCACGAGATTGTATGCCCCTCTCAAATCAAGCTGTGAAAACCATTGCGCCCTTGAGTCGGTCAAATAACTCTGTAATCAACGGAAGCGGATAGGCATTCTTAATCGTGAAACGATTGAGACCCCTATAATCAATACAAGGTCTCAGTTCACTCTTCTTCTTCACAAAGAAGAAACCAACACCAGCAGAAGACGAGGATTTGCGGATGAAACCTCGAGAAAGTGCATCTGCAACATACTCCTCCATGGCCCTATCCTCCAAGACTGACAAAGGGTAAACCCGGCCACGAGGGGGTATGGCACCAGGTTGAAGGTCAATTGTGCAATCATACGACTGGTGTGGAGGCAAACTGCCGGCTTGACCTTTGTCAAAGACATCGCTAAAATCGCGTTGGTCCTCCGACAGGGAGGCGAGTGAAGAGGTGCACAGGACCTTGGCTACCTTCTGGAAGCATGACTTACTGCATTGTGGCGACCAGGAGAGAATCTCAGCACGGAGCCAATCAAAAGAGGGATTGTACCTCTGTAACCAAGGATAACCAATAACCAGCATAAATTTAGGTGAGGAAATAACTTGGAATTGGATTATCTCATGGGGAAGCACCCCTACGGCTATGGACAATGGAACAGTCTCATGAGTCACATGGGCAGGCTGTAGAGGTCTCCCGTCAAGAGCCTCAATGGCAAGTGGAGTGTCACGCAGCTGCAGCGGAATCGAGTGCTTCGATACAAAGGCAGCATCAATGAACAGGCCTGCAGCCCCAGAGTCAATAAGATTCTGTATCTCGACAGACGACTCAGCCCAAGAAAGGGTAACCGAAACCAGGGGCTTATCCTTTTGGATAACTGGGGACGAAACAACGCCACCTAAGGTCTGTCCGTGACAGGACCTCATAGTTCGGGCGTTCCCTGGACGGGTAGGACAAGACTTCAAAAAGTGACCTGCCTGGCCACAATAAAGGCACAATCTCTCCCTCCTCCTAAGGGTTCTCTCATCCGCAGAGAGAAGCCCGAGTGCATGGGTTCATATTCACAGACTGACTTGGTACCAGAAGGCATGGGAGGTGAGGGAGGCAAGGGTGGGACTGCAAAGTTTGAAGACAAATGTACAGGAGGCTTCCGCAAGCGCTCCTTAAAAGTCTTTCTCTGACTCTGGAGTCATTGAGGATGGCGAACGTGATCAACTTCTCCAGCTCAGTGGGTATATCTCGGTCTGCTATCTCATCCTTGATGGTATCTGAGAGACAATGAGAAAAAGCAGCCATGAGGGCCTCATTGTTCCAAGCAACCTCTGCTGCCATAGTACGGAATTCAATGGCGTAATCGGCAACAGTTCTCGTACTCTGTTTAATGTACATGAGGCACTTGGCAGCAGAAGCGGAGCATGCGGGAACGTAAAATACCCTTTTAAAGGAAGCCACAAACTCTGGGTAACTCAAGACAACAAGTTTTTGCATCTCCCATAGAGGGTTTGCCCAGGCCAAGTCTCTCTCAGAAAGCAAAGATATCACAAAACCTACTTTGCTTCTGTCCGTGGGAAATGCCGGTGGCAGCATCTCAAAGTATATCTCAACCTGGTTGAGAAACCCTCTGCATTGGACTGCATCTCCCCCAAATCGCTGAGGAAGCGGAGCAGAACCAGACATACCTCTTATAGAGGTAATACTCGAGGCGGGTGCCTGCACAGAAACTGGAGCAGCAGCAGGGACGGCCTGCAACACAGGTTGTACCGGAGCAGCCACAGTGGGAGATTCCAGGTGAGCCTTGCGACTCAGGAGCATTTGTAACGCCATGGCAAACTGATCCATGCGATGATCCTGCTCATCCAATCTAGAAAAAATATTACAAACAAGTGGATTGACTGTATCTTCTGAATTCATGGCCTTCGCCTACTGTCAGAAACCATGAATCAGACTAAGACAGAAGAACAGTTAAATCACATTTGTTTAATAATAATAAAAAGGTAAACGTAGTCAAAACATAGCCAGAGTTCAGGAACCAGAATGGATAGTCAGACAAGCCAAAACGTCAAGGAGCCAGAGATGAGCGTAGTAGAACAGCAAGCAGGATCTGGAGCCAGAAGGAATGTCAGCCAAGCAAGTC
Source organism: Aquarana catesbeiana (assembly GCF_042186555.1). Lineage (NCBI taxonomy): Eukaryota > Metazoa > Chordata > Amphibia > Anura > Ranidae > Aquarana > Aquarana catesbeiana. The sequence continues at coordinate 316,179,606 of NC_133330.1, forward strand.
TTTAACAGGAACACAGGAGAGTGTCTCTAGAGATGTGACCAAGGCAAAGGCAGAGATCATCTGGACTGGACGGCTTAAGTAGGCAGGACTGACGAGCAGGATATCATCAATAGGTGAGTCACTGTGGAGATAAAGGAGCTGGCAATTAGCCGACAGCTGAGCGGCTAGCTTTCAGAAGGAAGGGCTGAGACCAGCCCTGACACTCAGAGTTTTTTTTAGGATTTTATATTACATCATGTGGAGTGGTATAGCTTATGTTATGTGTTGATTCTTAGTTTATAGTCATAGATAGTTGAGCTACAGTATTGTGCAAAAGTTTTAGGCAAGTGTGAAGAAATGCTGTAAAGTAAGAATGCTTTTAAAGCGGAGGATCGCACAAAAATTGAACCTCCACTTTTCTGAACCCTCCCCCCCCTCCGGCGTCACATTTGGCACCTTTCAGGGGGGGAGGGGTGTGCAGATACCTGTCTAAGACAGGTATTTGCACTCACTTCCGGCATAGACTCCCACTGGGTGCCGACACCGCTGGATTTGGGTACAGGTGAGTGTCCTTATTTTGAAAGTCAGTAGCTGCAGTATTTGTAGCTGCTGACTTTAAAAAAAAAATTTTGCGGGATTCCCTCTTTAAAAGGATATGTTATAATTGTTTATTTTTTTCAAATTACAAAATGCAAAGCGGGCAAACAGAAAAAAAAATCTAAATCAAATCAATATTCAGTGTGACCACCCTTTGGCTTCAAAACAGCATAAATTCTTCTAGGTACACTTGCCCACAATTTTTGTAGGAACTCAGCAGGTAGGTTGTTCTAAACATCTTGGAGAACTAACTACAGATCTTCTGGGGATGTAGGCTGTCCCAAATCCCTCTATCTCTTAATGTAATCCCAGGCAGACGCCATGATGTTGAGATCAGGGCTCTGTGTGGACCAAACCATCACTTCCAGGACTCCTTGTTCTTCTTTATGCTGAATATAGTTCTTAATGACATTGGCTGTATGTTTGGGGTCGTTGCCCTGCTGCAGAAAAAAATTGGGGCCAATCATACGCCTTCCTGATGGTATGGCATGATGGACAAGTATCTCCCTGTATTTCTTAGCATTGAGGACGCCATGATCAGGCAACGTTAAGGACCGTAGACGCAGTGGTTGGTCAAGTAAATTTAATGCAGCAGATGAAAGACACATCATGCTTACTTCCCTTCGACATCTGAAGATGTCCAGCAGTGCCATCAGTGCAGAACAGGTGGAACCCAGGTACACCCATCTACTGTCCAAAGAAGCCTGGCCAAAAGTGGTCTTCATGGAAGAATTGAGGCCAAAAAGCCATAACTCCGACGTGGAAAATTGGCTAAATGACTCAACTATGCACAAGCACATAGGAACTGGGGTGCAGAAAAATGACAGCAGGTGCTCTGGACTGATGAGTCAAAATGTGAAATATTTGGCCATAGCAGGAGGCAGTTTTTTTGCCGAAGAGCTGGAGAGCAGTACAATAATGAGTGTCTGCAGGCAACAGTGAAGCATGGTGGCTGTTCCTTGCAAGTTTGGGGCTACATTTCTGTAAATGGAGTTGGAGATTTGGTCAGAATCAATGGTGTCCTCAATGCTCAGAAATAGAGGCAGATACCTATTCATCATGCCATACCATCAGGGAGGTGTATGACTGGCCCCAATTTTATTCTGCAACAGGACAACGACCCCAAACATCCAGCCAATGTGATTAAGAACTATCTTCAGCATAAAGAAGAACAAGGAGTCCTGGAAGTCATGGTTTGGCCCCCACAGAGCCCTGATCTCAGGATCAGGTCTGTCTGGGATCACATGAAGAAACAGAAGGATTTGAGGCAGCCGAAATCCACAGAAGATCTGTGGTTAGTTCTCCAAGTTGTTTGGAACACCTAACTGCCGTTTTCCTTCAAAAACTGTGTGTAAGTGTACCTAGAAGAATTAATGATGTTTTGAAGGCAAAGGGTGGTCAAACCAAATATTGATCTGATTTGGATTTCTTTTCTGTTCATTTACTTGCATTTTGTTAACTGATTTAAAAAAACAAAAACTATTAACACTTCTATTTCTGAAAGTATTCTTAATTCTTAATTCATTTTTTCACACCTGCTTAAAACTTTTGCACAGTACTGTACTTCTCTCTGGCCTGTATTAAATATTTTTTATAAGGTTTTCCTATCACTTTACACCAGGGAAGGGAAACCTAATTCCTATATGTAATTTCTCGAAATGTGTTAGTGAAAGACTGTATTATATACTCAATTTTTTATTTCTAAAGCCAACATTTTTTTTTTCTAGGGTGGCGAGAGTTTAGAACCCCTTTTGTTTTGTTTTTTTGCTGTGTCCTTGCTAGGGAGATTTGTTACTTTATCACCTATGTCCCTACTAGGGAGTGTTTTTCTTTCTGTTCCGCCGAGTTCTGCCCATTTATTATTTTTTTTAAGTCAGCAGCTACAAATACTGCAGTTGCTGACTTTTAAAATATGGACACTTACCTGTCCAGGGCACCCGCGATGTTGGCACCCGAAGCCGATCTGTCCCTCGGCTCTCGGGTGCTGCCGCCGCCATCTTTGGTAAGGGAATCAGGAAGTGAAGCCTTGCGACTTCACTTCCTGGTTCCCTACTGCACATGCGCGACTCATGCTGCGCGTTCCCACTGGACCCTGCTGTCTCCTGGGACCCGTGTGTCTCCCAGAAGACAGCGGAGGACAGGGACAAGAAGTGGCGTAGATACCAGTGGTTGGCGTGGGTATCTATGCCCGGAAGTGGGAGCAAAATACCTGTATTAGACAGGTATTTGCTCCCCCCTCCCTCCTGAAAGGTGCCAAATGTGACACCGGAGAGGGGGAGGATTCCGAAAAGCGGAAGTTCCATTTTTGTGTGGAACTCCGCTTTAAGGTGACTACTACAATTGGGACTGAAAGTGAGGAAAAATCTGAATTTTTTAATTGTCATAGCATAGAAATAGAGGGCAAATGTTCCAATAGGGACACGTGTTCTGGTGGCAACTGTTCCCTCATACTGGAGAGATTTTCTTTCACCTCCTGTGATTTCTACAGAACAGGAAGTTCAGATAAATCTCCTTAATGGGATGCATCAAAAAAAACAGGGCCTCCCTGCTAAAAAAAGTGAAATGAAAAAGTTTTGGCATTGTATATAATTACATTTTTGCTTTAAAAATAAAGTATCAGGTATTTTCCTCTCAACGTTGCCTGGTACACCAGGAGAACATCTGATGCTGTAGGCTCATAAACCTTCATTGATGCTTTTGGAAGGCTGACTTCTAGTAAGAAAATTTAAACACCCTGGTGCTGGATGTATACTTATGTTTTCTACAAGAGTAGACGTTTTCAGAACTCTAAGCCAAAATTTGCAAATAAAGAGGAGGCTAGACAGTTCAGATGCCTTGTGCAGGCCAATCAGGATATTGAAAACTGCATGTTCATGTAAATCCTAATAGATTGGACAAGACTGAAGAGCAGCATTAAGCTCGGAACTGGGCTTTGAAACTTATCAAATACCAATAACAAAAATGTAATATAATACAGCTTCCCAGCACTTAGATTTGGTGGCTGCATTTGTTTTTTTTTTCAGGTTTTTTAAATTTTTGTTACCTGGTAATCCTGGAATAGCACACTTCCTGTTCCTAGGGGGGCTTCATTCACTCCTCAACTGTATCCATAAAAGAAGCCATGGTTGCCTCCCAGGCTGAAGTCTAAACATGTCTGCCTTTGTTCACTTCAAGTAGACTGAGGCTGATGGTATTATATGTTTACAGAAGAAAGATAAGGTTCTTTGCAATATCTGTTTAAAGCGGAGCTCCACCTAAAAGGGGAAGCTCCACTTGTTTACACCCTCCCCCTCTCTACTGCCACATTTGGCACTTTTTGGGGGGGGGGGTGCGGGTACCTGGTTTTAACAGGTACCCTCTTCCACTTCCTGGTAAGATCACCGCGCGGCGATCTACGTTATGCTTGGCCCCTCCTCCTTCCCCTGCTGCCTTCTGGGACCTGTGTGTCCCCCAGGAGACGGCAGGACCATTCAGAAAGTGCAGCTTGACTTGTGCATGCGCAGTAAGAAACCAGCAGTGAAGCCTTTAGGCTTCACTGCCGGTTTGCCTTACTTGCAATGCTGGCGCCTGCACCCGAAGCCGATGGACGAATCGGCTTGGGGTGCCCACATTGTGGGATCCCTGGACAGGTAAGTATCCTTACATTAATAGTTAGCAGCTACAGTATTTGTAGCTGCTGGCTTTTATTTGTTTTTCCCCCTAGACTGGAACTCCGCTTTAACTTACAGGAAGTGACCCTGCATTTTTGGCAGGATCAAGAGGTATTTTCTGTACTTGTTGAAAATGTTCTTAGCCTGAATAAAGAAAACAAATGCAGGCACCACATCTATAACTGGTATGTCACTATGTATTATATTATTGTTATTTTAATGCTACAACCAGCACTTCCTTTGAGAATTGCATTTAGCTCCCCTGGACTGGGGCCAAAAAGTGCTTTTGAGGGCTAAAAAAAAAACCTGCTTGACATTTTTTTACACGCTTTGTAAAAAAAATTCTTGAATATGATGCTATTTGGACTAGCTACAGTTTTGGTGAAGTTTTTTTTTGTTTTTTTTTTGGGCTATTATTTCTCAAGCCTATACTGTTCTGTGTAACCAAGATTTTACCAATGACTTCACCCCGTAATGTTAAGTGCACTTAGGATCAAGGAGAGACTGCAGTAATACAGTAATCAATGTATTATATGTAAGATGTAATATATGTTGGATAATAAAAAAGTGAAAATTAAAAAATAATACATTTTTACGTATGCAGTTCAAAAACAATTTTTATGCAAGCTGGAGGTTTCATAAATAGTGGATTTTGTTTTTTTACAGCTGCTTAAAAATGAAATGCAACATATGAGTATTTTATACAGTATAGTGTATATACATATTTATTTCACTGGAATAAAATACTGAATGGATGTAATGGCGTTTGAATATTGATGACAATTATGTTTCACTGTATGAAATATATGGAATAGCAACATATTCAAAGTACAGTATTTTTATTGGAATTGTGTGTTTTAGTTGCTTTAAGCTGTGTCCTTTCTTGAAACAGGTTCAGCTTGTCCCTAAATGATCAATTCATCTTTGTTTTGATTATCCATTAGATGCAGTGTGGCAGGGAAATCTGACATTTTTTAGGATATGGTGACAATTTAAGAGATCACTCAATACATACGGTACCTGGTAGGGATATACATTTAGCACCTATGCAGCTTCTTTTTTTTTTTTTATATGGAATTTGCAAACGTAGGTGTGTGTCAAATAATACATGTTTCTCCTTTATGATTAAAAGGAAATGTCGACAATACTTTGATAGTTTCTAAAACGTTTATAATATTTTAAATATTTTTCTTTTTAATAAAAATGTTGCAGCCTAATATGTAGATGTCTTGTGCTGTTATTTTAAGCCTGCTCAATTTCTCTCGTCCACTAACCCACCCAAATAATTAAAGTGTAATCTAAGAAGAAATAATTTCTTTATTGGACACAGGATGAAGTATAATGCCCCATACACATGATAGGATTTTCTGACGGAAAATGTTCTATAGGAGCTTGTTGTTGGAAATTCCGACCGTGTAGGCTCCATTGGACATTTTCCATCGGAATTTCCGTCACACAAAATTTGAGAGCTGGTCCTCAAATTTTCCGACAACAAAATCCATTGTGGTAAATTCCGATCGTGTGTACACAATTCTGACGCACAAAGTTCCATGCATGCTCGGAATCAAGCAGAAGAGGCGCACTGGCTATTGAACTTCATTTTTCTCGGCCCGTCGTACATGTTGTACGTCACCGCGTTCTTGACGTTCGGAATTTCCGACAATATTTGTGTGACCGTGTGTATGCAAGACAAGTTTGAGCCAACATCCGTCGGAAAAAAAACATGGACTTTGTTGTCGGAAAATCCTATCGTGTGTACAGGGCATAAGGGTTATGCTGCAGCCTTTGGAAGATTGGACATTAGCAAACAAAGTTATAAGGATATCCCCTCCCTCTCCCACATGCCTCTGGTTTTTGCTCGTGTCCTAGGAGAATGGATGTCTTTTCTATGTTCTGAGAGAAGCAAACCTTTTCTACTTTTTCTCAAGACTTTTTTTATGTTATTATTTATTATTATTTTATTTATTGATTTATTACAGGTACATATCTAGTGCTGTCAATTTACACAGCACTTTAGACATATACTGTATAGCGTATATTTTCTTCTAGCAAGGTTCTTCAGTATCGGCAGAGCCACTGGGGCTCATTTTGCAGCTATCTGGATTAGCTAATCCTTAGAGGCCGTACCCAGATCCTGCTGTAATGTGCCCTTCTAACACTGGACTCTGCATTAGGTGATTTAGATAACCTTTGTGCAACATGTGAGTTAGCCGCAGACCGCTTTACAGGTCTATTGGTCATGCTGCATACGTCTTGTGGAACTATGTCCCTGATGACTACTTAGGCAGTATGCCAACTGTGAGGGCAAAGTCTGACCGTTGATTAAGATGGAGGGAATTCTGGTGATTCTCATTGAACTGAACTGGTCCAGGCAGGTTCCTAGCAGACTATCCACGGGCCCTCCCATATAGTCTAGATCTTCTGTCCTAAGATCTAGTTTACCATTCTGCTTCTTGGTCAGTGACTTTAATGGCCTGGCTGTTGAAGCCTAGGTCCTGGGGCCAGGGGCCTGTTAGATTTGGTTATCCCTATGCTCTCAAAAGCTAGGAAATCGACTTGTCACAAAGTCTACCCGGAAAGTATATTTCTCTTTTGTGTGAGACAAGGAAATTCCATCTCAAGAAATTATCCTTGAGAAGAATCCTGTCTTTTCTCCAGTCTGGTCTGGATCAAAGTGTAGCCTTGAGTACCATCAAGGGTCACACATGGACAAGGTTGTTTCAACGCCCAAGTTCTCTTTTCTTCCCAAGGTGGTTTCTTCCTTTCTCCTAGCCAGAAAATTGTCCTACCATCTGTCTGTCCCACTCCAAAACATTCTAAGGAGATTTACCTCCGCTGTCTGGATTTGGTATGCACTGCTTGAGCCTGTCTCTCAGCTACGGCTCTCTTTTGACAGTGTAAATCTTTGTCATTCATGAAGGTAGCATAGCGGACAACCTTCTTCACTTTCCACTATAACTAGATGGGTTTGACAACTCATCATTTAAGACTATGACCTAAAGGGCAAGGTTCCGCCTGTCCCTGTCAGAGTGCACACCACCAGATCAGGTATTGTTTCTTGGGTTTTTCAGCATTAGCATCTGTTTTATTATATTTGCAATTCTGGTCATCTGTTCATTAACATTTATCAGGTGAAGGGCCAGGCCTCAGCTGATGCCACTTTTGGTTGTAAGGTTCATCGGGCTGCTCAGTAGGCTCGTGAAACTACCCTTGTTGGTTTTGTGGTCTGCTAGCCTTCTGCTTGTTGTGTTACTCACCCCTCAGTTGGACTGGTTTTGAACCTCCCAATGTATCTGAATACCTCATCCTGTCTCCCTTAACGTATAATTAAGAACATATGATTTTTGACTTGCTATAAATTCCTTTCTTGGAGTACATTAGGGGCACCGCTCCTTCCTCTCTATTCCTATGATCCACGCCTACTATTGCTACAAAACTGAGGCATGCTGGGAGTGGGAGGGATTTTACTGGGCTGTCCTTTCAGCTTTGTTTGCCAGTGTCCAATCTCTTGAAAGCAGCAGCATAACCCAATACTTCATCCCGTGTTTTAATGTACCCCAAGAAAATGATTTTATGGCAAGTAAAAAAAAAAAAAAATCCTTGTTTTATTCATTTATTACAGGTATTTAAATGGAGCCAACACTTTATGCTGTGCTCTTCATTTTGTATGTTCACCTCAGTTTTGCAGTATTAAATGTTCTGTCCTCAGTGCTTTGCTATGTACACGTCCCAAAGCTTAGTTCCCTTACTTTGAGCAGATCTTGGGCTCCAAGATTAGGCCCCAGTAGAAGGCGAAACACATCAGAAACAGGTGCTGGTGTGGAGTGTTCTCCGATGTGTTGGAACAATAAAGTTGATATTAGCAGGTGATTTCTTCATACGGATTGGCTTGTTGGAGCTTACAATGCGCTCCTTTCTCACCCTCAAGTGATAGCACTCAACCACTCACAGGCACCAGTGCTGTCACATAAGAGAGTGGGAGCAAGTCACTATACTCAAAATGCAGGGTGGGGCACTTCAGTATTGCTGACTAAATGTAGTGGTGGGGGAAAGAGGAAAGGTGAGTGTAAGCTGCTTAGGATGGGGGAAATGAATGCCCTGCAATGACACTGATTAAGTTTTATGTTAAAATATATAAACAGACTTTATAGATATAAAAGTTTTTCTTCAAAACTTTTCTTTTTGTGATGTTTCTACAACTTCCTCTTCAATGAGTCACTTACGCCATCTTCATTTTACCCCTAGTGGAAGATTTAGAGAGAAACGATGGCTCTGCCGACAAACCTTTTTACATGAATAAGACTCTAATGAAGATTTTGAACAAACAAAACACACCAGCCAAGCCTCAGTGATGCCACCATAACCCACAAAAAGGATTGTGCGGTCTGTCGTTTTAAGAGTATTAGATTTATGTACAGTATATGTTATACATAAGGCTTGAAGACACACATCATAATGAATGGTGCTGGTGAAGAGAATGGTGCCATGAAGAAAAAGGTCCTTTGTGTGACCAAAGCCTAGGCAACCTAGATCACATGATCTCTCACCACCAGGTGCATTGCCACTGTTTCACATCATTAGAGACAGCTTAGAATCTATTGTTGCCAAATATATATTTTTTTATTATATATTTTCTTTTTCTTTACATAGGGAATGTACTCTTAGCTTATTAAAAAAGGTGACGCTGTGTTTACTTTAATCATATGGAAGCCCTTTAAAATGGATAAGGCTTCAGGTTGGGTCCACTTAGTCAATCAGGCCCCTTCCTTAAATGCTGCATAAAAATGCAAAAATGAACCTGTGGGTGGAACAATAGGTACAGTAGATAATATAATTGACTCACTTTTCCTAAACTTCCATAGTGCGGTGTTGGTGTCATTCTCCTGCAGAAAAGATCCCTGGGAATGCTGAGTAGCCTATCTCAGCTGCAGCATAGTACAGGACAAATCTTATTGTGAGACTTGGGATACTCTGCATTCTCCAAGATTTAGCCAGAAGGAGGATAACATCACCCTAGCCTAGGTGGAGAAAGCCACCTAGGTATTTATAACCATTCCCACTCAATCCAAAACTTTACGATACTCTATAATGTCCAGAATACAGCCCAGAGCTGTTCGGGCCTAAACCCTTACAGACTGCTTTGTTTTCAGAGATGGAGCAGTGAGGGGAAAAAAGTATTTGATCCCCTGCTGAATTTGTACGTTTGCCCACTGACAAAGAAATGATCAGTCTATAATTTTAATGGTAGGTTTATTTTAACAGAGAGAGACAGAATAACAACAAAAATATCCAGAAAAATGCATTTAAAAAAAGTTATAAATTGCTTTGCATTTTAATGAGTGAAATAAGTATTTGATCCGCTATCAATCAGCAAGATTTCTGGCTCCCAGGTGTCTTCCATACAGGTAACAAGCTGAAATTAGAAGTACTCTCTTAAAAGGAGTGCTCCTAATCTCAGCTTGTTACCTGTATAAAAGAAAACTGTCCACAGAAGCAATCAATCAATCTGATACCAATCTCTCCACCATGGCCAAGACCAAAGAACTGTCCAAGGATGTCGGAGACAAGATTGTAGACCTACACAAGGCTGGAATGGGCTACAAGACCATCGCCAAGTAGCTTGGTGAGAGGGTGACAGCAGTTGGTGTGAATATTTTATTATTATTGGTGGAAACATTATGCTTTGGGGGGGGGGGGGGGTTTCTGCTAAGGGGACAGGACAACTTCACCACATCAAAGGGACGATGGACGGGGCCATGTACCCTAAAATCTTGGGTGAGAACCTCCTTCCCTCAGCCAGGGCTTGAAAATGGGTCATGGATGGGTATTCCAGCATGACAATGACCCAAAACACACAACCAAGGCAACAAAGGAGTGGCGCAAGAAAAAGCACATTAAGGTCCTGGAGTGGCCTAGCCAGTCTCCAGACCTTAATCCCATAGAAAATAAGTGCAGGGAGCTGAAGGTTCGATCTACCAAACGTCAGCCTCAAAACCTTAATGACTTGGAGAGGATCTGTAAAGAGGAGTGGGACAAAATCCCTCCTGAGATGTGTGCAAACCTGGTGACCAACTACAAGAAACGTCTGACCTCTGTGATTGCCAACAAGGTTTTTGCCACCAAGTCATGTTTTGCGAAGGGGTCAAATATTTATTTCTCTCATTAAAATGCCAATCAATTTATAACTTTTTTGAAATGCGTTTTCCTGGATATTTTTGTTGTTCTGTCTCTCACTGTCAAAATAAACCTACCATTAAAATGATAGACTGATCATTTGTCAGTGGGCAGACGTACAAAATCAACAGGGGATCAAATACTTTTTCCCTCACTGTATGTATTAATTTCTATGATCTATAGCTGTATTTTCCCCAATTAGCAGCCTGTCTCAGTGCGGCTGGTCTCAGAGCTCAGCCCAGTTGTCACACAGCCCTCAGCTAAGAGCTGTGTGGTCCTGAGCAGCCCATCTCTGTGATTAGGTGGACATTTTTTTATTTATTTATTTTGCTAGAGAAAGACAGACCTCCATATACTATCTCATTATAAGAGAATATCTTTTTCAGTTTTATCTATCTCCAATCCTACATTGCACATTTCCAAATTTCAATTGGAAACTTAGAAGGTTTCATTGATGGGTCACTCAACAACCAAAACTGTTTGTATAAATGCTTTTAATGACAGGTGTACATAAATAAAATTTTTAGGATTTTGTCAGAGGAAAACATTTTAAGTCAAAGTATGATGGTTTTGTCAAAGATTTTATTTTCCATTATTTTAAAATGTATAGAGTTTATAAAGCGTATATTTTTTAAGGCTCATGCATAGGAGCGGTTTGACTCGTACAATTTTTAGGCACCCAGGAGATACAGGTGCAGCCTGTCAAAGTGAGTTACAGGCTGAAATATACGTGGTGGCTGTACACGGCTGGGTGCTGTTCCGAGCGGCACTTGGGCACAGGGAAGTATGCCCGCATTTGAGTCATATGTCCCTGTACACATAGGGCCCTGTATATGAGTACTGTTTGGAACAGCACCCAGCCACATACAGATGCTGTGTATTTCAGCCTGCCCTTGATTTTGACAGGCTGTACGTTGTCACCAGTGCATGAGATAATACAAATTGGTAATTTACAAATAACAGGCCTGACCAGTATCAGCACAATGACCATATCCTCTCGCGCTGCTATAAATGTGACTGCATTTTCACCTAAATGCAGGAAAAATCAGATCATTACTGGGGTGGTCACATTCACAAAAGTAGAAAGGGTGGAACTGATCTGGAATCAGAGAACTATATTCCGACAGAAACCCCACCACTATCCGAAGGCCCTTCTGCTCAGTTTCCAGAGGGTTTTTACAGCCAATACAGGCCAGTGTGTGAGGTCAAGCCTTTCTCTTATTGCACATGCAGTGTAGTGTACAATACATAGGGACCCTACGTAACAAAGGATAGGCATATACAAAAATATTAAACTACAAATACAAAAATACATAAAGACATGTGTACAGCACATTAAACCAGGGGTAGGCAACCTTTTGAGCACAGTGTGCCGAGAAATGTTGTCAAAGAAATTGAGCATGCCGATTTTTTAACAAAAAAATTTCAACTTCACACTTTTAATCACGAAAATTATTTTTTATAAAGTAAATGCTGTAAACTACTTTAGTGGTGAGAAATTAACATCCTGCACTCTCACGACTCAGATCAGCCCCAATTCATGCAACTCCACAGCTCAGATCAGCCCCAATTCATGCACCTTCCCACCTCAGATCACTGTCCCCCCTGCAAATCTGTCCCACCACTGTACCCCCTTTCTCATCTGCCCCACCACTAACCCCCTGCAAATCTGTCCCACTACTGTAACCCCCTGCTCATCTGTCCCACCACTGTAGCACCCTGCTCTTCTGTCCCACCATTGTAACCCCCTGCTCATCTGCCCTACCAATGTTCCCCCTTTCTCATCTGCCCCATCACTGTACCTCCCTGCACATCTGCTTCACTGCCGTATCCCCATGCTCTTCTGTCCCACTGCTCATCTGTCCTAACACTGAACTTATTTGCTCATCTGCCCCACCACTGTAATCCCCTTTCTCATCTGCCCTACCACTGTACCTCCTGCACATCTGTCCCACCACTGTACCCCCTGCTCTTCTGCCCCACCGCTGTAACCCCCTGCTCATCTGTCCCACCAGTGTACCTCCTTTCTCCTCTGCCCCAACACTGAACCCCCCCGCTCATCTTTCCCACCACTGTAACCCCCTTCTCATCTGGCCCAACACTGAACCCCCCCTGCTCATCCTTCCCACCACTGTACCTCCTGCACATCTGCCCCATCACTGTACCCCTTGCTCTTCTGTCCCACCACTGTAACCCCCCTGCTCATCTGCCCATTCAATGTACCCCCTTTTCTCATCTGCCCCACCACTGTATCTCCCTGCACATCCGCTCCACCGCCATATCCCCATGCTCTTCTGTCTCACTATTGAATCACCTTCTCATCTGTCCTAACACTGAACCCATCTGCCCCACCACTGTAACCCGCTTTCCCCAACTGCCCCACCAATGTACCTCCTGCACATCTGTCTCACATCTGCACTCCACTGCTCTTCTGCCCCACCTCTGTTCCCCCTGCCCCACCACTGTAACCCCTTGCTCATCTACCCCACCAATACACCTCCTTTCACATCTGCTCCACTGCTCTACCCCCCTTCTTTTCTGTCCCACCACTGAACCCCCTTCTCATCTGCCCCAGCACTAAACCCCCCTGTTCATCTGGCCCAACACTGAACCCCCACGCTCTTCTGTCGCACTGCTGAACCCCCTTCTCATCTTCCACCACTGTACCTCCCTGCACATCTGCTCCACCGCTGTACCTTCTTCTCATCTATGATATGCGTGATATGCAGAGTGGTGAAAGGAAGCCGAGATGAGACACATCTACCTGTCCTGGCACACTCATCCTGCTGATCCAACTCTCGCATCCAACCCATGTGCTTGCATGTGATGTATGGGATGGATGTGATGTCACATACAGGCATCTGGAATGGATGCGCAATGATGAGCTCAGGTCAGGGGCATTTTCTGAAAGCAGTGGGCCTGTGTGCAGGATTATAAGTTGGGCCCCCACAGCTGGGTAAAAGTGTGGTGCTCTGCACCACAGCAAACTTGGGTATGATTTTCATTGTGCTGAATACTGGCCCTGGCTTAAAGGGACACAGAGTGCAAGGGTTCAGTAGTAAGTGATGCAAAGGTTCAGGAATAATTTCAATGAAGTTCCCAGAAGCTCAACAGTAATTTCACCAAATGTCACCTGATTTTTCTCAATCACAATGGTTTTCTCAATCACAGTGAAATCCCTTCTTTCTGAGATTGGTAGCGGCAACCAAGCAAGTCATCTTCCTCCAGATGGTGGGCGGGGCTAGAAGGACTGTGATTGGTTTTAGCAGTGGCCAATGACAGTCCTCCTCCTCCTGGAAACAGGGACCGCCCCCCCAGCAGAACTGCACCCAATCTCTTCCCCATCACAAAAGCTGACGATCGCAGCTACAGCAAAGTTAGAGAACCAAACAATGTTTCCCATCTTTTACAATCTGGGGGCACAGTGCCTTCCCTCAATGCAGGTGCGTCATGGGGAATTCTGAAATTGGAATGCATTGCATCTCATTGACACTTCCCTGCTTTGCTCTGCTGATGGGGAGGGAGTCGAGTGCCGGCAAAAGAGGCTTTGTGTGCCCGGGGTTGCCTACCCCTGCCTTAAACTGTCCTAATGGTACAAACCTTACAAAAATCAAACAAGTAAAACATCAACTAATATATATATATATATATATACAGTGTTATCACTATTAAGTGCGACATCAAATTGTGTTTTAACATATACATTTAAAGAAAAATCTTATAAATAAAAAAGTCCCAAAGTCCACTGTGAACAAGATCTGCAGAATATAAATCCATCACCACTGTACAGCGTGCATGCATTAAGCAGGATGAAGTCAGACAATGCACCCCGCTCTACACGTTTCATTAAAAATAACGTCCTTTGAAGAGCCAGGAAGCATGTGCACTGTACAGCAAGTTCCAATATGCATGTTTCAAGCTGCCACTTTTGTAGGTATATTTAAGAGTGAATACATTTAAGCTATTTTACAATACTACACTATGTGCTATTTGTTTCTTCTCTGGATATATGGCTTATTGAACGTTTTGGATGATCTGAGAGGAGTACCCTTTGTGCGGCCAGTCCAATTTTGGCCACTCTGATATCCATGAATGTGGGATTTTTGTAAGGTTTGTACCATTAGGACATTTTATTTAAAAAGAGACAGTGCTATACATGTGTTTATATATCTTTTCAAATATCAGTTTGTGGATATTTATGAGGGCACAGTGATAATTCTTTATAAGGGTCTGACATCAGTGTAGAGTTCATTTGGAATTTAATATGAAAAGATACACATCCTCTACAGTGACTTGCATGTAAGAAAGATAGAAATGTCCACAATTTTTCAACCAGTGGCACTGGAACAAAATATCATGGAAATCCTGATGGCCTCTAAAGGCCACACTTGTATGTCGTCAATATATCTAACTATGTGTAAAGACATTCTATCAAACAGTGACAACATAATATCTCACCATCCTCTCATTTTTATGGTCCGCTGTATAAAGCATTGTCAAGCAGTCGTGCAAACTATTCAGTCCAGTCATACAGGTCAATTAGGTGACAGGCATTAAACTCCATAATGTATATTTCTGTGCTTGTTCATTGCTGTCTTTATATTCCATTACATTTCCATTTTACATACAAAGTCACTTTTCCTTTTTAAAAGGTTTTTTTTTTTTTAAGTGGTGTTTTTTACTACTCTTTTCTATAAAGTGCCTAAGCATGTAGTTATTGTGTTACATACTTTAGAATAAGATCGATGAATAATGCACAAATTTGGATCATCTGTTAGCAAATAATTTGTATTTAATGGTGGTGGTATAATTAGCATCTGTGTACTGTAATTATCTGATGCATAATTATTTTAATTGCATAATTATTTAAATTGCAAACAATCAACATAGCCTTGTTTCCCAATGAGTAATATTCCAGAACCTGTCAAAGTTTAAATCTACTTAAATAGGATGTTATCTTCTTTGGATCAGAGAGTCCCTGTGTACCGTAAACCTAGTGATGGCTTTTGATGAGGAAAGTCTTATTCAGGGTTGCTGCTCCTCGCTCCAGCTTGCCGAGGCCGTTACTTCTACTCCCGGCTGAACAGGAAGTGGGTCCTGAGATTGGATTGGCCAGGAGTCCTAAGACTCCTTGCTCAATCGGGTCTCAGGACCCACTTCCTGATTGTCCAGAAGAAGAATCAGGAAGACAATGGCGATTATTCATTTGCTATTGTCACACAACTGGGTGGGCTCAGGGCACAGTGCTCTGCGCCTCGAGCCCACCCTTTTTTGAAGCCAATTAGAGCCTCAGGCTCCAATCATGTGCTTAAAAAAAAAAAAAAACACTGAGATCTATGTGTCTGGCACTCTGCATGTAGATTGGGGCCGGGCGCATGGATTAGGGGGCAGCCCTTGCGCCCCCTTATGGACAGGCCATCGCTGCTTATAGGTTTATGTGAGCAACTGTTAAAGGATCAGTCTACTTTTGGGAACTTTACTGATGAAACCTCCCCACTTGAATTCCTAGGTCCACACACCTGCTACCTTTATGAAAGGGCCCCACACTGAGGGCCCATTCCCACTTGTGCGTTGTGTTAAAATATGGCACCAGAAGAAATAATCAGAGGAGAGCTCACCGGTACCACATGCCATATAAATACTCAAAAACAAGAAGAATGCTTAAAGGAGCTGGGATTTTTCAGGTTCCAATAACATGAGCTTTAACATAGAATACAATTTACATCCTTTATTATTTAATTCATATAAAACATCAAAAATTAATAAAATTTGCTAAAATAATTAAAAAATTTTAATTGGGTATACACAATGTAGTTGTTTACAGATGATTGTCATAGTGTAGCAATCTCAACATGTTTGGCCAACTTATAGGCTTCCTCAGAAGTTATGCAATACCACACCTAAGCAGATAGATCAAACATTTGAATCAGTACACATAGTTATATCTGAGATAATCAGAAAAACGAATATATTCAAACGCATTACATAATACAGCTGTCATTACAAATAACATCAAAAAGGTTGGTGGAGGGCATCTTACCAATTGAAGACAACTAGCTGAAATTGGCTTGGTTTTCAGCTATATCTCAGATATAACTATAGGTGTACTGATTGATGTATCTGCTCAGGCGTGGTATTGCATATCTCCTGAGGAAGCCTATAAGTTGGCAAAATATGTTGAGATTGCTGCACCATGACAATCATCTGTAAACAACTACATTGTGAATACCCAATTCAAAATGAAAAATTATTTTAGCAAATTATATTAATTTTTGATGTTTTATATGAATTAAATTATACATTTTTATTCTATGTTGTAGTTCATGTTATTGGCACCTGGAAAATCTTCTGGTTTTTGTGTTAAAACATGGTGCCACAACACATGGCATTACTTCTGCTTTAGAAGCGTTGCTTTGCAGTGCCATTCATTGTAAAGTAGTGCCCAACACATAGCACAAGTCAATGGATTGCTCGAGTGTGAATGGGCCCTTATACTTTTACATTATGTAGCATACAATAGAGGGGCAGGTGGGTATAGAGCCAGGGTATTTGGCATGCTTTGCCAGAGATATGTGGATTCAGGCTCCACTTACTCACCGAAATATGCATTAATGGTGGGCTGACCTGACCATTTTATAGTAATATTTTTATGCAGTTTTGCATTTTGTGTGATGATGTTTAATTTAATCTTTAGCATTCAAATGGCATTTTTTTAGTATTGTAAATTCCATACCTTAAATGTTAGCAACTCAGTCCAGTAGGTCACCAGCACAGTGTGCTTTGCATTCCTGCTGTACCGGTTGTGCATTCTATGCTTCTGCTGTGCAGAATGAATTCATGTTTTTCAGCAATAAATTGGGGCTGGACTTTAGGCAGGTTTTAAAGACACCCCATAATGGTGCTCTGTATTCATTATTACATTACTGAGTTTCCAAGCAGTGAAAGTATCTGAGTTTGATTTGCTATCAGCCTCTTGCAGTCCCGGGAGATGGAGCAGCACAAGGAGACAGTCGGGTGTGCTGCAGTGCAAGGAACATGCTGATAAGAGAAAAGAGCAGAATGCCCAAGAAATGAGCTCATCATTCTTCTGCTTTCCTTTTTACTGTCCAATCACAGGTTAGGGGTTGGATAACATAACTGCATCTCCTACCTTACCAGACAGGACTGTGCTGTCTGCCAGAGTTGTGTAAATCTCAAAACTGGATGGTCGGGAAGGGCTGGTTCACACCAGAACTGCACAGGAATGCGGTTCGTGTTCCTGTGCGATTTCTGCGTATTTTCCTGTGGTGCGATTTTCAGCCCATTCCTTTGAATGGGCTGAAATCCCACTTGATCACACAAAACGTAGTACATGCACTACTTTTGAAAAATGTGCAGCACCAAATCGCATGGTATTACAGTACCATGCAATATGGTGCCACCAAATGCACTGCGTTTGCAATCTGTGTTTGAATGCGGTGCAGGAAAGGCATCTTTCCCGCCACGCGTTCTGGTGTGAATCTGCCCTAATGCAAATCCTTTTGGGCAGGTAAATCAAAATCCCTATATGTACAGTATTTCATTTGTGTATTTTGTTTGTACCTGGAGTTCAGCTTTAACAAATCAAACACAAAGTATAACATTTGTGAAGCTGGCTGCTTTCCAAATGTGTAATTTTTGCTTAAAAAAATAAAGATATTAAAGATGTAAAAAAAAAAAAAAAAAAAAGAAGAGAGATGTTGAATGCATTTTATGAAATGTTTTTCATTTTTTTTTTTTTTTAAATAAAGACTTTCTAAAATAATTTGTGTTTTGCTCCTTATGTGAAATACTTAGTGTTCCTAAACCCACAACAGTAAAATCCATCTGTATATGCAGTAAAGCATGCTTTTATACTCACTGTGGAATCTAAAAAGTCTGTTTGATCCGGTCTTTTCTGATCCTTATATAAAAATAAACGTGCAGCGCTAACCAAAAAAAGTGAAAAATAAAAATAGAACAACGATGAAAGTGACTAAAGTAAGATTGCTCAACACAATATACGCCTGTGAGGTATACCACAAATGCCCAAAGTGAATACACTAAGTTCAGGAATGTCCAGAGGCAAAAGTTGACCTCAACGTATTAAAGCCAAAAAAAGAACACTGTTGGTAGGTGTACATGGAAGGAGACTCCTTCCATGTACACCTACCAACAGTGTTCTTTTTTTGGCTTTAATACGTTGAGGTCAACTTTTGCCTCTGGACATTCCTGAACTTAGTGTATTCACTTTGGACATTTGTGGTATACCTCACAGGCGTATATTGTGTTGAGCAATCTTACTTTAGTCACTTTCATCGTTGTTCTATTTTTATTTTTTGACTTTTTTTGGTTAGCGCTGCATGTTTATTTTTATATATACTATATAACTTGGTTTGTTTGTGTGCTAGCTGCTACATATTACAGTGTTCACATAGTTTCATTTTGGTCAGCGCAGCTTCTCATTTATATCACAATTCTCTGATCCTTCCCTTCTTCCACAGTCCCCAAGCCATCTCCTGATTGTACAGAACCTTGGGGGCACTCTGCACATGCTTAGTTTGGTGCGTATTGCTAGAGAGGTTTTTCTTTTCTTGGGGGGGAGGGGTCATGTGATTAGCACAAGGCCAATCAGCACTGTCCAAACAGAGGGTCAGGAATCCTGCAGCCTCATAGGACAGTTAGAGTAGAATGAAAACTCCTCCTACAAGCTAAAATAATTGCATTTCCATGTTCTGTGGAGACCAGATATGGTGAATGCAGGGTCCTGGGTTTATTAACACTTTAATGCAGACCCTGCACTAAAAAACAAGGTTAACTTATTACATCAGCTCCACCTCAAATTGCTGCAATACAATTAATAAAAGTTAGGAAATATACTTACCTAACCCTGGGCTTACCTCTGTGGTGGCTAGAGGGTAACATCACAAACCTTTTGATGAGATCTTGGGGATAAGCATCCCATTGTAAGATACTCTGGCATTACACTAGAGCCATCTTCTTGCAATATTTAGGTTTCAGGGATCTCACTGGAAAGTACTATCATTCTCCCCAATGCACAAGCTGGAGGGTAAGAACAGTACTGTATGTCCTCAATTTTTTTGCCCCACAGGTGTTCTCTCTCCTGTCCTCTCCTCTCTTCTCTCTCTCTCCACTTTAAAGTAGTGCTTTGAGATGGGGAGTCCTGATGTAATAAGCAGAGCTCACTTTGTCTTAAAGAAGGCCATGCAGTAAATAGCAAAGATCTGCTTCATAGAGCAGAGTCCCTCCACTTATAAAAAATGCTGCCTTATGGTACTTGCAAAAAAATGTACACGTAAGCAAAAAAAAATAGGGTTATACAGTATATTTACCTTACTCCTGTCTGTCACATTGCAGGGTGAGACATCACTATCCTTCTGGTGAGATTTCTGGGGAACGCAGAGCAGCCCCAAAGACACTCAAGTCCAGATTTGGTCTGCTCTGTATTTCCCAGGATCTTGCTGGATTCAAAGAGTTAGGACGGGAGTAAGGTAAGTATGTAATCTAACTTTTCCTTACAGTTACATTTGTAAAGTACGATCATTGAGCCATTTTTCAGGGGGAGGAGGCCTGGAACTTAAAAGGGAGAATTTGTTTTTTACTGCCATGTCTGCTTTAAAAAAAAAAAAAAAAAGGAAGTACTGCGACGGTGATCATTAGGGGTTTTGAAAAACGAACCAATCATGTATGCAATTATAATTCTTCTTCCCACTGACCACCAATGCAGGGGAATTCTTCTTCCAACTAATCACCGACACTGGGACATTCTTCCCTGTGACCACCAATTCTGGGGCATAATTCTTCTTACTGATTGCCATCACTGGAACATTCTTCTCCCCTGAGAGAACCAACACTGGGGCTCCAGGTCTCGGACATTCAAAATTCTATTATTAGCCCCGAGCATCCGACTCGGAGCGCAGCCGAGTGACATAAGTCCCGCCTCCTGGAGCCTACAGCGCCTATGATGGACATCACATTGGTCCAACGGCGGGACCGCGGGACGTGTGACCTCAATCAAAGGTGCTGCGGGCTCCTGGAGGCAGGAAACTACAATGCTGCCACACCGAGCACTATGAGATCCCTGCTCGGCGCTCACTTTGTATAAATGGGCGGGCAGCTCTCCTGTCCTGGCTCTGGCTGCCTGACTGGCCATGAATAGGATGGGCATGCTGCACAATACAGGTAAGGCTGAGCTGCAGGAGGAGGTAAGCTGAAGTCCGATGTGGAAAATCAGGTAGGTGAGTGTAATGGTCAGGTAAGTCAGTGTGGGTCAGATAAATCAGTGTAATGGTCAGGTAGGTCAGCAATGATGGGCACTGGTGAGCCAGGCAGCAACCAGCAAGTGAGCCCCCCCCCCCTAGCAACACCCCTGCTTGGAACTCCAACAGTTGTGGAACTGAAAGTCCCATGAGGCATTGTTCGACTTTGACAGCTCCAGGCATGACTATCAGATGCAGGAGCATGATGAGATTTGTAGTTTTCCCACAGCTGGAATGCTGAGGTTACATACCCCTGGTCTAGGCTCAGGGGAAGTGGGTTGAATGCATGGCTATCAAAAAGAGGGCACCTTGTGGCAAAGAAAAGAAGTACTGCAGGGCAAAGTTACAGATGTTTAATTGCTACAAAATTTTTTTTTTTTTTTTTTTAAATGTCATCTTTTAATAAGAAATTTACCTTGTTATTTTTGGCTGGAGTTGTTTTAAAGCATTTGCAATCATTTCTGGGGCATGTTTTTGGTCAAATTTAAAAAAAAGAAATAAATCAGTCAGGTTAAAAATGGTTTCATTTTTAGATCTGGCTGCACTTATGTGTTATAATCAAATGACTTTTTTCCATTCTTTTTAGACCAAGCAAAAGTAAAAAAAAAACGAAATAAATGCGTGACTAATTGAATGATATCAATTGTAATTTGGATCAAGGCAAGTAAATTAGTAGACATGCCTGGCACCATTGAAAGAAAAAAATTACCAAATACGAGTGATTAACAGATAACATTTATCATTTGTTTTAGGCAGATATTCACCTTCCAGGTAGAATTGTTTTTGCTTACATTCCAATATGTAGCACTAACCCCAAAGGAGCCGCTGATTTCTAACAGGTTCCTTCCCAAACAGGGCAGAGGCTACCAATCACACAGGTAACAGTCCATTTGTTGTGGCTCCAACAAACAGTATAGGGCAGGAATCCCCAACCCCTGGGCTGCAGACCGGTATTGGTCCATGGCCTGTCAGTCACCGGGCTGCACAGTCTCCTGTATCCCTTCAGCTACTGCACATTTGTCGGGTCAGTAAAGCAAGCAGAGCTGAAGATTTTCCTGCAAGCACTTAAAGGGGTTGTGAACCCTTTGTTATTTATATAAAAAAATAAATAAAAAAACATATACTTACCTCCACTGCGCAGTTTGTTTTGCACAGTGGACAGCAGATGCATTAAGGTGAAAAAACACAAAAAAAAAAAAAAAAAAAAAAAAAAAAAACCCCCTTTAACTCCATAAATGCCAGGCAACAATAGTGCCGATCCCGGGGGCCACACAGGGGGATACAGGATTTCATGGGCGGGACAGAGCAGATCCTCAGGGACACTGGTCCCCAGGGCTCCTACTGATTCTACATTATCTTGAGTTAAACTCTTTAATTATATAGGACAATGTAATATTAGAAATAGTACGCTACAATCATTACATAGTTACATAGTAGGTGAGGTTGAAAAAAGACACACGTCCATCAAGTCCAACCTATGTGTGTGATTATGTGTCAGTATTACCTTACATATCCCTGTATGTTGCGGTCATTCAGGTGATTATCTAATAGTTTCTTGAAGCTATCAATGCTCCCCGCTGAGACCACCGCCTGTGCAAGGGAATTCCACATCCTTGCCGCTCTTACAGTAAAGAACCCTCTACGTAGTTTAAGGTTAAACCTCTTTTCTTCTAATTGTAATGAGTGGCCCCGAGTCTTATTAAACTCTCTTCTGCAAAAAAGTTTTATCCCTATTGTGGGGTCACCAGTACAGTATTTGTAAATTGAAATCATATCCCCTCTCAAGCGTCTCTTCTCCAGAGAGAATAAGTTCAGTGCTCGCAACCTTTCCTCATAACTAAGATCCTCCAGACCCTTTATTAGCTTTGTTGCCCTTCTTTGTACTCGCTCCATTTCCAGTACATCCTTCCTGAGGACTGGTGCCCAGAACTGGACAGCATACTCCAGGTGCGGCCGGACCAGAGTCTTGTAGAGCGGGAGAATTATCGTTTTATCTCTGGAGTTGATCCCCCTTTTAATACATGCCAATATTCTGTTTGCCTTATTAGCAGCAGCTTGGCATTGCATGCCATTGCTGAGCCTATCATCTACTAGGACCCCCAGGTCCTTTTCCATCCTAGATTCCCCCAGAGGTTCTCCCCCCAGTGTATAGATTGCATTCATATTTTTGCCACCCAAATGCATTTTTACAGATTTTTCTACATTGAACCTCATCTGCCATGTAGTCGCCCACCCCATTAATTTGTACAGGTCTTTTTGCAAGGTTTCCACATCCTGCGGAGAAGTTATTGCCCTACTTAGCTTAGTATCGTCTGCAAATACAGAGATTGAACTGTTTATCCCATCCTCCAGATCGTTTATAAACAAATTAAATAGGATTGGTCCCAGCACAGAACCCTGGGGAACCCCACTACCCACCCCTGACCATTCTGAGTACTCCCCATTTATCACCACCCTCTGAACACGCCCTTGTAGCCAGTTTTCAATCCAGGTACTCACCCTATGGTCCATGCCAACGGACCCTATTTTGTACAGTAAACGTTTATGGGGAACTGTGTCAAATGCTTTTGCAAAATCCAGATACACCACGTCTACGGGCCTTCCTTTATCTAGATGGCAACTCACCTCCTCATAGAAGGTTAATAGATTGGTTTGGCAAGAACGATTCTTCATGAATCCATGCTGATTACTGCTAATGATATCGTTCTTATTACTAAAATCTTGTATATAGTCCCTTATCATCCCCTCCAAGATTTTACATACTATTGATGTTAGGCTAACTGGTCTGTAATTCCCAGGGATGTTTTTTGGGCCCTTTTTAAATATTGGTGCTACATTGGCTTTTCTCCAATCAGCTGGTACCATTCCAGTCAATAGACTGTCTGTAAAAATTAGGAACAACGGTCTGGCAATCACCTGACTGAGTTCCCTAAGTACCCTCGGATACAAGCCATCTGGTCCCGGTGATTTATTAATGTTAAGTTTCTCAAGTCTAATTTTAATTCCGTCCTCTGTTAACCATGGAGGTGCTTCCTGTGTTGTGTCATGAGGATAAACACTGCAGTTTTGGTTACTGAAGCCCCCCGATTCACTCGTGAAGACTGAGGAGAAGAATAAATTCAATACCTTTGCCATCTCCCCATCCTTTGTAACCAGATGTCCTTCCTCGTTCTTTATGGGGCCAATATGGTCTGTCCTCCCTTTTTTACTGTTTACATACTTAAAGAATTTCTTGGGATTTTTTTTGCTCTCCTCCGCTATGTGTCTTTCATGTTCTATCTTAGCCGTCCTAATTGCACCCTTACATTTCTTATTGCATTCTTTATAAAGTTTGAATGCTGAGGATGATCCCTCAACCTTGTATTTTTTGAAGGCCTTCTCCTTTGCTTCTATATTCATTTTTACATTGGAGATAAGCCATCCAGGATTTTTGTTCGCTCTTTTAAAATTTATTACCCAATGGGATACATTGGCTAATGCCCTTATTTAATATGCTCTTAAAGCAAACCCATCTCTCCTCCGTATTCTTTGTTCCTAATATTTTATCCCAATTTATGCCTTTTAGCAAGGTTTGTAGTTTAGGGAAGTTGGCTCTTTTGAAATTCAGTGTCTTTGTATTCCCTTTGTTTCCTATTTGTGTGATTTATTCCTATTGATGAGCCATTCCCACCATCAACCCCCATTCTGAGCTTATAAAACACGAGAGGGGTTGGGGTGGTATGGGATACTCCAGACCTGTAACAGGACAACACACAGCTAGATACAACTTCTTCGACCAGTCTTTAAGCCAGAAGGAAAGGGCACGATCAGAACGAAGATGCAGCAGAAACAGCTACAGTTGGCAACCAAGGAGGACACAATCACTAAACCTTGGGCTTGGGTCAGTACTCATGATATCCCAGGGCAGCTGCACACCTCTCATTTTCCACCAGGCATTCCTCAGCAAGTTATCCAGAGCGAATCCTCAGCTCCAGACTAAATTAGGAATAGGCCCCATAGCTGGAACCTCGATAACAGTCAGCCTGTAAGGGATTTGGGGGGGGCTGTAGGCAGGTGGTTCCTGCGCCATGTTCCCCTCCTCGTTGGGTGTCAAGCTAGAGGCCTATTCCAGGCTACGCTAGGCACCTGTAACAGGTGCCCTGTGCTGCCACACATGGGGTATCTATTTCTGTGCTGTTCATCAATGCCCTGGGACAAGGTTAAGGCTTCCATGGGGAAATACTCAACCTTAAGGCAGGCCTCTGCTTTTAGAGATGAATGTACACCATGTACATTTGCACTATACCTTTTCTCCAGTTAACTCTTGGGTCTCTGTGACAATGTACACCTTTGGAGTTTGCATTTAGGAGGGACACGCAGAGCCTTGTCCACATCCACCTGTCCAGCATATTTTACCACTACCTCACTCCCAGTAACAGTATGGGGTCCTTCCGTGGACTCCATGTATGCACTTCACTTCCTTAACTCAGCAGTACCTGGGTACTGCTGTCTTCATACCCCAAAAGTACCTCAGTGACCTGTACTGTGGAATAGGGTGCCGACTTCTTGCATTACACCCCTTAAATAACTTCAGACCAGGTGGAACAAAAGTTTCAAACCTTTACTTAGAAAAGTGCAAAGTCCAACACGCAAGAACAAGATATATATTTTTTTTTTCCATCCCTACTCCTAACTCAGGCTATGTGCTGCCCTGGCACACATGCAAAGGTATAGTCCATGTATGATGAATTGGCGATCCATTAGTGGCATTTGCCAGTGCTGGAATCTTCAGGGACAAACCCCAGGTCTAGATGACCTTTTACATAATGGCAGTAGCAATCGACATTCCTTGGCTCTCCAATCTTTTCCCTTATGGGATTCTCTTAAAAATTGGGGGCTCTTCTCCAAAACGCTACATGCCCATTTGCTTGAATGGGTCACGTTCAGCAGCGGTACTTACCAAAATGCAATAGGGGGAATATTTTTTTGCTGCAGGAGCCGAGGAAAGTATTGCGATTGCTGCAAGTGAGCACACCCCCACCTGCCATCATTGCAGCTTAGGTGAGGGCAAATGGAGGGGCACTGCATGGGGGGGGGGGGGGGGGGGGAAGAAAATAAAAATGCACATTTACAGTATATGCCCAGCTTTATTATAGCCTACAATACTGCTGACACCCACTAGATAGAAACTCACCCAAACGATAGCTGGCTAGTCACACAAGCTGATGCAAATTTTTCATACAGTCTGGTGCACTTGTGTAGCACATTCCCGCTGTCCACACAATTCAACGCACTGCCACCGCCTGCAGTTCAGAAGATGACTGGTCTGCTAGGTCAGAGTTTCTCAACTCCAGTCCTCAAGGCGCCCCAACAGGTCATGTTTTCAGGATTTCCCTCAGATGAAACGGCTGTGGTAATTACTAAGGCAGTAAAACTGATCAAATCACCTGTGCAAAATAATGGAAGGCCTGAAAACATGACCTGTTGGGGCACCTTGAGGAGTTGAGAAACATTGCTAAGTAATCAATCATACCCACACATATCCCCCTCTTGATGGCAATGAGACCTGCCCCTGCTCGTGGTAGATACGATAACTTTCAGACTGAGACCCATCTCGTTCTTTGTCAGCCAGCCACTGCAATTACAGAGTGCAGCCACCCAATGTAAAGTCATATTAGCAGCAAAACTTAACACCAAGCACTTAATACACAACAGTCTCTTTAGACCACATAAATTATGTGGTTAGTAAACAGGCGACGACAGCCAACTTTTTTTCGCTTTTTTTTTTTTTTTTTTTTTTTTTTTTACTTCTGGATAAATTTTTAAGCCACTACCCACCTAGGGATGTCAAATACAGTAAAACCTTGGACTGCAATGTTCGAGCATAATTCATTCCAGAAACATGCTTGTAATCCAAAGCACTTGTACATCAAAGCGAATTTTCCCATAAGAAATATGAATAAATGATTGTGGAACGAATCATTTGAGTTTCTAAGTCCTTCAGTATATAGTCCTTCTAAAAAGATCATAGCAATGTGATAGTTACACAACCTATTAAATGTCCATCCACACATGGAAGCCTCCACAAGGGGATTAGAAGCAAAATCCAGACTATAAGAGAGACGCCTCCAAGTGTAGCAATATGGTTACATTTAATGAAGGTACAACATTTAGCAACTCACATGGTTGAGGATTAAAACAGGAACATCTAAGTATGTAGGCATCCGGGGGTAAAGCTGTCCACAGACCATCCCCCGCACTGCCGGCTCTCACCGCTGTCAGTCTGCAATTGTGACCGGGAAGACTACCCTGCAGTAGAGCCATTTGAAAGTGGGGCTTGAAGCGCTCGTGGAGCACAGCGTAGAAGGAACAACGTCGATGGCAGTGCGGAGGATGGTCTATGTGGACAGCTTTACCCCAGATGCCTGCATACTTAGATGTACCTCTTAATCAACCATGTGAGTTGCTAAATGTTGTACCTTCATTAATTGTAAACATATTGCTACACTCAGAGGTGCCTCCCTTTTATACTCAGTTGTGACATGACACTTGTATATCAAGACATCGCTTATAAATCAAAATTAAAGATTTTGCTGGTCTTGCAGTCTTCACACAAACCACACCGCAAGAAATTGAGCATTGTCCATTTGCTATAAATAAAAAATTGGATAAAAGCTGAAATACACCATTTGGGCAGTATCCCTGTATCCAGTTTGTGGGAGCACAGTAACTGTGTAGTAATCTGGAGCTTCTTCTGAAACAAGACAATTACCATTTGCATGAAATTGATTTATAGGGTCCATATTCCATACATGGAACAGACTTTTCCCTTGGCCAATCACCTTAGGGGGTGGTACTTCACCTGTCACCTGGTGGGAAGAAAGTTCACATCTATTGAAGTGGCCATAGGTTATATGGACCAGCCGATTCTAATGACTGGGTAAGAGTTAAGCATTCAGGACACCAGTGCTTTCCAACCGTAGCAATTCCAAACAGGTCCTGAGTGCCACAGACAGGGTCCATATAATAGATTTAGTTGGTCCCTAGGTGGTTTTAGGTCAGGGCATACCATTCTGTATCCATGTGCAAAGCCTAAAAGGAACATCTCCCTACGACTAATATTTTGTACCAATGGCAAACACAAACTCCTGTGCTTGGGAGTGGGTCCCAGAGGTAACAGTTGCCTATATTCCCATTCTGGCTATAATGGATATGCTTCGCCTTGCTGCCCTCTTAGGACTGGGAAGACTGAAGACACTGAAGCCATAAAAAAAAAAAAAAAAAAAGGCGCCCCGGTTTAGTGCATTATCCTCAAAACAGATCTTTCATTAGTAAAACGGTGGTAAGTATTATACTCAAAAACCGACAGGCAAATTTTTTTGTTTTGGGTTGAGTGGAGAGGGATTAGAACACCTGTCAATTTGTATTGCTGTCCGTGCCCCGTTAAGGAGATCCCCCCTCTATTAGTTTTGTTTGGGGATTTCTTTTTACTTTCAATGACAATGACAAATTTTGGGTTGGCCCCAGAAAAGTAACAGATGGGAAATCTTCAAATGGGGACACTAGTTCTGGTGAGCTGGGGGTTCCCAAGAAACTCCTTTAACCACCTCAATACAGGGCACTTACATCCCCTTCCTGCCCAAGCCAATTTTCAGCTTTCAGCGCTGTCGCTGTTTAAATGACAATTGCGCGGTCATGCTACACTGTACCCAAACAGAATTTTTCCCACAAATAGAGCTTTCTTTTGGTGGTATTTGATCACCTCTGGGGTTATTTTTTGCTAAACAAAAAAAAAAAAAAAAAAAAAACCCTACAATTTCGGGAAAAAACTAAACAAAAAAGTCTTTTATAAAATTTTTTGTAAATCTGTTTACATCGTGATCAGCCATGATTGAACAAAAAAAAAAAAAAAATCTGACAGGTGTTATAACCTTCCCTCACTCTATCCAAAATGACAAAATAAATAAAGTTTTGCCCATAGTTCCATTTGTTATCCCAATGAAGAAATAATTTGGGTTAAAAACCTTTTCCCTTTTAGAGAATTTCAGCAATATGACCTCAGATGTACTGCTCAATATAAAGGGTGATGTCACAGATTAATGAGCCAGCAACCATTTATACTACACAAATTTCAGACAGTTTTGTGACCCAACAAACCATCCATACCCAAAAACCAAACTGACAGGATGTAATCAAAGCTTTATTAAGTTTGCTTGAAAAGGAAAACAAAATTTCCAACAGAATGTGGCCAGTTCAGATACAAAACAAAAAAAGGAAAACTGTTCCAAGCAAAACAAAATACATATGCACTTTTGTAATAATTTACAGGTACAAACTAATGAAAAATACAATTTCACAAAAAAAAAAATTGTAAACATTTTTTGCACACTTGTCAGTCCATTTTTCTACTTTTTGGCAAAGTGCTCTTCTGATGACAAATAAATTAACAAACAACTAAGTTTGGACTAATTCCAGACAGTACAAAGAAAAAATAGACACGTGAGAACTTAGTGGCGCTGTAGGCTGAACCCAATAATACTTACATAATGAGGGGCAGCGAGGTGGTCAACAAAACCGGATGTGCATGTGTGTATAGTGACCTTTTTACTGAATAGTACAAGCGTCATGTGTACTTCAGTATGGAAAGTTGATATAAAAATAACTAATGATCTTAATTATATTTTATACACAATAAAATGATTCAGTTTTACCCAAAGCATTTACATTCTTGGAGGAAAAGTTTATGCGTGACTTATAGGTAGTTGCGCCATTGAGTGAGGCAGCATTGATGGGAGCCCAAGAGCCGTCGGTGAATGAGCTGGAGAGGGAAAAAAAAAAAAAAAAAAAAAAAAGAAGAAGAAATTAATGGTACAGAAGCAGAAAATATTTAAAATGTTGTGAATGACATGGGGGGGGGGGGGGGGGGGGAGACAAAAAAAAAAAAACACCACTGACAAAGAAATGATCAGTCTATAATTGTAATGGTTCATTTTAGCAGTGAGAGACAGAACAAAAATATCCAGAAAAATGCATTTCAAAAAAAATTATAAACGGATTTGCATTTTAATGAGTGGAATGAGTATTTGACCCCTAGGCAAAAAACATGACTGATTGCCAACAAGGATTTTGCCACCAAGTACTGAGGTCAGACATTTCTTTTGTGCAAAGTTGGTGGCCAACTACATTTCATGAGGGATTTTGTCCCACTCCTCTTTGCAGATCCTCTACAAGTCATTAAGGTTTTGAGGCAGACGTTTGGTAACTCAAACCCTTCAGCTCCCCCCACTTATTTTCTATTGAATGAAGGTCTGGAAACTGGTTAGGCCACTCCAGGACATTAATGTGCTTCTTGAGCTACTCCTTTGTTGTATTGGTCGTGTGTTTTGGGTCATTGTCATGCTGGAATACCCATCCACAACCCATTTTCAATGCCCTGACTGAGGAAAAGAGGTTCTCACTCAAAATTTGACGGTGCAATGCCCCCGTCCATCATCCTTTTGATGCTGTGAAGTTGTCCTGTCCGCTTAGCAGAAAAACACCCCCAAAGCATAATGTTTCCACCTCCATGTTTGACGGTGGGGGAAGGTGCTCTTGGGGTCATAGGCAGCATTCCTCCTCCAAACACAGCGAGTTGAGTTGAGACAAAAATTAGGCTTTTTGGCATCATCTGACCACAACACTTTCATCAAGTCCTCTGAATCATTCAGATGTTCATTAGCAAGCTTCAGACGGGCCTATACATGTGCTTTCTTGAGCAGGTGGACCTTGCGGGCGCTGCAAGATTGCAGGCATTCACACTGTAGTGCGTTACCAATTATTTTCTTGGCGACTATAGTCCCAGCTGCCTTGAGATCATTGACAAGATTCTCCCGTGTAGTTCTGGGCTGATTCCTCACCGTTCTCATGATCATTGAAACTCCACAAGGTGAGATCTTGCATGGAGTCCCACACCAAGGGAGACAGTTATTGTGGGTTTCTTCCATTTGCAAATAGTCGCACCAACTGTTGTCACCCTCTCACCAAGCTTCTTAGCGATGGTCTTGTAGCCCATTCCAGCCTTGTGTAGGTCTACACAATCTTGTCCCTGACATCTTTGGACAGCTCTTTAGTCTTGGCTATGGTGGAGATATTGGAATCTGACTGATTGCTTCTGTGGACAGGTGTCTTTTATAAAAGGTAAAAAACTGAAATTAGGAGCACTCCCTTTGAGAGTGCTCCTAATCTCAGCTCGTTACCTGTTTAGAAGACACCTGGGAGCCAGAAATCTTGCCGATTGATAGGTGATCAAATATTTCACTCATTAAATTGCAAACTTATAACATTTTTGAAATGCATTTCTGGATATTTTCATTGTTATTCTGTCTCACTGTTAAAATAAACTTACCATTAAATTTATAGACTGATCATGATCTTTGTCAGTTGGCAAACATACAAAATCAGCAGGGGATCAAATACAGTACCATGGCGATACATTTTCACCAGCAAGCAGCACTGCAGGTGAAATCCAATTTTTAATTACAGTTCTGGTGAAACCAAGATGTTCAAGGACCCAGAGAATAACTAGCATTGAGAGAAGTTAGATAAACAGCCAAAAGTTTGTGAAAACTTGAGCATCACACCTAAGGCCCCTTTCACACAGGTGTTGCATCTGTCCATTTTCCATCTATTTTTGCATTGGTTATTAGGAGCCGGCACCCGCCGCTGTCCTAACAACCGGTTACTCATCTTTGCTGTCAGTGAGGAATACCTCGCTGACAGCAGAATGTAAACAGCGGAGGGGGCAGTGTGTACACAGAGGATCAGTCACTTGCCCGCAGGGGGAGCTTGTACACAGAGGATCGGTCACTTGCTGGCTGCAAATTTCATGGTCAGTTCTCTCCGCCTATAGGGGCGTGGTCATCCAATGACATCACAGAGTTGTAATTTGCTAGCTCAGTGTGGGAGAAGCAAAGTTATTATTTGGCCCCACTGCTAAAGTAGACAAGGGGAGCAGGGTCTCCCGGTCACATCACCAGTCACCCCTTTGTTTACATTAGCAGCAGGGCAGAATGACCGCTCTGCTTCTCCCGATGCTAAGGTAAAGGGGCAGGGTCACCAGGTGGAGGTCACAGGGTGACCCCGCCCCTTTATGTAGCACCCTGGAGTTTAGGCAGGGATGCTCCTCGCAAATTTACTTGCCAGGAGTAGATATCCTGATAGATAGGGAGGAATCAATAGATCTAAGTTTGGCCTGGTTGCACTTGACTCTACTATCACTAGGTGGCCGGGTACTTTGTGGTGCTAGATATGAGAAGGGTAATGCAAGGTCAACGCTTGAGGAAGATACCACCATGAAGATTGGAGGAGCTCAAGGGATTCAGTGACAGTGAATCAGTGGGTCTAGTGAGAGAGACCGGGAGCTCAGTGTGCTGAAGAACTACAATGAGAAGTTGTAGTGAAGGTGAAAGGCCTGTTACGCTTTGTGTTAGGAACTGTTAAAGACTGTTGCCATAGGACACAGCATTCAGCACAGGACATGCAGATGTGGCTTCTCGCTGAAGGCCTTTCCCTGCATAGCTGTCTTCCTACTGAAGTCTCGGAGTCTGCTAATTGAACTTACAACTACTCAAGGGTGTCCTGGTCCTAACCTGCTTTCCCCCATAAAAGTTTGTAAGAGAAATCTTTTGCATTCAAGTAGTGTCTGGCACCCAATATGCCTCACAACCCACCATATACAGAAGGATGTCAGCCATCTCTGGCCCTGGAGGTCCTCATTAGACTGAAGGAGGCCGGAGACGTTGCTACATTTACTTTAGCAGCGGTGAGAACAATGTAATTTGCAGTGGGGAAGTGACAAATACTGTGTGCACACTCACCCCCTGCCGGCAAGTGACAAATCCTCCGTCTACACACTGATCCCTCTCGACATTCTCCTGTCAGCCAGGAATTCTCTGCTGACAGAAAAAAAAAAAAATGAAAAATGGGATGTACACGAGCGTGAATACAGATGCAAAAATTGAAGTCCAGATCGTTTTTTTTCATTCAATTTAAAGAAAGCAGGAAAGAAAAAAAAAAAAAAAAAAAAAAAAAAAAAAAAAAATGGAATGCACGTGTGAAAGGACACTCAATTTAGCTAAAAAACCAAAAAAAAAAAAAAACCAAAAAAAACAAACAAATACCCCTCCACAGTTAGTTCAGGTGTTTACAGTGAAGGGTACTGTTTGGGAAAGTCTTTGTTCCAACATGACTGTGCCCCTGTACTCAAAGCCAGCTCCTTAAAAGACATTATGTAATGAGTTTGGTGTGATGTCCTTGATCTTAACAAGCTCATAGGTGTTATGGTCAAGTCCATCCAGGAGACACCCAAACCACACGTCTCTAAATCCTCTATTGGCAGTCAATTCAGCCAAGTCAGGGGTGTCCTAACTTTTTTCCTAAGAGGGCCAGATTTGATGAAGTGAACATGTCTGAGGGCCGTCCATTTTGCCTGACATTCTTTGAACCATTAAAATTTGGTCTAAGCGTGTTCCTTTCAAGCTCCAATACACTGCCCAACAAGAATTCTCTTGCCTTTGTGGCTACTGTATGTGTGAGTAAAGAGATGAGCTCAGGCGTGTTATTTGGATATATCGGTGTATAACACGCACCTTCACTTTGAGGGAAGTTTCAGGAAAAAAAAAACTAATTTAAATAAAAGAACCGAAGCAAAATAAGGGTCAGTGCTCATCTGCAGCCTCACAAGTGCCAGGAATGCAGCCCGATGAATACCCATCCATCTGTAGCCTGGGAGGGGACAGGACGAGCGCCAAAAGATTACATACAGGAAAAAACAAAAACAAAAAAAACACTCCTGTTATCTCGGCGGCCTCTTTAATAGAAAGCCCCGCCTCCTATGATGGACAGAACAGTCATCCAATGGCAGTGCAGGAGACGGGACTTTTTATTACAGTGGCTGTCGTGTAAGCAGGAAATCCTCCTGTATATACGGCACTCATCCCGCCTCCTCCCCATCCCCTCCAAGGCAGCCAGCATATATATCTTTTGTGGCCCTGGCGATGGGAGATTGTTGGGGGCCACAAAAGATATACATGTCCTAATAACCAGATGGGCCGTTCAAAATCGGAACCGGGGCTGGACTTTGGACACGCCTGGCTTAAGTAGTCAAAATCATGACTATGGGCATCTTAAGTGGAATTTGAGACCTTGTCACTTTGCCCATTCTGCGCAAAGTGAAAGCACCTGCAGACTACCCCCAGCCCCCCACAGCAGTTCTACTTAGCGCCACACCTTTTTTCATTATAAAAATAATTTGAGTAGTTCATTCACTTCTAAAAAGGGGCAGTTCACGCAACACTATTTACCAATTCCCTGGTGCCATTTCTTGTCACTTTAAACACATAAGTTACCCTCCAACGATTATTATTCCTAGGTGTGGATTACAGATGCTGGAAATTACAGGACGCAGCCTTTCTTCTGGCATTGCATCTGAAAGCTCTGGCTCTCCTAAAATGAAGGGCTCCCGCTCGTTTTAGCTGTGCTTTACCGCTGTTTAAGCAGCGCTTTTCACATTGCTAGCAAAAGTAGTTAAAAAAGTCTGCGTTGCGACACTTTCGAATCACTTTTCAGGTGCTTCGGAAGTGCTGCCCATTCATTGCAATGGGCAGGGCATTTTGAGAGCACTGTTTACCTCACTCCCAAACCGCTCCAAAGATGCTGCTTACAGGACTTTTTCTAACGTCCCGCAAACGCAGCGCCCCAGTGTGAAAGCACTCAGGCTTTCACATTCGGGCGGCATGGGAGGCATTTTTCAGGCACTGTTTCTAGCGCTAAAATGCCTGAAAATGGCTTCAGTGTGAAAGGGGTCTTCGTGTTTTGCATCAACCTGACAAAATCACTACTGAACACAGTTGTTGGCCAATGTATCGCCAAGTACACATTCCCATACACTTGGACAATTAGTCCCTGGCACCAGCTTACCATCCATGTAACTGTGCAGAGCGGTCAGCATGGGCCCATCTTGAGGTACGTATGCAGAGTAGGCCATTTCCTCCATCATAGGTGGGGAAAGCCTTGAGGATTGAATGGCTGTAATCGGCGCGGTTGAGGAATGAGTAGGACTAACATGTTTCTTGTGGCGCGCTCTACAGTTCTGAAACCAGACCTGGAAGAGACAACATGGTACAAAATGTGATTATCCCAGGCATTGAAAAATGTTATGGTCATTACCAGCACAGGAGGAAGAGGGGATATCTTCCAGTAAGGAATTCCCTTATAATAGGGAGATTGCCACTTGCTTCCCATTGTGCGTCTAGAGACAGGAAGTGAAGGAAAATCTCACAGCGCAAGCAATAATGTGACAGGTTCTAACACTTCCACTCTATAAACAAAAATCAGCTTTGGCTGGAATTCCACTGCAGAGATATGCAATCAGTCCTGTGCATTACCTTAAAATGTGAACCTCCATTCCACCAGCAGTTAGTTTAAAAGCCAACACAAAACCTCACCTGTATTACGCGCCTGCTTAAACCCGTCCTTTCTGACAATTTCTGTAGCGTCTGTGCATCCGGATTGTTGTCCTGGGCAAACTGTGCTTGCATAACCTAAAAATGCACAATATATACACAAGTCAGTAACCACAGCAAACTCATACCTTTAGTGGAATTTTATACAACAGTTACCCAAACACATGGCAAAAAAGTAAATCCTATACCAACTGCAGCAAGCCAAGAGAAATTTGCTTCAATTACAGAGCCGATTGACTTCCACAAACACTGCCCCTTACTAGACAAACTGGGAAAGACTACCCATTTTCTATTAAAGGCTACTTTCACACTAAAGGCGTTTTAGCACTAAAAATAGCACCTGTAAAGCGC
This sequence comes from Aquarana catesbeiana, assembly GCF_042186555.1. Taxonomy (NCBI): domain Eukaryota; kingdom Metazoa; phylum Chordata; class Amphibia; order Anura; family Ranidae; genus Aquarana; species Aquarana catesbeiana. The sequence goes on from NC_133330.1 coordinate 316,215,114, forward strand.
CTCCCATACCACCCTGCAAGCAAGATCTTTGGGGCGGTTTGGGAGCACTGTATACAGCGTTCCCAAACCGCTCCTACCCACTGGAAGGCATGGGCAGCGCTTCTGAAGCACCTGAAAAGCGCTTTGGAAACGCCGCAACGTGGGCAGTTTTAACTCTTTCTTCGGTCGCCAGTGAGGGGTTAAAAACTCCCGAGAAGCGCAGCTAAACCGAGCAGCGCTTTACCACTATTGAGGCGCGGCCCCAGTGTGAAAGTAGCCAAAGAGTTTTAGATTTGCTTTTATTCGGCACATTGGTTCAAACCAGGGGTCTCCAAAACCTGTTTGGTCAGGGACCACATCATAATTTTACAGATATTTGTAGGCCAAATTTTTTTTTTTTTTTTTTTTTTTTAAATTTAGAAACCAATCCTTAGCCATGGAATATAAATGAATTTGAAAGGCTGCCATCAGCGGGGCTCGATGATTCACCTGTATCCTCTGCCCGCACCTAAATGCCAGAGCCTCAGGGACCATGGCTAAACACTTAATGTTCATGAGGCCTTACATTTGTGTCCCCATCAGAGCCTCCCTGCCCATTTGTATCCCCAGCAGAATCTCCCCATACATTGTGTCCTCAGACTCTCCCTGCATGTTTGTGCCCCCCATTTACAACAATTTAACTGTATCTGGGCACACCTCCATAGGAATTGGCCAGGCCCTATTGAATATTTGAATTTACCCACCCTAAATGCTAGAAACTTCTTCTAGGAGGCAGGGGAAAGTAAGGAAACTCCCAGCCTGTGAAGCTGAGCAGACCAAACCAGCCAATCACTGCTACTGCAATTACTGCAAAAGCCAAAAATGAAAATTTACCATTAGCAGCCCAAGTAGGACGGCACAGCGCAAGGCACTGACAGCAAGAGCTAGACCCGATCACTGGAAAAGACCTTGATCTGCAACAGTAACATCCAATAACTAGTATTGGGCACAGGTGCACTTCCTTGGTCCTCACCCATTTAGGGCATACATGCACTGAGATTGCAGATGCCTTTCGGTTAGCACCCTTTCACAGCATGTCTCCTTTGCCCTATTTATGCTCAAAATACAAAATCTCATTGTAATTGTCCCTCCCCGTTTACTCTTGCATGCTCAGTCACCCTACAACCAAAAAAGTACATGAGCTTCTTTTGGAGAGCATATGCAGTCATTTTTGACCCCCCATAGGCTTTAATGGGTGCACCTGTAAACACGCAAAAAAATTATTAGCATGCATTTTTTGCACCAGAAAAAAAACCCTCTAAATGTTCTTTGTCCAGCCTTGGAAACAAATGTGGGGGGGGTGTGAAATAAAAAATCTCTGGGAATACGCTTATGCGCTACACAGGCGTACTGCGGGTCATTTGTTGGTTCTTATTGACACTTGAGCTAGAAGACGTTGTGATAATCTGGATATTCAGGATGTTTTACGAAAGAAGAAAGAAGAAAGAAGAAAGAAGAAAGAAAAAGACAGAAGACAGAAGACAGAAAAAGACAGAAGAAGAAAGAAGAAAGAAGAAAGAAGAAAGAAGAAAGAAGAAAGAAGAAAGAAGAAAGAAGAAAGAAGAAAGAAGAAAGAAAGAAAAAGACAGAAGAAGAAAGAAAAAGACAGAAGAAGAAAGAAGAAGACAGAAGAAGAAAGAAGAAGAAAGAAGAAGACAGAAGAAGAAAGAAGAAGACAGAAGAAGAAAGAAGAAGAAAGAAGAAGACAGAAGAAGAAAGAAGAAGACAGAAGAAGAAAGAAGAAGATTTGTATTTAAAGGATCCGTACAGATCTAGAAATAGACTTTACATTTTAGTTGCATAATCACGTCCCTTAAGCCTCCTTTAGCCTAAAATTTCAGCTAAGCCATTCCAATAAACTTAAAAAAGCAAGCCCAGCGAGGTCCAATATTTTCTGCACCTTACGGTTATATACATAGTGGGAATTGCTACAAGTAGGTTTCACATATAGTAAGTTTTTTGTTTTGCGTTTACCGCCATTTTGATAAAAAACACGATATTTCCTGTCTTACTGATCATGAAAAAATTCTGAAGCCATACATTTACCGTAAACTTGGATTTACATATTTAAAACTGCATTTGTAAAACCGCAATATCAAAAGTATCTCAGTAGTTGGTCAAGTTAAGTTCCACCAATGTTACTGACTTAATCACTTGGAACATTGTGCGGCACAATTACAGGATTTACATATTTTTACATTATGTGACAAGCTGGAACTGAAGGCCTATTCATTGAGCCACGGACACGTTCCGCCTGCCTCAAAAACAAGAACTTACTTGGAGCTGATCCGCTGTGAAGCTGGTACGAGCCCTTTTAGCTGGTTTTGGCTGATTAATATCTTGCTCTGTCAACAAGGCCCCTTCCACACTGACACGGTTCCCTGCAAGGAGGGAAAATAATCTAACATTTTTCTGCATTGCATAATAAAATCAGAGGTCCTGGGCACCAGAGGATCACATAGATAAGGCTCCCCAGTTTAGCCTATAGAACAAAACAATTTTAAAAATACAGCTACATGTAACCACGTTTGAACACTTTGTTAATCTTCAAAAATGTCTTTATTAAAAAGGCTCTTAAATGTCATGCGATTTTTACTTAACTTACATTTTACCTAACAAATGCCAAACACATGCTACATTGACCGGTCTCTATGGAGCAAATGTGTCACATAAGACATTTGCTGAAGTAGTATGGGAATTAACATCTTGAAAGGCATTAAAAAAAGGTGGTGGGCTACCCACCGAGGGGAGATAACCAGCCATGCCACACATGTGGAAAAAAAAAAAAAAAAAAAAGTTACCTTGGAGAAAGTCAGCACCTGGGTAGGTCAACAAAATGCAGTCTTTTTTTAATTCACATGAATACAGCTGTAAAAACAGCCGTGTTTCGCCCGTTGGGCCTTAATCATGGCAGAAAGGTTACCCTGACCTCTACCTACAATTAATGCTGTTGACGTGCATTGTAGCCCAAGGGGTTTTGAAAAGGAACTCAGAGGAGCTGTCGAAGGATTTTTAAGACTGGGTTCATACTATATAGATACATTGCTACTTTCTCTAGGACATCCTACAAAAGATTGGTGCAAGGGCCTGCAAATCCCACTGAAATGCCACCGGCCAGCAAGGCTTCCCAAAAGAACATAAAAGCATGAAAATGTTCACATAAAAAGGAATTTGGTAAAAAGCCATTTCCTAGTTAATGAACTGGTTTGGGAGCAACAAAAGTATTTGTGGTAAAGTCACCGCCAATAAGAGGAGGCTCCGCAAACTTTGCCTCCCGTTCAATGGCCTCTGTTTTAAGTACATGTGAACCCCACCTAAATGACATTGGCTGTGCATGATGTCATAAGCCTATGCTTTTTACCAGACAAGAAAAAAAAAACAGGAAGTGTGCTGTATAAGGCATTTACTGTAAAAAAAAAAAAACAAAAAACAAAAACAAAGCAAAAAACAAAACAAAGCAAAAAAAAAAAAAAAGCAAAAAAAAACAAAACAAAAAAAAAACAAAAAAAAAAACAAACAAACAAAAACCCTGAAGGGCCGCTTTAAGCACACTAGATTTTCCATACAAAAATTCACATCAGTACATTTGAGGATTTGACAAAATCATTTGAAAGTTAACTGCTACTTTTAAACACTCAATTTTGGAATTAATGTAATTTCCAGAATGAAAAACACATTCGCGGTTAGAAATGTGTTTTCTGGGAATAAATAAATAAATCCTACTCCTAAAATTTTCTTGTCAAAAATATGAACTTTGATTTGACCCCACTTATTAGAAAGTCAAATGTTCCTGAAATTACAGTTTTTGAACAAATTTCTTCTAGTGTATGGCCAGGAAAATTTAGTAACCACAGATATTGGGAAAAAAAAAAACACTTCCCAAAGGTTCAACCCTTATAAACTGTAGTCAGGTGTAAATTGAAAGAGCACCTGTAGACTACAAGACACACACCGCCTTTTATGAGTTATAAAAGATACATTTAGAAGGGGGATGGTGATCTCATTCTACCATAAACATCAAATACCATCCATGAAAGTTTTTGGCATTCTTGCTTGAACACCTTTGCCTGTCAAACCTGTAAGTGGGCATATACATGCCGAGAGGCTGAAGTGGGCTACAGCAATGGTGGTCTCCCGTATCACATGGAGAGAAGGCATTTACAATATAGACAGTGTAGTAGGTGAACCCTTAAGGAAGTTTATCAACGGTTTCCAAAAGAAACATTTGTGACTTTTTGCCATTAAAGCATCTAAACCCAAAACAAAACAAAGAACTGATACAGTGCAGCTTACCAACCCTTAGATGTGGTGGCTGCAATAGGATCCCCCCCCCCCCCAGCACTCCCCTTTCCCTAACATTCACCTGGGGATCCTGCCATTAACACTTATCCTTAAAGACCTAGACTTCTCTGCACAGGAAATTAAAAGAGCACAGGATTCCTGGCAGGATAAGCAGAAAATGTACTTGAGCTGGAAAAAAAAAAAAAAAAAAAACGAATTCCGCTACCATGTTTAAAGGATTGGTAAGCTTGAACACATATTACAATTTTGTTCTGGGGTTTAGAGATCATTTAAAAAAGGTCCACCATCTTTCTGGTATTCCCAGAACATAAACACGTGTTGAGGTGAAATGATTCCCATGTAAATTTTTACATACCTAGTAGGCCATACACTAGTAGGGGGTTCGTACAAACTTTTGTATTAAAATTCTCATTCAACGACTTGACAAAATGTTGTTCAACGAACTAAGTTTGCTTTCAACATTCTACCAGTGTATGGCCAGCTCCACTCATTCCCAGAATTATATGGCTCTTTCAGGCTAATAGGTAAATGAAATAGTGGAGCAAAGACACTGGAGTAGGCCTTCACCCTTTCACTGACAATGTAATGAGCAGGCTTGGATCACCAAGGTTTACTGCAAACTTACTGGAAAACTACATAATCCCATAAAATGTCAAACTACACTGCATAAATAACATGCATCCAGAAATAAAAACTTGTGCATTAAGACTGAAGTTGTTGGAAACTAAATGGATGTACACCAAAGTCGCTATTTTAATCATTTAGTATAAAAATAAAAAAGTGGTGCCTCTGAAATCAAAAGCTGAAATTGGTTGCAGGTGGTTAGAATGTATGGAGCTTGTATTGCATGATTATGGACTGTTCATGTATATCATTCATGTATGTGTGCACATTGGATTGTTTTATTAGTGTATAGACTCCAGGCTGGAGAGTCCCTTAATAAAAAAAAAAAAAAAAAAAAAAAAAAAAGAAGATTGTGTTTTGCAGCTAGGCTGTAACCAATCTGAGCTCTGTTTAGGTTCTTCTGGACTCTGCAAGCTCTCCCAAGTTCAGTGTATGGATTGCTTCTGCCTGGTACTGTTGAAAGTTCAGGTAATCAGTGTGGAAGAACAATCACTGAGTAAGTTATGAATATTTATCTATCCGTTTTAACCAATCATTAAAAGGATTTTGTTCAGTGGTACGATTTGGGGAGATGCTTGGAGCACCTCTTCCGAGGGTTCTCTTTGGCTTATGTCTAGAGAGGAGATCTCTGCTCTGAGTTTTCTCCCTTGAGCCTTGCCTCAGCTGGAGGCATGTGCTGGATGCCCCAGGCCCTGCTGGAGCATAGATCTGGAAAGATCTGGGCTTAAGGATGTTTTTTTGGAAAGAACTTCTTGTTGAATGGTGTTGCAGAGTAGCTGGGTAGAATTTTTTGCTTGACATTGTAAGAAGGATCAAACAAGGTCTTTGCCAAAGGGTCAAGGACCAACATGATTACAGAGATCCACTACAAATAAAAAGACTTGCTACTCTTTTTGGCTATTCTGCACCCCTCTCTTGGAATAGAGTTTAGCAATAAATGGTAAAAAGGCTACGTGTATCTGATGCCCAAACCATACACCAAGGGCCCAACTCTGTGTTGGAAAGGTTAGCCTGCCACATTACTTGTGGCATTCTGCATCACCACCAGGATAGACATGCTACGTTACATTTTCTTCTATACACACTGCTCTAAAAAGGGAAGATGTACACCCTATACGGGTTTCTATACTCAAAAGGGAGCATGGATATTGCCTTGATAAACATGTCCTCTTCCCCTGGCACTTAAAATATCACATCTACCACTAAACAAAAGTGCTTTTCTAGCAACAAAAAAAGCCAGACTCTGTTGAGGTTTAAAAAAAAAAAAAAAACAAAAAACTGGCTGTACAGAATTAAATTGTTTTGCATACAACACCCAACCTGGTTTATTGCTTTAAACAGAGTTAACCAATAATATATCTTACTGAATTATAAACTTTCAGTCGTGCAGACTGGGCACATACCATTCTCCACGGCTCGTTTCAGGTTGTCCAACATGCAGTCATAGTGCACCCGACACAAAACCTTCTCCTCCACCAGAGCAAACTCCTCCCCTGTGGACAGCTGCCTTTTACAGGAATAGCAGGCAAAGCATGCCAAGTGGTAGACGTTACCCTTCGCCCGCCTCACCCAGTCTGTGGAGTGGATGTGCCTGCCACAACGCGAACACCGCGTTCCATATCGCCTACATGAGGGAAAGAAAAAGTAGGGTAGGTAAAAAAATAAAGGATGGACAAGGTCATCTTAGACAGTCTAAAGCTAAAAGTGGAACCTCACCCAGAAAAAAAAAAAAAAAAAAAACCACACAAGCCTTTTTTGGGGACTGGGTACTTATCTTCTAGCAATCAGAGCAGGCGGCCACACCAACAACCTCCTGGGACACATCACAGGAGGCCGTGAGACCATGAGCTCATGCATGCACAGCAGGAAGCCAGCTCCGAAGGCGCAGAAGTCAACATGGCAGCACTGGGTACTTGAAGACTGGCAAAGAACCAGCCCAGGTGAAGACAGCGCTGAATCCTGGGACAGGCAAATCTCTAACAAAAGTCAGCTAATACAATTGTGTAGCTGCTGGCTTTTTTCTTAAACTTGACTGAAGCTTCTCTAAGGCCTGGTTCACACCTAGGCAGGCGGCAACACACATTTTTGATCCATTGAAGTCTAGGGAACCAAAAAAACAGAAAAGTCCATGGCCCTTTCCATAAAATGCACAGATGTGAACATGAACCATAGAAAACCAAGTTAAAATGGACTGTAGTGTGTTTCTGCAAAACTAAAAATGCACAAGTGCAAACCAGGCCTAAGTAGTTACAGAAAAAAAGTTTTCCTTATTTTTTTGGTAACAGGGTTTAAGCCAAATGGATAAAAGTGAGCTGTTGCAAGCACCTTTGGCAGGGTTGATACTAGGACTTCTTTTGTTACTAGGATTTCTCCAAAGCATTGTAATGGTCACGTATGGAAATGGAAAAAGATCTAGGGGCAGGTTAAACTAGGTTACAGGGTAGACAAAAAAAAACCAAAAAAAAAACAAACCAAAAACAAAAAACGGCTATTGATTAGGACTGCATCAAAATGCCATACTTTCCCATAGATGCCTCTTAAATCTAAAGTCTGGGTGTGAGTCAAAAGCACAGTTTGAGCTAAAACAGGAAATGGCATTACAAAAAATAAAAATAAATTCAAATATAAAATTTAGACAGCAGATCCCTTCCAGACATGACTGTGGATAGGCAACATTTAAGAAGCCTATCGGGTTAGTTGACCTCTGGAGGCAGGGAGCATGACCTGAACAGGAAGAGCTGGCCGACAGCCCATACCTCCACCAATATGGCAGCCACACACCATGGGAGCAGTGGATGGCAAACGTGGGTCAAAACAAAAAGGAACAATCGGCAGATAGTGTCGACAGTACACAATCATTAACCACCAACTTGTCTTTTACTGTCTGAAGGAAAAAAAGTCGCCAGTGTCTAAGCCCATTACCTTCAAGCAAGCTCCATTTTTCAGCTGAGACACACACACACACACACCCCTCAGCCTAAAATTGATGCTTGCTTACAATGCAATTGTACATAGACTGGGTTGACTTTATAAATCTATCCATACACACATGAGTTTCTAACAAGAACAATGATACATTCCATACAAATAGCAGTCAGAGCCGAAACTGGCAGATCATTTGTACCTGAAATAATCGAGCTTGCAAAAAATATCTTTGTCTTTGATATAACAGCTTGTGTGTCTTCCCAGTGAAGTCCGGCATACACTACAGGACAGACAGCGCACGTGCCAACACAAGTCGTTTACCTGGTAAAGACAGAGGAGGTGGTTATACAAACTCTGGAGCTCAGAGGTACAAAAAAAACAATCATGTGAGAAACTCTGTAGAAGAAAAAAAAGGTTAGAGAAACCCGAGTGACCGGGTTTTATGCTCATTACAAAATTACTACTTGTATATAAAAGGATGGTCCCGATGTTCGAGGCGGAGCTTTTTTTTTACTTTTTTCTATATTATTTCGGGTCCGTCAGACAGCGTGATTGAAGATGGATGACATCATGGGACACTTTTCTTTAATAAAGGAATTGTCAAAAACCTGTCTGTTGTGGTTTTTACTTTTTGACCCTTTTTGGTGAATGGGTAGGGGTACAATGTACCCAATGCCTATTCACATAGGAGAGGAGGAGGGGGGGGGGGGTTGGGATCTGGGGGCCCCTTGTTAAAGGGGGCTTCCAGATTCCGATAAGCCCCCCGCAGACCCCAAAAACCAATGGCCAGGATTGAAGAGTTCCCCTTAATATCCATACCAGACGCGAAGGAGCCAGCAATACATTACAGCTGCGAGCAAGTTTAAATTATATTTTTTCCTTAGAAATGTCAGTAATTATTGCTGCGGTACTGTTCTACGCATCGCACAGATGCGCCACTTTACAGGCAGGCTAAAGGGGGATGGGCGAACGGTTTGGCCCGAGCATAAGTTCGGGCCGAACTTTGGTTGTTCGGGTGTTCTGCAGAACACCCGAACAATATGCGGTGTTCAGGGCAAATTCGAAAGCCGCAACACAGTTAAGGTCTATGGAACATTAACACGAAAAATCAAAAGTGTTAAATTTTAAAGGCTTATATGCAAATTATTGTCATAAAAAGTGTTTGGGGACCCGGGTCCTGCCCCAGGAGACATGTATCAATGCAAAAAAAGTTTTAAAAAAAGGATGTTTTTTCAGGAGCAGCGATTTTAATAATGCTTAAAGTGAAACAATAAAAATGAAATATTCCTTTAAATTTCGTACCTGGGGGGCGTCTATAGTATGCCTGTAAAGTGGCGCATTTTTCCCATGTTTAGAACAGTCCCTGCACAAAATATTTCTGAAGGAAAAAAAAAAAAAAAAAAAAGTAATTTAAAAGCACTCGCGGCTCTAATGAATTGTCGGTCCAGGCAATACAGATAAAAGTAATTGAAAAAAAAAAAAAAAACACGGCATGGAATTCCCCCAGTACATTACCAGGCCCTTTAGGTCTGGTATGAATATTAAAAGGGAACCCCAAACAAAAAAATTGCGTGGGGGTCCCCCTCAAAATCCATACCAGATCCTTCAGGCCTGGTATGGATTTTAAGGGGTACCCCACGCCAAAAAAAAAATCCAAAAATCCATACCAGACCTTATCTGAGCACGCAACCTGGCAGGCCATATGAAAAGAGGGGGGGGGAGGGAGAAGAGAGCACCCCCCCTTCTGAACCATACCAGGCCCCATGCCCTCAACATGCGGGGGGTGCTTTGGAGTAGCCCACCAAAGCACCTTGTCCCCAAGTGTCTCATCCCCACAACCCTTGCCCGGTGGTTGTGGGGGTCTGCGGGTGGGGGGGGGGGGGCTCATCGGAATCTGGAAGCCCCCTTTAACAAGGGGACCCCCAGATCCCGGCCCCCCCTGTTTTAAATGTACCCCTACTATTTCACAAAAAAAGTGACAAAATGGTACAAAGACACAAGATACATCTTGTGAACTGTCACCTGTGAGGACACGTCATACGCTGGGTGCCTCCCATGGAGGCGGGTCAGTCACGGCTTTTTTTTTTCCTTTTTCGGTCCATCGGGGGAGCGAGAGAAGATGAATGAACTTCGTGGGACATTTTAATTTTTTATTATTTAATAAAGGACTTGTCCCAAGCTGTGTCTTGGCTTTTGTACCATTTTGACACTATTTGTGAAATGGTAGGGGTACATTTGTACCCAGTTACCATTTCACACGGGGGGGGGGGGGGGCCTTGTTAAAGGGGGCTTCCAGATTCCAATAAGCCCCCTCGAAGAGGCCCACAACCACCGGGCAAGGGTTGTGGCGATGAGGCCCTTGTCCCTATCAACATGGGGACAAGGTGCTTTGGGGAACTACTCATTTTGTGCAGGGACCGTTCTTAACATGGGAAAAATGTGCCACTTTACAGGCATACTATAGACACCCCCCAGGTACAAAATTTAAAAGGAATATTTCACTTTTATTGCTTCACTTTAAGCATTATTAAAATCGCTGCTCCCAAAAAAACGTCAGTTTTTAAAACTTTTTTTTGCATTGGTCCATGTCCCCTGGGGCAGGACCCGGGTCCCCAAACACTTTTATGACAATACCATGCATATAAGCCTTTAAAATGAGCACTTGATTTTTCACGTTAGTGTACCATAGACTTTAATGGTGTTTGCGGGTTCTGCGAAATGTTTTGCCTGTTCGGTATGTTCTGGTGCAAACCTAACCAGGGGGGTGTTCGGCCCATTCCTAATGAATACATGTCCCCTGGGGCAGTACCCGTGTCCCCATACACTTTATGGCAAACTTGCATATAAGCCTTTAAAATGAGCACTTTTGATTTTTCATGTCCCATAGACTTTAATAGGGTTCGCGTGTTCTGGTGCAAACCGAATTGGGGGGGTTGTTCTGCCCATCCCTACTTGTATAGATTACAAGTGTCATTAAAAATCAAAAGAAAACCTTTATTCATGGATGGACAAAAAGCTCAAATTTAGGAAGCAGTAGGGGCATTTCAGACATTTGGAGCATTCAAGGCGGGGCTCAAAAAAAAAAAAAAAAAAAATAAAGATAAAAATGAACAGCCCCTTAGAGGGCAAAATAAAGCCAACTTTTGCTGCAATATGCAGTGCATCCAGAAAGTATTCACAGCGCTTCACTTTTTCCACATTTTATGTTACAGCCTTATTCTAAAATGGATGATTTTCCTCAACATTCTACAAACAATACCCCATAATGACAACGTGAAAGAAGTTTGTTTAAAATATTTGCAAATTTAGAAGAAGAAAGAAGAAGAAAGAAGAAGGAAGAAGAAAGAAGAAAGAAGAAAGAAGAAAGAAGAAAGAAGAAAGAAGAAAGAAGAAAGAAGAAAGAAGAAAGAAGAAAGAAGGAAGAAAGAAGAAAGAAGTGAATAAAATCCCATGTATAGAAGTATTCACAGCCTTTGCTCAATACCTTGTTGAAGCACATTTGGCACCAATTACAGCCTCAAGTCTTTTTGAGTATGATGCTACAAGTTTGGCACACCTATTTTTGGGCAGTTTCTCCCATTCTTTGCTGGACCTCTCAAGCTCCATCAGGTTGGATGGGGAGAGTTGGTGCACAGCCATCGGGTTCAAGTCTGGGCCACTCAAGGACATTCACAGTGTTTTTCCATAGCCACTCCTTTGTCATCTTGGCTGTGTGCTTAGGGTCATTGTCCTATTGGAAGATGTACCTTTGCCCCAGTCTGAGGTCCAGAGTGCTCTGGAGCAGGTTTTTATCAAGGATTTCTCTAAATTGCTGCATTCATCTTTTCCCTTAGTCCTGACTAGTCTCCCAATTCCTGCCACTGAAAAACATCCCTACAGCCTCTCTGTAGAGGAACGCTGGGGCTCTGTCAGAGTGACCATCAAGTTTAGTCACCTCCCTGACTAAGGCCCTTCTCCCCTGATTGCTCAGTTTGGCCAGGAGGCCCACTCTAGGAAGAATCCTGGTGGTTCCAAACTTTTCATTTACAGATAATGGAGGCCACTGTGCTCATTGGGACCATCAATGCTGCAGAAATTTTTCCGTACCCTTCCCCAGATCTGTGTCTAGATACAATCCTGTCTTTGAGGTCTATAGACAATTCCTTGGACTTCATGGCTTGGTTTGTGCTCTGACATGCACTGTTAACTGTGGGACCTTATATAGACAGGTGTGTGCCTTTCCAAATCATGTCCAATCAAATGAATTTATCACAGGTGGACTCCAATCACGTTGTAGAAACATCTCAAGGATGATCAGTGGAAACAGGAGCACCTGAGCTCAATTTTGAGTGTCATGGCAAAGGCTGTGAATACTTATGTACATGGGATTTTTTCGCTTTTATTTTTAATAAATTTGCAAATATTTCAAACTTCTTTCACACTGTCATTATGGGGTATTGTTTGTAGAATTTTGGAGGAAAATAATGAATTTAATCCATTTTGGAATAAGGCTGTAACATAAAATGTGGAAAAAGTGAAGTGCTGTGAATATATTCTGGATGTACTGTAAGGCTAGGTTCACATTGGAAACCACAGCAACCCACAGCAGAGGTCTGATTCGTCTTTCACCATTTCAGGTCTGATTTCAGTCTGAATTTTTGGCTTAACTCAGACCTAAAACTGACCAAAAAGAAGCACACAGGGCTCCTGTGCAATTCGCACCGGAGATGTGCGAATCGTCTCCATAGAGAACCGGTCACAATCTCCTGCTATGCGAATTGGATGCAGGGAAAGTTAAACCCACATCCAAGTCACAATAGTGTGAACCCAACCTAAAGTATAACTAAAAGGCCAAAAAAAATTATTTTGGATAGAGTAGACCGTAAATAGAACACCTGTTAGCCTGTCTGTGCCTCTGTTAGGAGTTAGGGAGATTCACCCTCTACTTTCATCAGTTTACCTTTATCATTGAAAGTAAAAGAAAATCCCAAAATTCTGGGTTGTCCCCCAAAGAAATAGAGGGAAATCTTCCAATAGGGACACTTACATTTCTGGTGATCTGCCCCCCCCCCCCCCCCAAGGGGTTCCCTTAATTTGCAAGGATTTCCTCTTACTTCCTATTTTGGCTATGGAATAGGAAGTGAAGGTAAATTTTCCCAATGGGACACCGATCTCAAAATAACAGACGACCAACCTATATAGTTCTACTTTTAATTTCAATTCAGGAATATGCTCCGCAGCACTTTCCTGGCACTAGACGTCTTCATAACGCCCAATATTTTGAGATGGAAACAAGGGACACCTGTTAACAAAAGTATGTAGGCATTGGACACCCTGCCATGCCTCCTTAGAGAATTTAAAAAAAATTATAGGATTAGTTAAACCCCCAAGTTTTTTTGGGGGGGTATACATCACTACTATTCCTTCATATTGGCTTTTGAATTGTACAGAAGCAGCAATTTAGAAATTGGATGAAAGGTTTAGCACTGGGAAACACTTTTTGAAAGAGTGCATTTTACATACAACTATATGGATCAGACCAAAATGAGGGACAAATGAGGAGGAAAGAGGAACAGAGGGACTTTGTTCCAAATCAGGGACAGTCCCTTGAAATCAGACACAGTTGGGAGCCATGTGTCTTCCATATGATGGCTCAGAGGAGATGGCCAGTATCATACAACCTTATTAGGCTGAGGACATTTAGTGGCTGGAGAAAAAAAAAAAAAAAAAAAAGAAGAAGAGAAAGATTTCCCAAACCAGTACACTCTTAATAGAAGGTGAATAGTGCAGCAAAAACCGTTTATCTACTAATGGACCATTTTTCACAGTACTGATTTAAGTAGCCACAGGAGTTGTTCTAATAGGTATAATTGTTAATGCACATACATTACATAAATCAAATACATCAGGCAAACATGTTTTCCTAACTGAAGAATCTGTCTTGATCTTCTCAAATTGGTGCAAAGGGTCCAACACGCCATTTTACCTTCAGCCAATATTGCCAAGCAGCAAGGACTTGAAAAATGCATTGCCAAACACCCACACCCATCTGTCAGATCTGCCAAAAATCAGACAATTCAGGAGCACAGGCAATCAAAAATAAAATAACTGCAGACTGAACACACACGATATTCACCATCTACAACCAATCCTCCATTAAAAATGTAAATACTCTAAACCAAAAAGGAAAGCCTTGTTTGTCAGAGTTGCTGTACTTCCTCTCTCTATACTTTGCATTGTGCCTTAGTAAATTATCCTGGGAGAAAAGGGATGACAAGAAGACTTTCATAATATGACGTCCCAAAGGTGTGGGAGAAGACAATGGAGCAAGAGAGTGGGTGGTCTTGGGAGGAAAGAGGATACTTTGGGTGATGTTATGAGAGGAGGTTGGGACTATAGCTGGGAGCAGAGTTGGATGGTTTTGTATGTTGTGGTTCGGATTTTTGAATTCTCTGCAGTATTACTGCAGTATGCATTCTTCTACAAGACTGAACTTTTGTGGACATTTGTGTCAAGTCAACTCAAGATCAAAAACTACACACATGGAGGAAAGTTATAAAGCCCATACACCATGATGGGACATAGATCCTGGCACCTGGAGACAAAGGTCAACCATTCCTGAAAAAAAAAAAAACCCAAAAAAAACAAACCCACACACCTATCTTGGTCCCATCCTCTCTCTTATCCCAAGCCTCTGTACCACCATCTAGCATATTTATCATATTGATCCAAACAAGGAATAGTGCAGCCACCCTCAGTTATAGACTTCTAGTCAAATGAACTGATGCCTATCAGTGCTGCTAAATGTGGGCTGGACAGTCAAGCTTCAATGACCACTGGTCACAAAAGTTGACAGACAGACATTGTTAGTTCTCTTCTACAAAAAGTTCAAGAAGCATTAAAAGGCCACAATAGAAATTGACTAGTAGTGGCTAAGAGGTTAGCACTTCTGCATAACCACGGCACCACCTACCTGGGAGCTGCCATGTTCTCCCTATGCGCTTTTCCTCCAGGTACCCTAGTTTCTTACCACACTCCAAAAACAGGCTGGTAGGTTAAGTAGACCTAGTATGACGCACTTACCTGCCACACTATTAGGTACACCATTCTAAAACTGGGTTGGACCCCCTTTTGCCTTCACAACTGCCTTAATTCTTTGTGGCATAGATTCAACAAGGTGTTGGAAACCTCCCTCAGATTTTGGTCCATATTGACATGATAGTATCACACAGCTGCTGCAGATTTGTCGGCTGCAAATTCATGATGAGAACCCCCGTTCCACCACATCCCAAAAGGTGCTCTATTGGATTGAGATCTGGTGACTGTGGAGGCCATTGGAGTTCAGTGACATCCATTGTCATGTTCAAGAAACCAGTGGGGAGATGATTTGAGCTTCGTGACATGGTGGATTACGCGGCTAGAAGGAGTCATCAGAAGATGGGGACACTGTAGTCATAAAGGGATGGACATGGTCAGCAACAATACTCAGATAGGCCGTGGAGTTTAAACAATGCTCAATTGGTATGAAGTGACTCAAATGGTGTCAAGAAAATATCCCCCACACCATTACACCACCACCAGCCTGAACCACTGATAGAAGGCAGGATGGATCCATGCTTTCATGTTGTTTACACAAAATTCTGACCCGACCATCTGAATGTCGCAGCTGAAAATCAAGACTCCGACCAGGCAACGTTTTTCCAATCTTCTATAATCCAATTTTGGTGAGCCTGTGCAAATTGTAGCCTCAGTTTCCTGTTCTTAGGAGTGGCACCTGGTGCTAAACTTATGCTTGAAGAGGCTTAGAATAGAAATGCTCCTCTATTGTGGGGATCCTAAGCTTAGTCTCCACAGGCAAAGTAATGCTTTGCATCCCTTTAAATTAGGCAGAAGTGGAAAACCGATACACACACCCCCACAGAATACCATTTTGTCAGTCAGTAAATCTCATCCAAAACCTGCTGTATTAAAAATAAACATTGAAAAGCAACAAGAAAATCACATAGATCCCGTTCTGTCCAAGGAATACAGAAAGAAGTTCCAGGGAAAAAGAAAAAAGAAAATCTGTACAGAAGGCCAACTCCTGATATGCAGCAAATATTTGTTACCATGAAGGTCACATCCACACTGGAAAATAGATGACTGAAGAGCATGCCTTCATGTCCATTTTTAGAACGTTAAACAGATAAATTTATATTTTACATGCAGGTCTAAACCCAAGATAGCTTTTTTGAATTGGTGTACTAACACTAGGAAAAAAGTATACTATTGAACAGGTGACATATTTTTTTCAGCGAGTCCAATGAGGTTCAAAAGTTAGTCATGTGGCAAAATTATGGAACCTTACCCTCATGATAGCTTTGTGTATTGAGCCTCATGTCCATTAAAAAGTGGAAGAAAAGCCAACTATACCTATTCTTAAAAACGTTCCCTCCTAATACAGTTTGAAAAACACATCAGATCTCAATGGGGAAAAATATCATGCTGGATATCTATACTGATATGGACTGGGTAATGTGCTGGAATGAAAGGATGCCGCATCGGTTGATGGAAATGAAAATGCTAGCCATCGTATTCATACAGTTGCAGCACCCACGGCTGTCAGAAAAGCCAAACGGTGACTGCGCCTGATTGGATACAGTCACTATTCATACAATTTTTTTCTACCTGGCTCAATAGGCAGCCTAGAGCACAAGTTGATCTTTGTGCTACAGAGAGCACTGTAGGCATGCCACACCATTATGCCACTTACACACGACCGGACTTTACGGCATACTTTTTCCTGCAGACTTTGACGGATTTTACGACGGACTTTCCGAATGAACGGACTTGCCTACACGCGATCAACCTAAGTCCGACGGATTCGTACGTGAGGACATACGACCGGACTAAAACAAGGAAGTTCATAGCCAATAGCTGCCCTAGCCTCGGTTTTTGTCCGTCGCACTAGCATACAGACGAGCTGACTTTTCGACCGGACTCAAGTCCGTCAAAAAGATTTGAAACCTAGTTTCATTTCTAGGTCCGTCAAACTTTTGGGGAAAAAAGTCCGCTGGAGCCCACACACGATCGAATTGTCCGACGGACTCCGGTTCGCTGGACCAAGTATGCCGTAAAGTCCGGTCATGTGTACGTGGCATTAGGGTACATAAATATTCTGATTTTAAAAATCAGATAAAATTCTAGTAAACATGCAATGAGGTGATAAATTTGAGCCCCCCCCCCCCCATATGTACACTTACAAAACTGTAAATAGACAGAAGGCTGTAGATTCATTAAGACAGCCATTCTCAACTAGGGTTCCTCGAAAAGGAAGCTAGGGGTGCTTGGAGCTGCAGCAAAGAAGGTTTTTCACCTTAAGGCATAGAATGCCTTAAAAGGTAAAAAAAACCTTGAGATTTTACAATCACTTTAAGACTGCAATAATACATGGATAAGTCATTAATATTTAACCCAATTCCTTTAATAAGCAATTCCAGAAAACATTAAAGGCCTTTGGATATATTCTTTCCCCATCTCAGTGGCAACGCTACGAAGTGACACCATGCTGGAGTTCACTGATCCCCAAATATGGCCAACAGGGAATAGGTTTGGCTGCATTTTACATGAACATAATATTTTTAATTTGAAATGCATTATACCAATACATTCCTGCTATGAGAACTAGGATTGCAGATACCACTTTAAGACAGTACAAGTACTCGGCGTTACCGATTACTGATACTTTTTTTTTAATGTCATATGACAGTTTTCAAAGCACAATACAGACTAATGATATCTTTGCAGCACTGATAGGTGGCACCGACTGATGGGAACTGAAAAAAACTGATATGCTTGCTCTGATAGGTGACACTTATGTGAAATGGTAGGTGGAACTGATGGGCAGGCAGTGGCAATAAAATGCAGCACAGATTAGATTGGCAATTGCTGGCAGCCTGGCATGATAAATAAACGATGAGGGACAATCAATAACAGTTTAAACTTTCTCCAGTATACAAGTGCTGCGACGCCCATCTTGGGACACCCTGCACTCAGCCTCAGTAAGCAGCAGTCAGAAGCAGACATCTTGTTACACCCAGCCCATATAGTTAGTGAACTATATGGACTGGGTGTAACAAGATGTCTGCTGCCGCCTTGTCACTGCTACTTACTGAGGCCGAGTGCAGGGTGTACCAAGATGGGCGTTGTGCTGTTCAATCTCCGACGGAGACCGGGGGCCGTCAATTCTGTTAACTAATGTGACGGCCCGGATAACAAATGCAGCGACCCACCCCCCGGCCAGCTTACCTTCCGCTGCTGCCAGCCTGCCAGGACTTGTGCTCCGCCCACTGAATTCCGGTAGCCGCCTGTTCATGCAAAAGTATCAGCTCAGGCATTGGCCAAGTACAAGTACTCGGGCAAATACTCGGTATCGGCACCGATACTAGCATCGGTGCAACCCTAATGAACACAAAAATTTATCAGGGGGATTACCATTTAAAAAGGTGGTGACATTTATCAAGTTTTTAGGACTACAAATTGGCCAAAATATTTAGAATGTGCCAATGGTCAAACTTATTTCTATTAGCAGCAAACAAATTGCCTCAACATTTAGTGCAATACATATTATATTGCCATCTGCAAATGGGCAGCAAGCCTCAATCCCACCTCTTTATTAACCCTTAACAACCCCCCCCCCAAAAAAAAAAAAAAAAAAAAAAAAAAAAAAACACAAAAAACAAAAAAACAAAAAAAACACAAAGTTTAACAGTACATCAAAAGCAGAAGTCTCTGCCAAAAGCATCCATAGACTTCTTTACACACATTGCTTTTATAGCATTGTACCAGCTACATAATGCAGAGCTGTTTTGCAGGCATTTACAGAACAATTAAAATTCTAGTGAAAATACAAGAATTTGTCATATTGATGCTGACTAAACACTTTCCCTCCATCTGTCATATTTTGCTTCCACCACCCTCCCAAACTGTTCCACTGCCTACAGGTTTCAAAGTACATATCCATTGGAATAATATTGATAATGGGTTAGTCCACTCTTTCGGGGAGGGGGGGGGATAGATATATATATATATATATATTATATATATATATATATATATATATATATTTTTTTTTTTAATTACACATACAATTGCCACACAAGTCATATTGTAATTGAATGTTATTAAAAAATACCTTTCATTTTCAATTTGCAGTGCTGTAATTTTCTGTAAATGCAATATGGCTACCTGGAGTACTGTACACTGTGTACTGACCACGCCCCATAAACATCATTTCCTGCTTGTGTGATTGGCTCAATTTGCCAAGAAGTCTGCCTAAAATACAAGTCAGATTTCTGGCATCCCGTGCAACAAGTCATTTTTGGTGAGATACTCCCAACAGGAACATGTAAGGGATGCAGGCCCAGCATATTTCCTCAATAGTGCCCTGCAGGTGCCACAGCTGACTGATAATTATGAAACCACTCCCATTAGACCCACTCAGCACAGAGGAGCAAACCGGGATTTCTTCAGAACAGATAAAATAAAAAAAAAAAAAAAAAAAAAAAAAAAAGGGGAGGAATCTGTAGCAAAGGTTGTTATAATCTTTGCAATGTACATAGATCACCCAGAGAGTTTTTTTTTTCCCCTCAACAAAAGTAGAGTCACTTTTTAAAAAGAAATGATAGATCTAAATAAATTACCTGGTGACCCCATAATAAAATTAGGAATTACAAAACTGTATACACAGATTACAGCAACATATCCAATCCATACAAAGCACAAACATTTGCTCTGTAATGAAATTCTAGTTTCCTTCAATTTTTTAAATACTGTTGGCCCTGTATAACAATTAGACACTGGAGCACTTCAGTGTCTATCAAAAAAGAAGCCCAAACTATGAAGAATTGTGCAAACAGACAACAGACTTCAAACTTAGCAATTTGTCTATACATTATTTGCATGTTACATCCAAGAGACCAGCAAGACTTTATCCTACGGCATGTTCCACCCTACCAGAGCCTCCAGCAAAATCCCTGTTTATTTCTGTATGCTGGAATGTATGTGGATGCCAAAAAGGGAAGAGGGTTGGAATTATTTTTACATTTCTCCATTGGAGTGTGGAAACTTGCTTATGATCAGTTGTAACTTTTTTACTTACATGTGCGGTGAAGGGAGTGTGCGATTAGCACAATGAGCGAGTGTTTACAGCACAAGGATCAGCCCAGAGTGCCAGCTTGTAATTGCAACCGTAACACTGTGCTGCACGGTATTGCAATGGACTATACAGAGATTAGTGTGATAGAGGTCCTCTATACAGTTTCACATAACTGTAATAGTTTGGAAAATAAATAAGATTTAGGTGATCTAAACGTGTAAAAAGAAAAGCACAGCAGTAACCAACCAGAATTAAGCTTTTTACAGATCTAAGACCACAAATTTACAGTTCTATCAATTTTACTATGAGAACTGACATTTTCTATTTTAGTGTACAGGGACATGACAGATGAAATCCACTCAAAAAAATTAAAATAATGCAGACTATCCTATACAATCAGTAAGGGAAGGTTAGCAAGTGTAGGGTTAGTGGTGTAATGGCTAAAAATTGTTAAAGAGCAACTCCTTTGTTGAGGGGGGGGGGGGGGAAACAAAAAACACACCCACCACATTCCCCTCTGGGTGTTCAATGTATATTACAAGGATTTTTACAAACTTTGTTGCAGATACCTACCTTTTGTTATCCTGGGAATATAGCTGTTTGCTGGCCTGTGTACATGTGCAAAATGAATCTGTATGGGAGTGGTTTTATAATTATCAATCAGCTGCTGCACCTGGAGGGTTCTAATGAGGAAATCTGCTGGGCCTGCATCTCTTTAGATGTGATTTCCTATTGAGAGTATCTCACCAAAAATGAAATTTTTTTTGCAGGAGATGCCTGAAATGTGGCTTGCATCTTAGTGCAGACTTCTGGGAAAACCAGTGAGCCAATCACACAAGAACAAAATCATATGGGGGGGGGGGGTGCCGGGTCAGACTGCTGTTCAGATAGGGTTGCCACCTGTCTGGGCATTCACCCAGACCATTTGGGTTTTGAATCATGTGTTTGGGTTCAGTCCGCCTGAAGCCCAGACACAATATTCAGAAAGGAATGTGGCTTGTAGCAGGGCCTGATAGGAGGGTGAGGGGACACTTTGGGGGTTTGACTTGGGGGGTTTGACTTGGGGGGGGGGGGGGGGGGGGGGGGGAGCGGCAATCCTATGTGCAGATCACACGAAATGCCTGTGCGATGCGGATTCAGCCATACAGATTGTATGGCTGAATTTTGCATCGCATTCAGACCAAAGTCATGCAGGACCCTTTTTTTGTCCGTACCACAATCAGATTGCATAGTTGTGCACACCCATGCGATCCGATTCCCGTCCGAATTCACAATTCGCACTGCGATACGGGAACCGATCTGGGGGTGTCATCAACTTTCTATCGACTCCTGCAGTGGTTCGTATAGGGCAGTGTGAACTGCCTGCAAGTTCTATGCGATGCAGGAACCGTCACTGGTGTGAACTGGTACGATAAAAACGGAAAGATAACTTTTAAGAACATTACAACATAGCGGGTGTGCGAGATACACACACACCTCCATTTTCCTCCCCACAAAATTAGATCCCCTGCGAATGATAAATGAAGTTGCACACCTGTCCCAGTAAGGATTGGGGGGGGGGGGGGGTTATGCTTGAATTTTGGGAAGAATGGGATCATGCACTTGTTGAAATACATGACACCAAAACTTGGAGAAAGTTGCCAGCCCAGAAGGTAACCGGTATAGTAACAAGTCTAATACGCAATTACATCTAAATCACAAAATGTCAATTTGTAGCTGCTCAACTTCAGAGCAAGCAGCATGAACAGACCACTTTACCATCAAAGGCTCATTTACACAGATGGTTCATTTTTGTAGGTCAAAATGAGTCCAAGGTAAACCAAATACAACAAATTCAGCAATCCGAAGTCTGTTCGGAATGGCATTTAGTAGACAGGCAAATAAATACACCAATCAGTAACCTCTGCAGGGTCTAAAACCCAAGCGGTAGTAGAAATCATGCAATTCAGGACAAAAAGGATAAGGCTTTAATGGAACTATGGCGTATTTAACAGCTAATCCAGCAAATACCTTGTTGAGAAGCAGTAGATGCTCAGTAGTGTCAATACCTTACAGAGCTCACAGAAAAGTTAACAAATAGTTGTACGAATCAGAAATTTGAAGAAACGGAGATTGGCGTTTGGGCCTACTAAAAGACAAGACAAGAGTTAGTCTAAAATGTACATTTATTATATACACAGCTTTTGTCACACTGCCCTCAGCGTATCTTTAAACCAGGTTTCATTAAAAAATGTAAGTGACAGCAAAGCAGAATTCTGGCTACACTGCACTCGTTGCCATCTTTCACCTAATCAATGTAGTGGCCTTGTTGCTTATAATGTACATGCATTCTCAGAGGATTCATTGTAGGAGACTTGACCAACCCAATTTTCAGTGATCCAAACTGAACACAAGAGCAACAAAAGCTTGATTCCTCAACCCTTTGGAGGAGTTTTGGCACAAACAAGTACCCTTTTACACCCTCTAGCAGTCTCAGAAGCCTCTGGCATCACCAGTGTTTCCTCCAAAGCCACAGCCCCATGAAAGCACCTCAAAAAAAGCTAAACTAGGTAAACTCATAGTCCCTTTCACAGGTTCCAGTCTCAGGAGGTTATGTCAAAGACCAACTGCCCCCAACTATTGCAAACCACTGCCATTACAGACTCTGAAACCAACTACAGAAGATAACAAGGACCTTCAAGACACAATAGGTTATAGGATTTTTGTTTAAACCTCCTCCGTATTTACCATGCTTCACCAACACACCCAAACTTCCCTTAATCGCGCTGTATTGTAAAAGCACCATTGGAGGAAACATTCAACATTTCAATTTCCGAGTCACCGAATGTTGGACTTAACTGACTTTATTATTCAAAAGCCAACAATACCATCCATCTGATCACTACAGTGGCATTACTGCTGAAGTCAGATACCATTTGGTATGCAGCTGGGACTTAAACCCCTTCATGCCTAAGCCTTTCTGGCACTTGTTGCTTACAAGTTAAAATCCATATTTTTGCTGGAAAATTACTTAGAACCCCCAAGCATTATAAAGTGCCTTGCAAAAGTATTCACCCCCTTGGCCTTTTTACCATTTTGTTACATTACATCCTTTGGTTCAATTTTTTTTTTAATCTGAATATTATATGCGATGGATCAGAACACAATAGTCTAAAGTTGGTGAAATAAAATATACACATAAAACTATTCTTCAGAAATAATAATTGGTATATATATATATATATATATATATATATATATATATATATATATATATATATATATATACACACACATACACACACACACACACATATACACACACACCACCCTTTGTTATAAAGCCCATAAAAAGCTCCGGTGCAACCAATTACCTTCAGAAGTCACATAATTAGTGAAATGATGTCCACCTGTGTGCAATCTAAGTGTCACATGATCTGTCATTACATATACACACCTTTCTGAAAGGCCCCAGAGGCTGCAACACCTAAGCAAGAGGCACCACTAACCAAACACTGCCATGAAGACCAAGGAACTCTCCAAACAAGTAAGGGAAAATGTTGTTGAGAAGTACAAGTCAGGGTTAGGTTATAAAAAAAAAAAAAAAATTTATATCCAAATCTTTGATGATCTCTAGGAGCACCATCAAATGGAAAGAACATGGCACAACATCAAACCTGCCAAGAGAAGGCAGCACACCACAGGCACCATAGCAGAGAAGGCAGCACACCAAACTCACGGACCTGGCAAGGAGGGCATTAATCAGAGAGGAGCACAGAGACCTAAGGTAACCCTGGAGGAGCTGCAGAGTTCCACAGCAGAGACTGGAGTATCTGTACATAGGACCACAATAAGCTGTACACTCCATAGAGTTGGGCTTTATGGCAGAGTGGCCAGAAGAAAGCCATTACTTTCAGCAAAAACAAATGGCACGTTTGAGTTTGCGAAAAGGCATGTGGGAGACTCCCAAAATGTATGAGGAAGGTGCTCTGGTCTGATGAGACTAAAATTGAACTTTTGGCCATCAAAGAAAGACGTTTGTCTGGCGCAAACCCATCACATCACCCAAAGAACACCATCGCCACAGTGAAACATGGTGGTGGCAGCATCATGCTGTGGGATGTTTTTCAGCAGTCGGGACTGGGAAACTGGTCAGAGTTGAGGGAAAGATGAATGGTGCTAAATACAGGGATATTCTTGAGCAAAACCTGTACCATTCTGTGTGTGATTTGAGGCTAGGATAGAGGTCACCGTCCAGCAGGACAATGACCCCAAACACACTGCTAAAGCAACACTTGAGTGGTTTAAGGGGAAACATGTAAATGTGTTGGAATGCCTAGTCAAAGCCCAGACCTCATCCAATAGAAAATCGTGGTCAGACTTAAGATGCTGTTCACAAGTGCAAACCATCCAACTTGAAGGAACTGGTGCAGTTTTGCAAGGAGAAATGGGCAAAAATCCCAGTGGTAAGATGTGGCTCAGAGACTTATCCAAGCGACTTGGAGCTGTGATGGCCGCAAAAGGGCTCTACAAAGCATTGACTTTAGGGGGTGGTTAGCACATTGACTTTCTGTTATTTTGTCCTATTTGTTGTTTGCTTCACAAAAAAAAAAAAAAAAAAAACCCCATCTTCAAAGTTGTGGGCATGTTCTGTAAATTAAATTATGCAAATCCCCAAACAATCCATGTTAATTCCAGGTTGTGAGCAACAAAACAAAAATGCTGGGGGTGTAATAGTGAATACTTTTGCAAGTGTGTGGTGCGCCTATGTACTTTTTTTTTTTGCAGAGACCCTAGAAAATAAATCGCAATCATGGACATTTTTTATGCCACACAGTATTTGTGCAGCGGTCTTTCAAATGCAATTTTTTTGGAAGATACACATTAACATGAATAAATAATTGTGGTAATACCTCACATGTGTGGTTTTATCACCGTTTATATTTTTGGGCGTGGCTTACGTATGTGTTCACTTCTGCGCACGAGCATGGAGTGCTTTCAAATTTAATTTTTTTTTTTTTTTTTTTTTTTTTTTTACACTGTACCTTTCAATTTTTATTTTGATTACGTTCCTTGTGACAATAAAAGTTAACATCCCTTGTAACAGGCAGTGACAGGTACTCTTTATGGAGGATCTGGGTCTAAAAGACACCAAACGCCTCCTCTGCACTTAAAAGCATTGAAAGCGCCAAGTTTGGCTGGTTAGAATAATACCACTTTTTTAAAAATCTGGCGCCTTTAAGTCTTCCGTAAACTGGAAGTGATGTCATATTACTAGACTCAAAGCCCATTCCAGCATTGTTTGGGTCTCCAGCTGGCAGACGTGCCAGCTAGTCGCTAGGGCCTCTGTGGAAGGTGGCACGGTGGGGGGGGCGCCCCCTTCTGCTGCTTATAATAAAAGCCGGTTAGCCACATCAGTTATTACAAGAAAGTCAACTGTCCGCAAAAAAACAACAACACACACACACACACTCAGTACCGGGGTGAAGTGTGCAGCTGCAGACATCACCCTGGTACAACCCCTTGAAGCCAAAGGCTGCATATCTGCGCTACAACGGCGTCAAGGGGTTAAGTCAAGCTACAGCAAATATACAAATACAAAGACAAGGCCCTATATATTGTTCAAGAAAAGGCCACACGGCAATTTAGAAATCCATTTGCACATGTAAAAGCAATTTTGGAATATACAGTATAGACTTCAAGACAAGTTAAATTTTCTGCCCAGTTAAGTGTCAGTGGAGACAAAGACCTGAATGGCCAACTCCCCTTAAAAAAAAAACAAAAACACAAAAAAAACAAAAAAAACAAAAAAAACCTGACATTCGGGTTGTAGGTGGGCACAGGCCTTCCAACATGATCCACTTCATAAGGTACAGACTACTACAATACACCTACCACTGAAAATACTCTGGAGCATTGCCCCATGGGGCCACCAAACCTACTGCATCAGGATAATCAACACTGAAAGACTTCATAGGTGATCACTTGTGGAAGAGTTCTCCTTAAATCTCAGGACTTACCTTGAGCAGGTATTTATCTACAATCTCCATGCCACAGCTGCTGCAGATACTTTTTCCTTGAGTAAGACCAGAGGATGGCATGGAGTGAGGAGACAATGAGGACCCCGGGGACAGAGGAGCTGATGAACACGAATCTTCATCCAGAGTAGCACCCGGACTTCCTTGGAGCTAGAGAAAATACACCAACATTACTAGGAGCAAAACCCCACATTGCTTATTCTAGTACCATCATCTTTATAGGCTGGCTTTACAGTATTGGTAAGGAATGTACATCTACAGCATGTTGACTGCATGGCATTCCAAATCCCTATCATTGGCCATCGTCACACTACTGTGTTTTGGTGCAGCTTAGGGAATCCTTGTTTACTCCCCCCCCCCCCCCCCCCCCCAAATCTGCTCTTTTGGTTTTACTTTGTCAGACTACACAACAAGCCTAATCAGAGGAAGCATGCTCATTTCCCAAATTATAACTAATTCAGAAGAAAGTATCAAACTCCTAGAAAGTAGAGATATTAGACTTTTTAGAGATCTTGTGGATGTCAAGAGTTGTGCCACACAGAGTGAAGCTTGACAAAGCAGTTAATTGCTTGGACAAGGCTTATCATCAATGTCTTGATTCAAAATATTCAGTGGGAGTGTGCTGCTACATTTCCCAATGCCCAGTATCCAGAAATTTTAACCATTAAAAGAAAACCCTGCAGGATTTCTACACGGTTTTATGCTGATGAAAAGGACACATGAAACCAACTCAAAAAAATGAATCCAATCCTATGCAGGTCTTGGCCCCTAGAATAGAACTTCAAAATAAAATCAGGTTTTAGCTACATTTATGAAAAATATGCAAAAACCAACCAGAATATCAGCATAATCTCCGAACGTGAAACATCTCCATGGCACAAAATCAATTTTAATTATTTTTACAGAAATGGTTTAGTAACCCAGTGAAAATTAAAGCCCTACTCACATCGGCAGATCTTAGGTTGAGGTACGTTGTATGAGCATTATTAATTTTGTGTGAGATGCGGTCTCAACGATCAATGGCTCGTGAGTGGAGCCATTGATCGTTGAAACCGCACCGTAGTCTGGATCTCGCCTAGTGTGAGACCGAGGGCTGATTCCTCTGGGCTGTTCACCGGGATCACGGATCATCAGGTAGTGAGGGGAGCCGGTTCCTGCAAACCTCTAATCATTGAGGCCGCATGGCGCATTTGACCTCTTATAAGGTAATGAGGGTCAACTTCATTCAGTGAGTAGGGACCTTTACTTTTTATATGAATCGTTTGAGAGCACTATCAACATTTGTTCACCATTGTGTGACATTTCCACAAAGAGCATGTTTATATCTGAATGAAGAATTCATCTAATATTGTTGGACTTTATTTGTACTTTATAGATTTTATTTACCAATTATATGGTCACTGACCGTTTTATTACTGTGGATTATTATTGGTTCCATTGCTAGTGCTGTTTGTTTTAGGATTAGTTCCTGTGGCACCACTTTTGCATAAATATTCTTCTGTCCAACAGTTCCTCACCAGCACCTTCTGAGTGCTGGTCTTCAGACCTCTTCATTGAGCAGCATGGGATGACGTCTCTCCTGTGCATGCACAGGAGCCAGTCCTCCAGGCACCGCGCTGTAAGCTGCACATGCGCAGCTCAGTTCAGTTCAGTGCCAGACAAGACAGTGAGCAGGCATGTAGGGACATTTTATTGCCAGAGACCGTGCATGTTCTGCAATAAAAGCATGACTAATCGCTGTAGGTCATGCTTCACCATAGGAGATGTATTGGATACAGGTGTGGCACAGTCTGGGGGGCACTAAAAACCCAAGAGTAGTTCTAACCCCCCCTGCTGCTCTATCCGAATGTAGAAAGAAAAAAAAGTTTTGCCTTTTTTAGTTGTGCTTTAAAGTAGCACCCACGTTCTGCTGTGTGTAAAAAAATAAAAAACAAATTAAAAATTGAGTACACCCCTCACATTTTTGTAAATATTTTATTCTATCTTTTCATGTGACAACACTGAAGAAATGACACTTTGCTACAATGTAAAGTAGTGAGTGTACAGCTTGTATAACAGTGTAAATTTGCTGTCCCCTCAAAATAACTCAACACACAGCCATTAATGTCTAAACCGCTGGCAACAAAAGTGAGTACACCCCTAAGTGAAAATGTCCAAATTGGGCCCAATTAGCCATTTTCCCTCCCCGGTGTCATGTGACTCATTAGTGGTACAAGGTCTCAGGTGTGAATGGGGAGCAGGTGTGTTAAATTTGGTGTTATCGCTCTCACTCTCTCATACTGGTCACTGGAAGTTCAACATGGCACCTCATGGCAAAGAACTCTGAGGATCTGAAAAAATTAATTGTTGCTCTACATAAAGATGGCCTAGGCTATAAGAAGATTGCCAAGACCCTGAAACTTAGCTGCAGCACAGTAGCCAAGACCATACGCAGGTTTAACAGGACAGGTTCCACTCAGAACAGGCCTCGCCATGGTTGACCAAAGAAGTTGAGTGCACGTGCTCAGAGTCATATCCAGAGGTTGTCTTTGGAAAATAGACGTATGAGTGCTGCCAGCATTATTGCAGAGGTTGAAGGGGTGGGGGGTCAGCCTGTCAGTACTCAGACCATACACCGCATCAAATTGGCCTGCATGCCCCAGAAGGAAGCCTCTTCTAAAGATGATGCACAAGAAAGCCCGCAAACAGTTTTCTGAGGACAAGCAGACTAAGGACATGGATTACTGGAACCATGTCCTGTGGTCTGATGAGACCAAGATAAACATATTTGGTTCAGATGGTGTCAGGCGTGTGTGGCGGCAACCAGGTGAGGAGTACAAAGACAAATGTGTATTGCCTACAGTCAAGCATGGTGGTGGGAGTGTCATGGTCTGGGGCTGTATGAGTGCTGCCGGCACTGGGGAGCTACAGTTCATTGAGGGAACCATGAATGCCAACATGTACTATGACCAGTGGCGTCTCCAGCTTTCAAATTTAGGGGGGGCACAGGGGCAAAAGTAGGGGGGCAACTATAAAATGCAATATATATATATATATATATATATATATATATATATATATATATATATATATATATATATATATATATATATATCCTGGGGGCCTTTTTACATGTTCTGCGGTGAGCTCCCTTCCTACTGTATTGGGGTCCCCCAGGGTGGCAGAAAACAAGAGATATATGTCACCAGCATATCAAGAAAATATAAGGGTCCAAAGCAGTGGGAGAACTATCAGGGTTGCAAAGGTTGTCTTGCCTCCGGGCCCTGGTGTTCTGCCACTGTGGGGTTCCCCAGCCTCCTCTTGCTGTCCTGCCCCTGCTATTGACAGCTCTGGTCTGGCATCTCTTGGAATTTACAGGCTGGTCCTCCTGTCCTAAGGACGGGAGAAATCAGTCTGTTTTTTCAGTAACTGAAAGTCCTGGTGGAGTCCTTCCAGCAACTCGCTCTTCTCCCTGCCAATGAGGATGCAGGTGAAGGAGCAGATCAGGCGGCAGTGGTTGTGTGAACGCTCGCATTATGCAGTGTCAGCGAGCAGGGGAGGGGGGAGGAATCACCCGCAGGAGCTGACTGGGGACTCTCTCCCTCTTAGACATTGATTATTTGTAAAAAAAAAAAAAAAAAAAAAAAAAAAAATTTTTTTTTTGGGGGGGGCACAGCATAATGTTGGGGGGGGGGGGGGGTCGCCATTGACTATGACATACTGAAGCAGAGCATGATCCCCTTACTTTGGGTACTCCGGTACCATGCATTTTTGTGGATACAAATGCACAAGCATTTGGTAGATGCATTTGGGGTGCCATCCACAGGCATCTAAATAGGGCAGCGCATTCCCATTAGATGCAGGAAAATGCATGCTTCCCACACTGAGTGATGTGAATAAGCCTGATCTATTAATTTTCTTGTAGAAAAACACAACATTTAAAGGACTCTAAATGGCCAATTTAGTATAGTATGACAAACTAGACAGTATGTTGTAATACACTGTATTGTCAAAAGTATTGGGACGGCTGCCCTTACACGTACTTTAATGGCATCCCAGTCTTAGTCCGTAGGGTTCAATATTGAGTTGGCCCTCCCTTTGCAGTAATAACAGCTTCAACTCTTCTGGGAACGCTGTTCACAAGGTTTAGGAGTGTGTATATGGGAAAGTTTGACCATTCTTCCAGAAGCGCATATGCGAGTTCAGGCACTGATGTTGGATGAGAAGGCCTGGCTCGCAGTCTCTGCTCCAATTCGTAGCAAATGTGTTCAGGTCAGGTTGAGGTCAGGCTGGCACATTCCTCCACCCCAAACTCGCTCATCCATGTCTTTATGGACCTTGCTCTGTGCACTGGTGTGCAGTCATGTTGGAACAGGACGAGGCTGTCCCCAAAACGTTCCCACAAAGTTGGGAGCATGAAATTGTCCAAAACGTTTTAGGTATGCTGACACCTTAAAGTGACTCTAAAGCTTTGTTTATTTTTTTTAAACAACATGTTACACTTCCCTCCACTGTGCAGCTCGTTTTGCACAGAGTGGCCCTGAACATCGTCATCTGGGGTCCCTCGGCAGCTACATCCATAGAAGCCAAATGTATGACTTGGCCCCGCCTCCCCTAGGTCATTGGATTTGATTGACAGCAGTGGGAGCCAATGGCTGCGCTGCTATCAATCCATCCAATCAGGACCCGAGACACCGGCTTTTGCTGGTGTGCTCATCCCCGGGACGAGATAGAGGGGGTACAGGCAAGTAAAAATGGGGAATTGGGGGGGCTGCAGATTTACAGGAGGTTTTTCACCTCAATGAATTGAGGTGAAAAACCTCAAAAAGGTTTACAACCCTTTTAAGAGTTTCCTTCACTGGAACGAAGGAGCCAAGCCTAACCCCTGAAAAACAACCCCCCACCATAATCCCCCCTCCACCAAATGATTTGGAGGACAAAGCAAGGTCCAAAAAGACATGGATGAGCGAGTTTGAGGTGAAGAATCTTGACTGGCCTGCACAGAATCCTGACCTCAACCTGATAGAACACCTTTGGGATGAATTAGAGCGAAGACTGCGAGCCAGGCCTTCTCATCCAACATCAGTGCCTGACCTCACAAATGTGCTTCTGGAAGAATGGTCAAACATTCCCATAGACACACTCCTAAACATTGTGGACAGCCTTCCCAGAAGAGTTGAAGCTGTTATAGCTGCAAAGGGTGGGCCAACTCAATATTGAACCCTACGGACTAAGACTGGGATGCCAAAGTTCTCGTGTGTCTAACGGCAGGCGTCCCAATACTTTTGACAATATAATGTTTGTGTATAACCCTCCTTACGCATTGTGTCCATTACTGTGGTGAGAATATTTGAGTTCTAACTTTGATAGAAGAATACAATTACCCTTATTGTGTAGTTATATGTGCATCACAAGTCCCCCATCGCTGCACCCCAATAGTGCCCCCTAACATGCCTTCCAGCTGGGCACAAGGGTTTTTAAACTCACATTCACATTAATGCACATGAAGTTTTTTGTTTTTTTTTTATCTAAAAAGGGGATTGTGAAAAGGCAGGATTTTTCTTACCTGCCCCTCCCATAATTTGGGCAATGCAAAGATGAATGAATGCCCGATGTCTGGGGACACTGGAGAGGAGAGTATAGTTTGTGGCACATTTTAAAGGGCGTTGCACCCCAAGTTAATGCAAGTAGTTGCTTTAAGGAGAGCGCTACTGCAACAAACGATAAAGGGCATTTTGACCCCAAGGTGTATGTTTTACAGAACCTGTAATTTGGGATAATAGAGTATGGAAGGGTTACACCCCGTCACTACTGATGTGTTCTTATCAAGTAAAATGTCCCTCACTATATGTCCTGGTGACCATCGATACCAAGAAAGAACGATGGGAAAACCAAGTTTTAGAATTGGCCCCAGAATAGTAAGGGGAACACGTTCAACAAAAACAATTGTTCTGCTGACAACTAGGAGGGGAATTCCACTTTGGTTAGATTTTGATCACTTCTTAAAAAAAAAACAAAAAAAACAAAACAAAAACAAACAAACAAAAAAAAAAATACACTTTTCTGGTCCATGGAATTTTTACTTTGCTGCACAGCTATGCCATCTGAGGGTCTTCACGTGTCCAGGAGTTTTGGACACCCAAGTTTTCTCTTTAGTTTACTTTTAAAGGCCCCTTTCACACCAGAAGCTGCAACTGTGCGTTTTTCCCTTTGTACCTATAGATGCATTCCATGCGTGCTTTTATATCTACATTTGTCCTGTGGGGTCCCTTCCTTCTTTCCTCGGGTTCTATGTGCACTATAATGCGTTGCAGTGCGTTTGCATGCATTTTTTTTTTTTTGCACATTTACAGTGCGGGAAAATTGCAGCATGCTGTACTTTTCTACACTAGTGTGAACTATGCCCATAGGATAGCCTGGATTATGGACTGTTTATGCAGTTTGAGTGCCGTTCAAAATGCAGCCAAATGCATCCCACTGCGTCCTGTGTGAAAGGGTCCTAATACTTTGCAACTCACTAACCCTGAACTAGAACAAACCTTTATAAATCAAATTACAACCTACACATCCCAACTCATTCACCCCCATACACAGCCTGTACCTTTAAATATAGTAGCCCACACCCCCAATATAAAAGCCAACCCCAACACCCCCCCCCCAAAATACAATGACCCATTCACCCCAAACAGCAGCCCATACAAAGCCTGCACCCCCAATACAGCAGTCCACTCACCCCATACACAGTATGCATCCGCAATACAGCAGTTCGCCCCCCCCCCAATACAGCAGCCCACTGACCCCATACACAGACTGAAGCCCCAATACAGCAGCCTGCACCCCATACTCAGCAGCCCACTCACTCCATACACAGTCTGCACCCCCAATTCAGCAGCCCTACAGTCTGCGGCCCAATACAGCAGCCAGCACTGCATAATTAGCAGCCCACTCACCCCATACAGCATGCACCCCCATACACATCAGCCTCCCAATACAGCAGCCCACTCACCCCATACACAGTATGCGCCCTCAATACAGCAGCCTCCCCAAACACAAACTGCACCCCCAATACACAGTCTGCCCCCAAATAGAGCAGCCCACTCACCCCATACAGAGCAGCCCACTCACCCCATACACAGTCTGCCCCTCAGTACAGCAGCCCACACCTCCCAAGCAAGTGAACAGTGCCATTAGAGGTGGACTCGGGGACAAAATCATTAGTGACACACATGGGCCCACCACAGCAGTCATCCATCCCCCACTCAGGACACCCCACTTACCAGGCTGCCCTCGCTCTTGCGGCTCCTCCCCATGGTCAGCGCTGCTCCCCCACACTCCTCCGACATAAGGGATGGAAACTGCGAGATAAGAGCAAGACAGTGAGCCACACCAGCACCCCACACCTACCTACCTTTATACAACCAGCACCCCACACCTACCTACCTTTATACAACCAGCACCCCACACCTACCTACCTTTATACAACCAGCACCCCACACACCTACCTACCTTTATACAACCAGCACCCCACACACCTACCTACCTTTATACAACCAGCACCCCCACACACCTACCTACCTTTATACAACCAGCACCCCCACACACCTACCTACCTTTATACAACCAGCACCCCCACACACCTACCTACCTTTATACAACCAGCACCCCACACACCTACCTACCTTTATACAACCAGCACCCCACACACCTACCTACCTTTATACAACCAGCACCCCACACACCTACCTACCTTTATACAACCAGCACCCCACACACACCTACCTTTATACAACCAGCACCCCACACACACCTACCTTTATACAACCAGCACCCCACACACACCTACCTTTATACAACCAGCACCCCCAACACCTACCTACCTTTATACAACCAGCACCCCACACACACCTACCTACCTTTATACAACCAGCACCCCCACACCTACCTACCTTTATACAACCAGCACCCCCACACCTACCTACCTTTATAAAACCAGCACCCCAACACCTACCTACCTTTATACAACCAGCACCTCCACACCGACCTACCTTTATACAACCAGCACCTCCACACCGACCTACCTTTATACAACCAGCACCTCCACACCGACCTACCTTTATACCAGCACCCCCAAACCTACCTACCTTTATACAACCAGCACCTACCTT
This sequence comes from Aquarana catesbeiana, assembly GCF_042186555.1. Lineage (NCBI taxonomy): Eukaryota > Metazoa > Chordata > Amphibia > Anura > Ranidae > Aquarana > Aquarana catesbeiana. The sequence continues at coordinate 316,249,259 of NC_133330.1, forward strand.
GATAACCCCTACTATCGCTCACCCCTTTCCAGTCACCTTTCTATCCCTCCCTCTGACCAGCCTTCTAAGAGACACAAGCCGCACACGTGCCTCTACCCTCCCGCAGCCCCGCCCCCTTCCGCACAGGTGTGCCGCCCTCCTGATCAGCGCACCGGGGCCGGGAGGAGGGAAGGGGGCCGCTGATTATACGGAGCACAGCTGACTTCTACCAGCACGATCTGCTCATTAACGGATCAAGAGAAGAAGTGCTAAAAACCAGCCGCCTCGGGCCCGACAATTAATCAGAGCCCCGATTACATCTGAAGATCATTTCTATTTTATTATCATTTTCTGCTGGCCATACACGCCAAATATGATTGTACCGATTGATCTAAATGTGCAGTTTGACCAACAGACGATTGTTTTCTGACAAAGAAGGGTGAATGCTGGTGGAAGATTGCACTGAATTTCCCCCAATGGATCTTATTCTATGCGGTGCCGCTAAATAATGGTTTTGCTTAAAGTAAATGATCATTTAAAAAACGTCTCTACAACCGAGCATTTATTGTTAGGTGTATGGCTTGTATAGGAATTACACTTCTATTTAAGCGCCAATATACCTGCATTGCAGGAACATCCATCCATTCTGAATACGCACCAAAACGCACGAAGGCAGCGTGCAAAAATTTGGTGGCCAGTGTCTTGCCGAGAAAGTTCCCTCGGCGGATAAGTTCCCCCCTGTACTGCGCAAGCACCGCGCTTGCGCAGTACAAATGACCAGGAGCCGCCGAAAACAGCCGAAGATGAAAATCTTCAATCAGCTGTACACGGTGCCTGCGCCCTAGGTCCAGGCTGAAGCCCCTCCATCCAAGTGGACCTAGAGGGGGAATAAAAAAGTGCCGAGCGCAGCGAGGCCGTGCCCGAAGCATGGTGAGCGAAGCGAGCCCGCGAGGGGCCCCCTTACAGGCGCCGTGTACAGCTGATTTCTTCTGTATTTCGCTTCGGCTATTTCCGCCGGTTCCTACTGCGCAGGCGCTGCGCCTGCGCAGTAGATGGGGGTCCTTATCCGCCGAGAGGAACTTTCTCGGCAGAACACCGGTCAGCATTTTGGTGCCTTGCCGCTCACTATTTTCAATGGGTTTCTTTAACCCCCTAGGCGCTGACAGTACGCAAATATGCGGCCTCTCGGAAAAACGTTTTATGAAAAGGTGCATTAAACTTGACCACTGGGCACTTAGGCTCCATGCACATTAGGAGCAGAAAAAACGACAAGGTTTTTAGCTAAAAAACGTGGCAAAAAAGACACAAGTAGAAAGCATATTGTACAAAGTTTAGGCGAGTCTATGAGAGTTTAAGAATTTTAGTTTATAGGCGTTTTTTGCACTACACACCCCTCTGCAAAAGTTTAACTCCCAAAATAACCAGAATGCATTTCACACTGCATTGCATTTTTTACTAAAAAACGTTGAAACTTGACGTTCATAAGAGATAAGAGGAGTTTAGGAGAGACTGACATTTTTACAGCTCCTAAACTTCTCCAGAAAATGCGATAGAGAAGCTTTTTTTCCCTGCCTCTGAACGTCCCTGACAGAAAACGCCTGTAGTAGTCATAATGTGCAAAGACACATAGAATACAATAGAAGTGCTTCTAGAGGCAGGAGAAAAAACGTCAAACGCCTTTAGAATCAACGTTTTTTAAGTCCAGTGTGCATGGAGCCTTAAACCCACTTTCTAACCAGACCAATTTTCAGCTTTCGGTGCTCTCACACTTTGAATGACAATTACTCAGTCATGCAACACTGTACCCATATGAAATTTTTGTCCTTTTTTTTCACACAAATAGAGCTTTCTTTTGGTGGTATTTAATCACCGCTGGGTTTTTTATTTTTTGCGCTATAAATCAAAAAAATTAAAATTTAATTTTTATTGCAAAGTATTGGCGGATATTGTAGAGTATTGGCGAGTATTGGCAGATTATTGCACAGTGTGGCAGAGTATTGCAGATTATTGACACTGAGCAGCATTGTGGGCACTAAACATCCAGCCCACAGCGCTGCTGCAATCTCTCCCCCTCTCCCCTCGCACTGCACCAATCGGTACACAGAGAGAGAGGAACCGGCGTCATGACGTGACGCCGGTTTGTTTACAAGTGATCGCTCCGTCATTTGACGGAACAATCACGTGGTAAACGGCTGCGACCAGCGGCTATTTACCGCGATGCGCCGGGGATGTTCCTGGGGGCGCGTGGGAGTAACATTCTGGAATGACGTCCCGCGGACGTCCACCCAGAATAAGCCGACCGCGCTGTGACAGTCTTTCGGCTATGGCCCGGTCGGCAAGTGTTTAAAGTCAGTACAACACATGAGACATGACTGTATACAGTCCAGGTGCAATCTTAGGTAAAAATTTGCACCTAAACCGGTGAACTGGAACGGTGGCCACATATGTGTGAACCAAGCCTTGTGCCCGGTACACACAATCAGAAAATTGTATGAAAAATACCACTTTCTAAGCGATCGTACGATAATCGGATTTTCGAGAGCCAATCAGGACAGTTCATCTGATATTATTTGATCGGACATGTACGATGCCAGATCATACGGTTTTCGTTTAATCAGTACAGCTGTCGTTCGAAAATGCATTATAACACATGACATCACTTCTAAATTTTCATTCTGTCATATGCAAATTTTCCTGACTTTAGTAAACTCATCAGAGTCAATCTGAGATTAGCATGCAAAAAAAAAAAAAAACACACACACGATCATTTGTCTGATAATCTCATCGTGTGTACCAGGCATAAGGGCCTGGTTCACACCTATGCATTTTATAAGTGCGTATTCAGGTTTTGTAGAAACACACTACAGTCCATTTAACCACTTAAGCCCCGGACCATTTTGCTGGCCAAAGACCAGAGCACTTTTTGCGATTCGGCACTGCGTGGTTTTTAACTGACAATTGCGCAGTCGTGCGACGTGGCTCCAAAACAAAAAACAGACGACCATTTTTTCCCACAAATCGAGCTTTCTTTTGGTGGTATTTGATCACCTCTGCGGTTTTTATTTTTTGCTCTATAAACAAAAAATATAGCGACAATTTTGAAAAAAAAAAAAAAACGCATTATTTTTTACATTTTGCTATAATAAATATCCCCCAAAAAATGTATATAAAAAAACATTTTTTTCCCTCATATTAGGCCGATACGTATTCTGTACATATTTTTGGTAAAAAAAAAAAAAAATAAATGAAAAAAAAAAAATCTCAATAAGCGATTATTGATTGGTTTGCGCAAAAGTTATAGCGTTTACAAAATAGGGGATAGTTTTATGGCATGTTTATTAATATTTTTTTTTATTTTTTACTAGTAATGGCGGCGATCAGCGATTTTTATCATGACTGCGACATTATGGCGGACACATCGGACATTTTTGACACATTTTTGGGACCATTGTCATTTAAACAGCAAATCAGTGCTATACACGGGTTAAAATGGCAATTAAAGGTCAATTTCCCACATTTGTGTTTTTTTTAAATCACAATTAGTGTCTGTGTATAAATAGTCAATGAGTTTGTTAGCTCTCACATGGATGCACTAAGCATACAAAGAAAAACCCACAGGAGAAATACAGGCTGCTCTAAAAAAGACGGTGTGGTTGTTTTTAACTTCTTGCCGCCCGCGCTATAGCTGAAAGACGGCTGCAGCGCAGGCCTTAATTGCCGGGAGGGCGTCCATGAACGTCCTCCCGAGCAAGCGCAGTCTGCGCGACCTGCGATCACCGAGTCTATGAGACTCGAGTAAGGGGTCGATCCCGGCCCCCTACCATGTGATCAGCTGTCAGCCAATGACGGCTGATCATGTGATGTAAACAGAAGCTCCGTAATCGCCGGCTCCTGTCAGAGGGACATCGGTCCCTCACTCAAAGCCGTGGCTGTGCCCACCAGTGTCACCCATCAATGCCCACCAATGCTGCCAATCAATGCCCATCAGTGTCTAATAATCAGTGCCACAGATCGGAGCTGGCTTTCAGTGTCACCTACCAGTGCCCATCAGTGCAGCCTATCAGTGCCCATCAATGCAGCCTAATGCCCTGTACACACGGTCGGATTTTCCGACGGAAAATGTGTGATAGGACCTTGTTGTCGGAAATTCTGACCATGTGTAGGCTCCATCACACATTTTCCATCGGAATTTCCAACACACAAAGTTTGAGAGCAGGCTATAAAATTTTCCCGACAACAAAATCCATTGTCGGAAATTCCGATCGTGTGTACACAAATCTGACGGACAAAGTGCCACGCATGCTCAGAATAAATAAAGAGATGAAAGCTATTGGCCACTGCCCCGTTTATAGTCCCGACGTACGCGTTTTACGTCACCGCGTTCAGAACGATCGGATTTTCCGACAACTTTGTGTGACCGTGTGTATGCAAGACAAGTTTGAGCCAACATCCGTCGGAAAAAATCCTAGGATTTTGTTGTCGGAATGTCCGATTAATGTCTGACCGTGTGTACAGGCATATCAGTGCCCATCAGTGCAGCCTCATCAGCACATATCAGTGAAGGAGAAAAAATTACCTGTTTTCAAAATTTTATAACAAACTATGAAAGTTTTTTTTTTTTTTCAAAATTTCGGTCCCTTTTTGTTTTATTTAGCAAAAAATAAAAAGCCCAGCAGCAATTAAATACCACCAAAAGAAAGCTCTATTTGTGTGATGATTACATTTTAATTTGGGTAAACTGTAGCATGACCGCGCAATTGTCATTCAAAGAGTGACAGCCCTGAAAGCTGGGCAGGAAGGGAGTTTAAGTGCCCGGTAAGCAAGTGGTTAAGGAGCACAATTCAACGATACTTAAACAGCAAAGAGCTGCATGGTTAAACTCCCAGAAGGAAGCCTTTACTGCGCCAATGTCACAAAAAAGCCAATGAGGCATTTCAGGGTGTTGTTGGGCATATTGTAACCAGGCTTTTTAGTGGAACTTGTACAGTAAAGGCTTCTTTCTGGCAACTTGACCATGCAGCTCTTTTTTGTTCAAGTATCATCGTATTGAGCTCCTTAAAAACAACCACACCATCTTTTTCCAGAGCAGCCTGTATATTTCTCCTGAGGTTACCTGTGGGGTTTTTCTTTGTATCCCGAACAGTTCCTGTGGCAGTTGTGGCTGAAATCTTTCTTGATCTACCCGACCTTGGCTTGGTATCAAGAGATCTGCAAATTTTTCACTACTGATTAAAAACAGTACTAACCGGCATATTCAAGGCTTTGGATATCTTTTTATATCCTTTTCCATCTTTGTAAAGTTTCATTACCTTGTTATACAGGTCTTTTGACTGTTCTTTTCTACCTCCTTATGGCTCAGTGTCTAGCCTGCTTAGTGCATCCATGTGAGAGCTGACAAACTCATTGACTATTTATACACAGACACTAATTGTGATTTAAAAAGGCGCAAATGTGGGAAATTAACCTTTAATTGCCATTTTAACCTGTGTGTGCCACCTTCTGTGTCTGTGCCAAGGCCAAACATTCCAGGGTATGTAAACTTTATTAGGGCCATTTGGGCGATTTCTGTTTTCAGAAATTTAAAAAGGATCCAAAAAACTATGTGATAATAAACGGCTTCATGTGATTGCCATCCTTAAATAAAAGACAGTTTTTTTGCATGATCAGTCATACTTTCAATATTAATGCCAAAATATCACAATTTCTGCCAGGGTATGCAAACTTTTGAGCACAACTGTATATCTGTAGTGTTTACTTATCTCTCTCCAAAGCCCTAAGTCCCGTGTCTTTCTGCCATTTGGTTCCCCTGTTAACCTCTGACAAGTTCTCAGACAGCCGAGATAAATCCAGCCTGAAATTTGTGTCAGGGTGGGTGCTATAAATAGATTAGCAGAGATCTGGTCTCATCACAGCACAGCTCTGCACATTCCTTTCTTCCTTCCTTTGCCTATGTGGAATGGGAGGTGTGTGCCTTTCCTCTTATCAGCTGTCACACAATGTATGCCAAGAATCCACTCGCACTGCTGAATGAGGAAGTAAAAATTCGAACACGATGTAGAATAGATAGCATTCTAAAGAATATAGAAAGGGGAAGACAGCAAATATACATACAAAACGTATGTAGGGTAATTAGTTTCATCTCTGGGTATTATCTGAGGCTGCTCACTTCACTGGGTATAGCTTTAAACACTTACAGACCACTCGCCGTTGTTATACGTCACTAATTTGAAGAGGTTGTTATGGCAGCAGCTAGCTACCACAACCCCGGTATCCTCTTCCTCAGCGGGCGGTCCACTTTTAGATAAAAGTGGTCTCTGCGGCGGATTCACCGCAAGATCACCCCTCCCACCGCGCTCTGGTGCCCTCCGCCGCTTACTGAGCGGCGGAGGCGATGGGGTTCTTCTCCCCGTTAGACATGGAGACGAGTGAGGGGAAGATGGCCACCCATCTCTATATCATTGCAGGGCAGAAGCGACGTCAAAACGTCACTTCCGCCCATAGCTCTTGAAAGGGAAATTTCTTTATTTTTTTTTATAATATTGCATTTTAGTGTAAATATGAGATGAGATCTGAGATCTTTTTGAATCCCAAATCTCATATATAAGGAGGTCCTGTCATGCTGTTTACATTCCTTGTAATAGGAATAAAAGTGACACAATTTTTTTTTTTTAAAGAACAGTGTAAAAATAAAAAGGTAAAATAAGAAAAAAAAAAATAAATTAAAAACGTGCCCGTCCCGCCGAGCTCACGTGCAGAAGCGAACGCATAGGAAAACGGTGTTCAAACCAGACATGTGGGGCATCTCCGCGATTGTTAAAATTAGAGCAATAATTCTAGCCCTAGACCTCCTCTGTAACGCAAAACATGCAACCTGTAGAATTTTTTAAACGTCGCCTATGGAGATTTTTAAGGGTAAAAGTTTGTCGCCATTCCACGAGCGGGCGCAATTTTGAAGCGTGACATGTTGGGTATCAATTACTCAGCATAACATTATCTTTCACAATATAAAAAAAAAATTGGGCTAACTGTACTGCGGTCTTCAAAAAAGTGTACTTTTTCCAAAAAAAGTGCGCTTGTAAGACCGCTGTGCAAATACTGTGTGACAAAGTATTGCAACGACAGCCATTTTATTCTCTAGGGTGTTAGGAAAAATTTTTTTTATTACATATATATATATATATATATAAGATTTATTCAATTCCACATCCAATTCGCACTGCTGTGAACCCAGCCTGAAGTATATATAAACCCTAACAATATGGGGTGGAGTTACTAAAGACAAATGAACTGTGCACCCATTTCCCTCAGAGCTTAGTTAATGTGGTGAAGCTCTGCGGATTTCCATCATTCAATCATTTTTTTTAATTATCCTTGCACCTGATTGCGTATTCTTTACAAAGTGAAGCACCCCATTAACCAAGCTCTGGGGGAAATGGGTGCAGCTGAACTTGCAATGTGCACAGCCTATTTGCCTTTGGTAAATCAACCCCAATATGTAGCTCATCTATAGGTGTGTGCAGTCTATTGCATTAGGGTGTGCAGCCCAAAGCTCAAAAACACACACACATACCTTTCTCTGCAGCCTCAGCTGAATCAATGGGAAGTGCTCTGCGGCTTTCTGTTCATTCACATACTAATGCATAGTGAACAAAGTTGACTATGCTTCAGTTATGATGGAACACAGGGACTGTGTTCATTTATTAAAGGAAGTGGCTGGTAAAGACATACTGCTTAGCCTCTCCCCCCCACTCTCCATCCTAAAACATCCCTCGCAGACGCCGGTTGAGAGGAGGGAAGCCAGAAGCACTGTGAGCGGGGCGGGGAGCAACATAGGGGGGGAAGCCCGGGCAGTAGTTGGAATCAGCACTGCACAGAGTGATTAGGGTGTGCTCAGGCACACCTGGCACACCCCCTGTGCACGCCTATGCTCTTATTTGTTCACTTTCCATTAAATATCCAATTAAAAACATTTTATTATGACTGTTTGACAAGTACAAAAAATATCCATTCATCCAGCTGGATCAGCGCTGTGGGCTATAGTCTGCAATGCTGATCAGTATATTCTGATAGCGGGGAAGTCTCCCTACTGTAGGAATACAATAGCCAAACTTCCCAACTTTTTGAGATGAGAATGAGGGACATTTATTAGCAAAAGTATATTAGGCATAGGACACCCCCCCTGCCACACCCCTTTAAAGGAGAAAATATTTATATATATATATATATATATATATATATATATATATATATATATATATATATATATATATATATATATATATATATATATATATATATATATATATATATACACACACACACACATATACATATACACACACACACACACATATACATATACACAAATGTTTTTTTTTCTACCAGAACCCTTCCTTTATACTGGGCTTTGAAGTTTACAAATGCAGCCATTTAGAATTTGGATGAAAGGTTTAGCTCTGGGAAACAGTTTTTGAAAGATAAAAAGTGCATTTTATATACAACTATAGAGATCAGACTGAAATGAGGGACAAATGAGGAGGAAAGAGGGACAGAGGGACATTGCTCCAAATCAGTTTCAGTTGGGAGGTATGCAATAGCTCAGTGGGGAGGATTCTTCAGCCACATGGAATGTGTAGATGGGGGCATTGGGTCACTTTTCTTAGTTCAACTGGCTGGTGAATGAAAAAAAAAAAACTTACTCATCTATGGGCTGCTTAAAGTGTTATACATACCTCCCAACTTTTTGAGATGGGAATGAGGGACACCCACTAGCAAAAGTATATTGGCATAGGACACGCCCCCTGTCACGCCCCCTTAAAAGGAGAAATAACCAAAAATAAAAGATTAGTTAAACCCAAAAGGGCTTTATTTTTACCACTACTATTCCTTTTATTGGCTTTTAAAATTTACAAATGCAGCAATTTAGAAATTGGATGAAGGGTTTAGCACTGGGAAACACTTTTTGATGGATAAAAAAGTGCATTTTATATACAACTATATAGATCAGACCAAAATGAGGGACAAATGAGGAGGAATGAGGGACAGAGGGACATTGCTCCAAATCAGGGACAGTTGGGGGCTATGGTTATGTAGTCCTAACACACCCCCTATCTACCGTTGCCATCCTTGGACAGGAAGTGAATTAATGGCAGGATTAACAGGTAAAATAAAGAGGAAAAAAAAAAAAAAAAAAAAAAAGTATTGTGACTCGTAAGCTGCAATACTCCCCATTTTTGTTCTTGGGTTTAACAGATTGTTGAGCTGTGTTTTTACACCCCCATAAGCTGCAAAGGCAACCATACAGGGGCATACACATGCCATGGCCACAATGCTGTGCATCACAGCATGGCAAAAGATTTCCTCTCCAGTTGTGTTCAGCGGGCAATACCATCTGCTGCATCTGACTCATTCAAGTGAATGTGAATGGGTTAAAACAGGCAGTGAGGAGGTGACATATCACCTGTTAAACGCCCTCTGAAAAGCATTCAATCACAAATCACTCTTCAGAGGGCAACACTTGTGTAAAGAAGCCCTTTAGTGCTGGTTCACAGTGATGCGGTGCGGGAAACCACGTGATTCAGACCTGAATCGCACCACATGCGATTCTTTGCAGTGCGATTTGAGCCCATTCATTTTGTATGGCTCAAATGGCACTGCACCCACACGAAAAAGGTGCATGCACTTTTTTTGTCGCACTGAAATCGGACCGCATGGGTGATCACACTCATGTGATCAGATTCTACCAATCGCACTGTGTTTGGAGACCGGTTTTTGGGGTGTCGTTAACATTGACACCCACAGCGGTTCGCATGAACAGAGTGCAACTGTTATGTAATGTAGTGTGGGAAACGCACAGGAATCGCTGCCAATCTGGCACCATATCAGTGCGAACCAAGACTTAAATCTGGTTTGTTGCGATAATAAGCAGATCAGACTATTCTGAGTAGATCCCCCGGGAAGCTTGACTAGGATTGGATTGGCCTTAATATTTTTGAAGCTGCTGTTACCATTGTGTTACAGTCACAGATATTTTTAGAACATGCAGAAAATAAAAATATAAAATGATTAAATGGCCATGTTAACAAAAATCACATTTTGGATGAATTGAACCTGCAGATACAGTAAAACCTTGGTTTGAGAGCGTTTTGCAAGACAAGCAAAATTTTTTAGCAATTTTTAAAAATAAATTTTGACTTGATATACAAGCGATGTCTTGATATACAAGTAGCGTCATGTCACAACTGAGTATAAAAGAGAAGAGAGGAGCCTCTAAGTGGAGCAATATGGTTACATTTAATGAAGGTACAACATTTAGCAACATATTGCTACACTTAGTTACATAGTAGGTGAGGTTGAAAAAAAAAAGACACAAGTCCATCAAGTCCAACCTATGTGTGTGATTATGTGTCAGTATTACATTACATATCCCTGTATATTGCAGTCATTCAGGTGATTATCTAATAGTTTCTTGAAACCATCGATGCTCCCCGCTGAGACCACCGCCTGTGGAAGGGAATTCCACATCCATACCACTCTTACAGTAAAGAACCCTCTACGTAGTTTAAGGTTAAATCTCTTTTCTTCTAATTTTAATGAGTGGCCACGAGTCTTGTTAAACTCCCTTCTGCGAAAAAGTTTTAGAGGCGCCTCTCTTCTCTTTTATACTCTGGAGCTCCTGCTGGATTTTGCTTCTAATGCCCTTGTGGAGGCTTCCATTTGTGGATGGACATTTTATGGTTACACAACCTGTCACATTGCTATAATCATTTTATATGGACTATAAACTGAAGAACTTATGAACGTTGTGGAACGAATCATGTGAGTTTCTATTATTTCTTATGGGGAAATTCGCTTTGATATACAAGTGCTTTGCATTACAAGCATGTTTCTGGAATGAATTATGCTCACAGTCCAAGGTTTTACTGTACATTATCATACAATATTAACCACTTCAATACCGGGCACTTATACACCTTCCTGCCCAGGCCAATTTTCAGCTTACATCGCCGTCGCACTTTGAATGACAATTGCGCGGTCATCCCTCACTGTACCCAAACTAAATTTTTTATCATTTTGTTCCCACAAATAGAGCTTTCTTTTGGTGGTATTTGATTGCCTCTGCGATTTTTATTTTTTGCGCAACAAATAAAAAAAGACCAAAGATTTTGAAAAAAAATACGTTTTTCTTTGTTTTGCTTAAATTTTTTTGTAAATAAGTGCGTTTTCTTCTTCAATGATGGGCACTGAAAAGGCAGTGATTGGTGGCACCAATGAGGTGGCACTGATGATGAGCTCTGATAGGCAGCACTGGTATGCGGCACAGATGGACACTCATAGGCGGCACTGATGGGTATTTATGGGTGGCACTGATGGTCACTGATAGGTGGGTACTGATGGGCATTGATAAGTGGCACTGATTACACTGGTGGGTGGCATTGCTGGGTATCGCTATTTTTTTTTATTTCTGTAATGTTGCCAGTCAGTGCCCATTTGTGGGCACTAATTGGCATGTATTGGGCATTTTTTTTAATATGGGGATGGCCATGGGGTACATACCTGGCCATCCACATGCTGGGGGCTTCCCTGGTGGTCCTGGCAGCTTCCCTGGTGGTCCAGTGTGGGCATCCAAGGGGGGGCTGTGCTGATAAACAATCAGCGCAGACCTCCCCTGTCAGGAGAACCGCCAATCAGTTCTCCTCTACTCTCGTCTGTCAGATGTGAGTGAGGAAAAGCCGATCACCGGCTCTTCCTATTTACATTGTGATCAGCCGTGATTGGACACGGCTGATCACGTGGTAAAGAGCCTCCGCCGGAGGCTCTTTACCGAGATCGGTCTAGTGATGTGTCAGACTGACACACCGCACCACTGATCGCCGCAATGCACGCCCCCATGGGCACGCAGCGGCTGTTATCCTGAAGGACGTCATATGACTCTCAGTCAGGATAAATGAACCACCGCTCGTCCGTCATTCTGCTATAGGCCGGGTGGGAAGTGGTTAAAGCGGAGTTCCACCCTAAAGTGGAACTTCCACTCATCGGATTCCTCCCCCCCTCCGGTGTCACAATTGGCACCTTTCAGGGGGGAGGGGGGTGCAGATACCTGTATAATACAGGTATCTGCACCCACTTCCGGGTATAGCTAGCCGCAGCTAGCCGCAGACTCCCCGCCCACCCCCGTTGTGTTGTGGGAACTACACAGTTCCCACAACACAACGGGGACCAGTGTAGACGCGCAGCGCGACTCGCGCATGCGCAGTAGGGAACCGGGCAGTGAAGCCGCAACGCTTCACTTCCTGATTCCCTCAGTGAGAATGGCGGCGGCAGCACCCGAGGATCGAGGGACGGCTCGGTCTCGGGTGCCGACATCGCTGGACCCCAGGACAGGTAAGTGTCCTTATTTTAAAAGTCAGCAGCTGCAGTATTTGCAGCTGCTGACATCTAAAATTTTTTTTTTTAGTGAAACTCCGCTTTAAAGTGGTAGTAAACTCTGTTCTACCACTTGTACCTATAGTAAGGCTTACCTGTTGGTACCGTGAAGATCTCCTAAACGGGCACGGTTTAGGAGACATTCAGAGTGCATGCAGCGGGTGACGTTACAGGTGCATGCGCTCTGAAGGTCTGGCATGCGCAAGGGAGTGACGTCATCGGGCCCCTGGCCACTCATGTAGCTCGGATGGTGCGAACCCCGGGGGAAGAGGTCAGCCCTCAGCGGTGACAATGCAGCGATGGAGGGCTTCGTTCTAAAGGCAAGTCTCTCATAATGTTCTAGTAGGTGATGCATACTAGCACATTATGACATTGCCTTGCAGGGGATCCCCCCCCCCAATCAATGGCGGTTTACTACCACTTTAAAGAGGTAGTAAACCGCAGCATTAAAAAATAAAAATCTCCTACAACATAATGGCATAATGGGCTAGTATGCATCGCATACTGGCCCATTATGAAATACTTACCTTAGAAGAAAGCCCTTCAGCGGTGTGCTGTTGCCACTGACAGGCCTTCCTTTCCGGGTTTGCGAGCTCCGGCAGCTTGAAAAGCCGAGCCGCAATGAGGTCACTCCCGAGCATGCATGGTGGAGTCACGGCCGCGGCATATTGCTCTGAAGGTACGGCACGGGTGTGTCGTTTCTTCAGAGCGTATGCCCTGGTGACGTCACCGGTTGCCAAAAGAGCACATATCTCCTAAACGGTGCAGGTTTAGGGGATATTCATTTTACCTACAGGTAAGCTTTATTATATATTTTATATAGGCTTACCTGCAGGTAAAAATCACCAAGCAGACTTTACTACCGCTTTAATAATAATTATAATAATGGCACCATGCATGAGCCATAAAAATAAATAAATTGGAAAGGTGGCTAAATTGGATTGATTGTAAAATGTGCAACCAGAGGAAAAGACTGCATGCACTTTATTTCCCTGCAATAAAGGGATCGCAAGTTTTGTGGCTTCTGATTCAACAAGTTCTCCCACCACCCCAGGGGCCTAATAATCATGTTCACGAACGCAAATGGCTGCTGTTCCAACAATATAACAATTTTCCTGGGAGTTGTTAGTCATTCCGATTGCATGTCTTAGTCTAGGTTCACATTGGAGCAATTGGGCATGCGATTTATAATCAATGGCACCACCCAAATCGGTGCGACGCCGAATTTGAGGCGTCACACCGATTCCCAAAAGTAGTTTCTGTACTACTTTTGGCGAATTCAGGATGCAATTTCCATAGACATCTGTGCAGCAACCTGCACAGATTTCCCTGAAATCGCCCCCGAAGTCGGCACTTGACATGCGGGAATGAAATCGTGCGACTTCAGCTGAACTTGCACAATTTTTTTCCCGCTGTCAGTGTGAACCTGGGCTTAGCGATGCAACAGATTTCATAAGGATGTCACAGTGACTCCACTAACTGTTCATTTACTGAGCTCAGGTTCACACTGCTGCAGGATTGAAGTCGTGTGAATTCAGCTGATCTCGCACGATTTCATTCCCGCGTGTCAGTCTGATGATTTCAGAGACATCTGTGCGGTTTCCTGCACAGATGTCTATTGAAACCGCACATGAAGTCACCAAAAGTAGTACAGAAACTACTTTCGGAAATTGGTGAAAAGTTGGCGTTGCACTGATTCGGACGGTTCAATTGCGGGCAATAGCTGCCGATTTGGCATGCGATTTGACATGTCAAATCGCATCAATGTGAACCAGGGCTAAAACTGGAGAGTGTAAAATCTGGTGCAGCTGTGCATGGTAACCAATCAACTTCTAACGTCAGCTTGTTCAATTAAGCTTTGACAAAAAAAAACAAACAAACCTGGAAGCTGATTGGTTTCTATGCAGAGCTGCACCTGATTTTGAACTCTCCAGTTTTAGTAAATCAAATGTGAGCTGTTCATGATAAACTGGCTGGTTAATGACCGTCTACTAAGGATGGTTTTCTGTCCAATTGGAAAAATCGGTCTGCTGGATGCTTTAGCAGTTTATCAGCAGTTTTGCCATTTTTCTTGCTTATGGAAAAAGCAAATTATATTGCAAATTAGCTGAATCTTTGCCATAAGGAGGAAAATAAATTCATTTAAAGTGACTGTAAAGGCCTTTTTTCTTTTTTTTTTTTTTAAATAACCCCGAGGGGGTTACCTTGCGGATGCGCTCTCGAGTCCAGCATTTGCATCCATAGACACAGAATGCTGGACTCGGCCCCGCCCCCCCGGCACCCGCATCATTGGATTTGATTGACAGGAGCGGGAGCCAATGGCTGCGCTGCTATCAATCTATCCAATCAAGAGCCGGGAGCCTGTGGAGAGAAAGACAACGCGTCCCCACCGACTGAAGACTGAAAAGAAAAGTGACAAAGTCGGCTCAAGAAGGGCACAGGAGCTACATTGGTATGTTTTTGGAGAGAGGGCAGCACATTCCATTGAATGGTGTCACTCAAAAAATGCAGCACAAAACATGCATAAGAAACTGTGTGAAAAACAGGAATCCCCAACATTGCTAGATGTGAACGAGGCCTAAAGCTGGACTTCAAAAGACTAAAAAGCTTTCCCTTGCAGTGGGGTTATGCTCGCACTTCAGGCATTATTGTTCACTTAGCGGTTGATTTACTAAAGGCAAATATGCAGTTGCACTCGGCAAGAGTAGTTGCTCCGGAGCTTAGTAAACGAGTTGGACTTCCATCATCCAATCATGTGCCAGCAAAAATGTTTTTTTTTTTTTTTTTTTTTATTTCCCTTAAACGTGATTGGGTATTATTTGCAAAGTGACTCTTTACCTCATTTACTAAGCTTTGGAGCAACTTTGCAAAAGTGCATAGTCTATTTGCCTTTAGTAAATCAACCCCTAAAGCCTAGTAAGCACCATAAGTTTTTTTTTTTTTTTTTTTTCAACCTAGGTTGAATAAAAAAACTGGCAGCTCTAATCGGAGCTGCTGTACTAACTATCTGATGGTAGTACAGTGATCTTCCCCACTGAGCTATTGTGTTCTGACAGCCCCTGCCCACCCCACCCCCAATCAGAACACCCTGGTCAGATCTGATTGGAGCCGGTTGGCTGCTGGTTTTCCAGTATGCACAGCTGGCTTACAGTGGACTGGCTGCCATACACATGGGCCAAATATTGGCTGTTTTTTATTGAACCAGCTGATGTCACCTGGCATTCGGCCCATGTGTACCAGGCTTAAGTCTAGGGGAAAAGAAAAGCAGTTTTACTTATCTGATCCTCCACTTCCCTGGAAAATAGCACCCCCCTCTCTGCTCTAGCAGTGGACTGTCCCCCGGTGTCCTCTCATCCAATACAGGGTCTTAATGGCATCTGAGGACCATAGACCACTGGATCATAGGAGGCTTGCAGGGTGACAGAGTGCAGTGCAGAGGAGCCTGTGGGACTGGAGGATCCAGGGCTGTCCTAATACATGAGCCCCAGGTTGATGTGGCCCCTATGATAATCTTGCATTACATCATACTTTCCAATAGTCACGAACCTGTACTGTGCCTCCTGATCCCAGTACTGTGCCCTTCTGACCCCCCCCATGTACTGTGCCCCATCTGTCCCCCCCCCCACTGTTCTGTGCCCCGTCTGTCTCCCCCCCCCACTGTTCTGTGCCCCGTCTGTCTCCCCCCCCCACTGTTCTGTGCCCCGTCTGTCTCCCCCCCCCACTGTTCTGTGCCCCGTCTGTCTCCCCCCCCCACTGTTCTGTGCCCCGTCTGTCTCCCCCCCCACTGTTCTGTGCCCCGGCTGCCCCCCCCACTGTTCTGTGCCCCGGCTGCCCCCCCCCACTGTTCTGTGCCCCGGCTGCCCCCCCCCCACTGTTCTGTGCCCCGGCTGCCCCCCCCCACTGTTCTGTGCCCCGGCTGCCCCCCCCACTGTTCTGTGCCCCGGCTGTCTCCCCCCCCACTGTTCTGTGCCCCGGCTGTCTCCCCCCCCACTGCTCTGTGCCCCGGCTGTCTCCCCCCCCACTGTTCTGTGCCCCGGCTGTCCCCCCCCCACTGTTCTGTGCCCCGGCTGTCCCCCCCCACTGTTCTGTGCCCCGGCTGCCCCCCCCCACTGTTCTGTGCCCCGGCTGTCTCCCCCCCACTGTTCTGTGCCCCGGCTGTCTCCCCCCCACTGTTCTGTGCCCCGGCTGTCTCCCCCCCACTGTTCTGTGCCCTGGCTGTCTTCCCCCCCCACTGTTCTGTGCCCCGGCTGTCTCCCCCCCACTGTTCTGTGCCCCGGCTGTCTTCCCCCCCCACTGTTCTGTGCCCCGGCTGTCTTCCCCCCCCACTGTTCTGTGCCCCGGCTGTCTCCCCCCCACTGTTCTGTGCCCCGGCTGTCTCCCCCCCACTGTTCTGTGCCCCGGCTGTCTCCCCCCCACTGTACTGTGCCCTTCTGCCTCCCCCCCACTGTACTGTGCCCTTCTGCCCCCCCCCCCACTGTACTGTGCCCTTCTGTCTCCTCCCCACTGTACTGTGCCCTGCTGCCTCCCCCCACTGTACTGTGCCCTTCTGCCTCCCCCCACTGTACTGTGCCCTTCTGCCTCCCCCCACTGTACTGTGCCCTTCTGCCTCCCCCCACTGTACTGTGCCCTTCTGCCTCCCCCCACTGTACTGTGCCCCTCATGTTGATTAGTCTTTGATTTATGGCACGTTTTCTTACTGTTTGAAATGGATTTCATAGAAAGTACCAATAAATATATGTTTAATTCTATCATCTATTTATACTTTAATTCTTGAGAATAGGTGCATAAATTGGGAAAGGCTAGTAGGGGCCCCAGTGCATTACTTTGCCCAGGGGCCAATGATGCTTTTAAGACGGCCCTGGGAAGATCAGGTAAGCAATAGTGCATTTCAGGTAAGTAATAGGGCTTTTCATGGTCCCCTAGAAATAAAGGAGATGCTAACCCTTGAAGTGCAGGCACAGTCCCACTACAAGGGAGGGCTTTTTCATTTTCCAGAGTTTAGCTTTAATGAGAAAGTAAAGTGGAGGTAATTTACAAAGATTGCCAGCGTATTTGTTACGTTACGGTACTATGTGCACATTTTAAATGGCAGCCCAGTGAGCTGTTAGACTTGCAGACAACACACATGGACTGCAGAGTACTGCAATGTTGTATATTGCAGTGAATGGCCTGCCTTCACGTAGAGCACCTTATCTAGGGTTGCCATCTGTCCGGGATTTGCCCGGACAGTTCGGGTTTTGAATCATGTATCCAGGTTTCAGTCCTCCTAGAAATCCAGACACAATATTCAGAGAAGAATGTGGCTCAGAACAGGGCCTGATAGGAGGGTGAAGGGGCACTATGTGCGCCACATTACTATTCTCTTTGGAGGGCCCAAAAGGTGTCCCAGGTCTGTTACAATGCTTAAAAAAAAAAAAAAAAAAAATTGCTGTGCGCCACTAAAGTGTTCAGGTTTGGCTTGAAGAAAAAAGTGGCAACCCTAACCTTATCACCCCGTACTGTGGAGGCCTAAAGAAGTGACTGATTACTTAGCAATGTAAATTACAGTAAATAAGGTGAACTGGTGTTCACTTCAAATACCCAATTAGTGCCAAAGTTGAAGACCAACTTTGTGCTCATTATAGAGATACCAACACTGGACACCAATTTAAAAGATTGCAGTTTCCTCTGAGATTAGGTTTTAGGCTACATGCACACGGCCGTATACATTTTACTGATCACATAGGCATCATTTTTATGGGATAAAGTTCCTACGTAAATGATCACTGAACTGCTTCTGTTTGGATCCGTAAAGATGCATATGCGTTTAAATTCATAATATTCTAGTTCACATCCTCCTGCTCTATTTTCAATCCCAGAATGCACAATATATGCGCATACATTCATTCATACACATTCATGTGTAAAATGCATGTCCTCAGATGCATTTTGTTTTCACTTTTTTGGTTATGGATCTAAATGTAAAGCATGTTTGCGTGCCTTTGTGCATGCTCCCATTGAAAACAATACACCTGCATGCTAATCTGTAAACAAAAAATTATTTTAAATTGGGTTTTCAAATGGTCATGTCGTCTATGTACCCAGAATAATTATTAGCAAACCTCAGGGACAAACTCTGCATGTTGCTGGGATGGATCTACAAATCTGCCCTTATGTTGTAAAGTGCTGCACAAACTGTTGGCACTAAATAAATCATGTATAATAATAATAATAATAATAATATTAATAACAACAACAACAATCTCCATGGCCAGCTTTATGTTGCTCTTTCTTTTGCCGGAAATCCCAAAAAAACTACTATTTTGTGAAATTCCCATACTCACACAGCAAAAGTGTGGGTATTCTTCAGAACATTATAAAAAAAAAAAAAAAAAAAAAAAAAATTTTATTATATTTATATATTTATATTAGATATCTATATCATTTTTTTCTTTTTAAATTACCAGCACTGAACAGAACTACAAGGGGAAAAATGAGTACAGATTACATTGGCTATTAAATAAAATATACACACAAGTTTTGCATACATTGCGCATTTAACAAAAATAGCAGAATGCAAAGGCATACAAAAACCGAATGACGCACTAGAATTGCGCCATGTGGTCGGCTACACAGACATAAGTCAGAGGTCCTCAGACACATGCTTTGTTCAAATTCAACATTTACGCATTTCAGAAATATAGTTTCTTTGGCAAAGTAATCCTTGCAATAAGCCGACGATGCCAAAAAAATTGATCTGTGCAACTAGAATTTTTGGGCCAGTTCCCATTGTATATTGGAGTACACTTTAATTTAGATTTTATTTTTTTTAACAAAAGATAATAATTGAACACGATGGGTCTGATTTACTAAAGGCAATTGGGCTGCTCACTTTGCAAATAAATTTCGCCTTAGCTTGTGAATGAGATGAAGCTCAGCTGAGTTCCATCATCCAATCATATGCAAGCAAAAATACTGCATTTTTAATTTTCCTTGCAATTTCACTAAGCTAAACAACCTATTTGTTTTAGTAAATCAACCCCAATACATGCAAGTGTAGTTGGGACATGTCCATGTCCATTTTGCAAATGCTTGGTTTCTCAGTCGCTGAAATTGCTAGGATTTATATTATGAAGAATTCCACAGACAAAAAGAAGAAGTACACTACATTCTTAACATCATACTATTGCAAATGAAAATTTCATTGGGGAACCACCTTCCCATGATATACACTTTAAAGAATAATCTCTAAAACCCCAATAAATGTATTTATTGGGGTTTACTTCATTTTGTCTATTGGAGTCTTTGAAACAGTAAACTCTTGTTTGTATGAAATACAGAATGACCAAGGAATAGGCCGAACATCAAGCAAACAATGGGGTTGATTTACTAAAGGAATAGGGACTGTTCATTAAGCTTAGTAAATAAGCGGTGATGCCCTAACAAGAATCAATCTTTTTAATTATTATTATTATTTTTTTTTTTTTTACATTTTCCTTGAATTTGAGTATTCAAATACTTGCCTTGATTTTGCAAAGTGATCATAAGCTTTTCAAAGTGGACATTCCCTTTACCTCTACCCATTTAGTAAATCAACCTCTATCTATGAGTAGCCAAACAGGTACGGACACACAAGGGTATACACTGCATACAAACTGGTGCAGACACACTTGAGTACAAAATACAGCCCAAATAGTGCAGACACACAATGGTATAGAATATATACAAACAAGGGGACATACACACAAAAGGGTATACAATCATACAAACAAGAACAGACACACAAGAGTAAAAAATGCAGTCCCAATGGTACAGACACACAAGAATAAACACAACACTCAAATTAAATATAGCACAAGGATACATAATACAGGGAAACATGAGCAGACACACAATGACTGATTTACTGAAAAAGTTGAGAATGTTAACACAAATCGTAAAGATTCACTTCAATTATCCAATCATGTAAAAATGAAATTTTGTTTATGATTGATGAGTTTCTAAAAATGTATTTTATTTACACATGATTGGGTAATTGAAGCAAATCTTCACTATTTTTTGAGTGAACATTCTTTACATTTTTAGTAAATCATTCTCACCGGAAACAAAAGTGAGGTATGCCTGTATTTTAAGTACACAATGGGGTTTATTTACTAAATCTAGAAAGTGCAAAATCAGGCTCACTTCTGCATAGAAATCAATGAGCTTCCAGGTTTTATTATCAAAGCTTGAACAAGCTGGGGTTAGAAGCTCATTGGTTTCTATGCAAAAGTGAGCCTGATTTTGCACTTTCTAGCTTTAGTAAATAAACCCCATTGTGTACTTAAAAGTGGGGTATGCATGTACAGACACACAAAATGGTATAAAAACAAAACATATAAAACATTCATACTAGTACACACAAGGGTGTGTGTATATATATATATATATATATATATATATATATATATATATATATATATATATATATATATACACACACACACACACACACACACACATATTGGTACAGACACACAAGGGCATACAATACATACAAACTAATATAGACACACAACAGTATAAAATACAACCAACTGGTACAGAAATGCAAGGGTATAAAATAGAACTTGTACAAACACACAAGAGCAAAATTGCATACAAACTGATAGACACACAAGAGTATAAAATACAACTGGTACAAACAAACAAGGGTATAAAACAATCAAACTGGTACAGACACAAAAGCAAAAATTACATACAAACTGAGACACACAAGGGAATAAAATACATTCAACTGGTGCATACAGACAAGGGTATACAATGAATTCAAACAGGTACAGGCACACAAGGGTATAACACATATATAGTCAAACTTTTGAAGACACAAGAGCAAAAATCACATACAAACTGAAGGGTATAAAAATATATTCAAACTGGTACATGCACACAAGGGAAAAAAAAAAAAAAAAAAAAACAAACACACTCCTATAAAACACACAAGGGTATAAAACACAGTCAAATTGGTTCACACAAGGATATGAAATACATGATACCATGATATACATGAAATGGTACGGGGGCACAGAAGGGTATAAAACAGATATACAAGGGTACAAAATACATTCTGTACATCATTATAAATGAAAATGTACAGCTTGTATTGAATACAAATGTATTCTGTACACATTTGTGTATTTTTACATACATACACACACACAATAAACGAATGCAAAACTTTATAACATATGATGAGCACAAATATGAACTGACACACAAATCTAGATAACATACCAAATACAAATATTAACGGCCACACATAATACACACAAGTTATACATTTATTAGGAGCACACATTTATGCAAAACAGACTGTAAAAGAATTAACTGTCACTATAATAAATGTACAGAAATCAATTCATCCAAAATGGGCCGTGCACTAATATCAGGCACACATGGATTGTGTGTGGTACTCGATCTATAATTTGGGACTCACACAGGTACACAAACTGCTCATTGACTGACACACAAATGTAATATGATGCACACAAATATTAGTGTGAACCTGAATACTGACCACACATATTGCACAAAATCGATCATCATCTTACTTGCACCACATGTAAAACGAATACACATAAAAAAAAAAGAAAAAAAAAAAAAAAAAAAAAAAAGAAGGACAGCTAACGCTACTCAATCATACCACACTGCACTCTGCATTACAACACACACAAATCTATACAGACACAAAGCACAATATTCTCTGCATGACACACACAGACAACAGCACACAGCGAGTTCAATTTAATTGTTCACACATCTATTAAGTGGTCCATATGTAGCCTGCAGTACTGAATATGTTTGTATTATATGTGTTTGTTTTATTGGTATGCATGGGGTTGACTTTTTAAAAGAAAGTCTGTTCTTCCAGCAAAGTATATTTTCATTTTCCAAAGTTAGTACATAAGGTAAACGTATGCAGTATGAACAGCCAATCCTGTGCAACGGAAATGAGAAATACAGCACATGGTTCACAGCTTCACCTTATTTACTAATATTTACTTTGAAAAGTTAACATTCATGTTTGGTAGGTGAACAACCTCTATTCCTCCACACTTCCATTCTATACAAAGATATCGTTCATGAACACAAACCTTAATGAACGCTACAGGTTAACATATACCACACAACTATACAACATACATTATACCACACAACACACATCACCAAGTCAAAAAGGGATCCATTCACAGATGCATGTTTAGCTAAATAATAATATGCAAGAAGTAACTGCTAAAATAATTCTACATAAGGGATGAAATTACCACAAACTAGACACAAATATATATGTGATAAATAATACAATATTCTGTACAACACACAATACACGGCCAATAATGCACCACAACAGCACAACTATTTACATATAAGGCTCATTTAGCGAATACACCAGTATGAATATATAGAACTAAAAAAGTGACAGTTATTGTTAGCGAGCCCAATGAGAGTAATTACAGTTATGTCCAAAAAAAAGATCGTTATTCTTATGCTAAAGCTTTGTGAAGACTATGGCGTATAGACCTTGTACCTAATGTACAATATTTTAGAATATATAATAAAGCGTCCAATGTTAATTGATCATTAATGCGTCCCAATAAATAAAGATATTTAAAACGTTAATGTATTGTAATTATATTATACAAATTGTAATCATATTATCGCTTTACACTATAGTTTAGATGCTGAACAACATGCGTCAGTGCTAGACTCTTCTATAGGAATATATAAGTCGTTTCTAATCTTCATATATTTTGGATTATCGATTGCCAATACAATCCAGCAGGTCGGGATCGCCTTTATACCCGGGTACATAGCCCGCGGAATGATCCTGTACATAGGTGATATCCCTCAACTCATCAATGGATCAATTTCCGACGTGTGCTAAAGGGGGTTTTCTAATAATCTATCGGAACCGACACTGAAAATTAACCAATCTTCTATATAAAAAAAAAAAAAAAAATTAAGAAAAGTATCTCCTTAATATTACAGTGATACTTAAAAAAAATTATATATATATATATATATATATATAGATTATACACACACATTCAATTTTATCACTTTTTTTTTAGCCACTCTTACTTGATATTTATTAATTGGTAACGTTAACTTATCACACACAGAACAAATCATTAAATTTTATTTATACCACATACACAGACTGTATAAAAAAAAAATTATATATATATATATATATATATATATATATATATATATATATATATATATATATATATATATAGTATTTTTATCACATACACACAGCCAGTAATAAATAACATACACACAGAAAAAAAAATCAGATTATAGTGATACACACACTATATATATATATATATATATATATATATATATATATATATATATATATATATATATATATATATATATATATATATATATATATATACATACATATATACACACACACACACACAATAAATATTTATATATATATATATATATATATATATATATATATATATATATATATATATATATATATATATATATATATATATACACACATATACACACACACATACTGTGTATGTGATATAAATATAGTAACAGTAAAACATTATTAAATTATATCTATATCACATGCACACAGACAATAAAAATATCAAACGATCATGTCACATGCACACAAACCGTAACGATTTTTTATTTTACTAGATATTTCTTTTGCATGCATTTATGGAACATTTTGCGTTGCATTTTTATCGTGTTATAGCCTGCATCAAAACTTTATTTTAGTAATTTATATCAATGCCCCACAAATTCGGTTTAAATCTGTACAAATGTTTTAGAACTAATGGTGTACACTAATGTATGATTTCACAAGGGAATGCTTTTTGTTGTTGGTGGTGGGAGGGGGGCTCTCATGAGGTGCTGCCACCTTTGGGGTCCTGCCAGTCTGCTGTAGATGGCAGTGCCTAGCACAGGGAGGGGGGTGTCCCCGGTTTCATCAAATGGCCCCACACTGGTCCCTAAATCCAGCTCAAATGAAAGCTCCGACTTATTTGCATTTGCTGGTCCTTCTAAAGTGAATGGCATACATAATAGTAGCAGATCGTGCCATTCTATTCTACACAGTGCCTGGAAAAGTCCTGGTATTATAAGCTAAATGGTTATAATGTAGCAATGAAATCTCAATTTAATTGGTAATTATTTTAAATAATGTAATGCAGCTGCATTGCCTGGAGAATGTTCCTGTGTTATAGGAAGAAAGTTATAATGTAGCAAAGAAAGCACCATTTGCAATGAGAAGATTTCTGTATGAATATCATTGTAACATATTTTTGTGATGCATTATCATTTATCATTTTATTTGCATCATCATTATTCTCCCCCCCCCCCCTCTAGAAATTTCAGCTTAGCACAGGCAGGATGCAGCCTGGAGCCTCATTGTCTGAGCAGCCTTACCTTGTCAGAATGCACTGCAGGGATATCCTTGTCTTCAAGTTTACATAGAAACATCTGATCGCCCTTCCAATACATGACACAGCCAGACCTGGTTACATCCCAAATCCAGAGGGGCCACAGAAGAGCAGAGAAGGAAAAAAAGGCAAGGAATTCCAGGGGCCCCTGGGCTGCCCCCCACACCAAGCTCCTCACTCACCCTGACTGGCAGCTGCAAGCTCCACTGCTGCCTGCTCTGCTGCAATCAAAGTTTTGTTTTGCAGGGGGAGGATCCCAAGAGCACAAACACAAGGGAGAGCTGACAGCCTGGCCCCGCCCCCCGGAGTCAACCCCGCCCCCTGGCACTGGGGAAGTCAGGACAGGACAGGCAGAGTGACAACACAGTGCAAGGTGAGTCTCCAGCTGCAGTGCTAAGGAATTATCTTTAATGTTTTATGGCTGGCTTCAATTGCCTCAATTCTAGGGGGATTGTGCACACTTGGAGGCTTTAGATACATTCTTCTCCAGTGCAGGTAAAAGGCATATATATGTAATGCATAGACTTCAGCATTTTGTTCAGATGGTCATATTCAAGCAGAGGTGTTGCGCAGAGGCACGCTGGGAAAAAAAAAAAAAAAATCTTCCCTGCTGCATCTTAGTGCATTGACCTGCATTGCATCATAGAAAAATTATGGCAAAAAAGAAAAAAAGGGTACGCGTTTGCTACTTTTCTTCACATCCAATCCAAGGGCCCATTTACTACTTTGCAGTGCGTTAACGGGCATTGCATGAAAACAGTCCATCCTACCCTAATGTGCCAAAAATCAGACATGACCTTTTTTTGTAAAGCAATGCACTGCAACATACCTGTGTCCAAGTGACGCAGGCGCGCTGCCTTATGGCCCATACACACGATGCGAAAAACGGACTAAAAATACTGTTTTCGAATCGATCGTACGATAATCAGTTCTTTAGTACAGAGCTTTCGAGAGCCGATCGCGACAGTTCATCCGATATTATTCGATCGGACAAATGCGAAAATTTTTCTCGTAGGATACCAGATTGTAGGATTTTAATTTAATCAGTACAGTTGTCGTCCAAAAACACAATAAAAATACACTACAACACGTGACATCACTCCCGATTTTTTTATTCTGTCGTATGAAAATATGTGTCATTTTAGTAACCTCTCCATTTTCACTATGCAACTAGCATGCAAAAAAAAAAAAAAAAAACGGACGATCTGTTGTGCGATTTTCAGACCTTGTGTACGGGCCATTAGGGCTTGTTCACATTTTCCTAAATTTCCAACGCTTAACAAATGCTCCTATTGCGTTAGTCGCGCGTTAATGAGCCTTAGTATGGGCGTTAGACTGCCAGTTTACAAGCATTAATGTTTACAAACACCCCAATGGGCAGTTTTGAAGCGTTTGATGAGTGTTAAGACGCGTTAAAACCGCTCCACAAACGCCTATTCCATTCAAGGAAATAAATGAATCTTAAAGCCCCGCAACCGCATCTCAAATACCTGCCAGAGCGTTTGTGAAGCGTTATAGACTTGAATGGATAGCGTTGAAATGCTTCAAATGCCTCCTGACTTGACATGAGGCTTCAATTTTGAAGCAAAGCAACGCAATGCTAATGTCGCATACACACAGTCGGATTTTCCGACAACAAATGTTCTATAGGAGCTTGTTGTCGGAAATTCCGACCGTGTGTAGGCTCCATCGGACATTTGTTGTTGGAATTTCCGACAACTAAAATTTGAGAGCTGGTTCTCAAATTTTCCGACAACAAAATCCGTCATCGGAAATTCCGATCGTGTGTACACAATTCCGACGCACAAAATTCCACGCATGCTCGGAATCAAGCAGAAGAGCCGCACTGGCTATTAAACTTAATTTTTCTCGGCTTGTTGTACGTGACCGCGTTCTTGACGTTCGGAATTTCAGAATTTGTGCGACCGTGTGTATTCAAGACAAGTTTTAGCCAACATCCGACGGAAATAAATTCACGGTTTTGTTGTCGGAAAATCCTATTGTGCGTACATAGCATAACACTTCATGTTTTGATAATGTGAACAGCACTGTGTGCTGTCCATTGTTTTGCATAAGCGTTTGAGGGGCGTTTTTAACACCCCTCAAACGACTGATTTTAATGTCAGTGAGAACTTAAAGTATTACTAAACCCACAACAGTAAAATTAGTGTGTATATGTAGTAAAGCATGCTTGTTATACTCACTGTGGAACCTAAGGGGTTAATCCTCCACATTGTGTAAAAAGGCTATGTGATCCCGTCTTCTCTGATCCTCCCCTTCTTCCACTGACTCCAGACCATCTCCTTCTTCTTTTATTTTTTCTTTGGCAGAGTGCATGTGATCAGCACAGGGCCAATCAGCACTGTCCAGACAGAGGGTGAGGGGAAAATGAAAACTCCTCCTACCCACTTTAAGCAGACACTGATAGAAGTCACAAGACTGCTCTAACTGCTGATGAGAAAAGGTATTTAACAGTTTATATTTACTAAAACAATTGCATTTCCATGTACTGTGTACTGTCGGAGACCAGATATAGTGAATGCAGGGTCCTAGGTTTAGTAATACTTTAAGTGGTTGCAAAGTCTCGTTTTTCTTCATATAAAAATAACAAACATCTTATACTTGCCTCCTCTGTGCAGTTTTGCACAGAGCAGCCCAGATCCTCCTCTTTTCGGGTCCTTTTTTGGCTCTCCTGGCCCCTCCCTCCTGTTCAGTGCCCCCACAGCAAGTAGCTTGCTATGGGGGCACCCGAGCTGAGCCACAGATTCCTGTGTCCATTTTGACACAGAACCCCGACCCGGCCTGCCCCCCCCCACCCCTGATTGGCTAGCTGACTTTAATTGACAGCAGCAGGAGCCAAAGGTGCTGCTGCTGTGTCTCAGCCAATCAGGAAGGAGAATCTCGGACGGCTGAGGGATTCGTGGACATCGATTGACAGAGAGGGATCTCAAGTAAGTATTAGGGGGGCTGAGGGGAGGCTGCTGCACACAGAAGGATTTTTATCTTAATGCCGAGAATGCATTAAGATAAAACACTTCTGCCTTTACAACCCCTTTAGCCTTAGTGCATTGGTGTGTCTTTCAAAATGAATGCAACGCAGTAACGATTTACCACACCTCAGCAACGTAAATGAACCTTAATGGGGTTTTTTTTTCTGCTATTTTAACAAATGCAGTCATCTCATTAGCCTGGGCTACCACACAAGAGATTTTTAGTAGATTGATTATGCTAACAATTAAAGCAGAAAAATATTAAGATAAAAATGGATAGCCCATCAAAAAATTATAAAAACAGCTTTTGCTGAAATATTTGCCTTCAATAAAAAAAAAAAAAAAAAAATATTGTTTTCTGCCACTAGATGTCCTCAGCCAGATAGGCACTTTCTCTGAGCCCAGGACATCCTGGACCCACCCCCTGCCTATGACTGGTCAGTAAAAGAAGCCGCAGCATCGTGATAAGCTCATCTCTCTGCTGTCTCCTCCTACCAGCATGCTTTTTTTGTCAGCACATGACTTGATTGGCTCCTTGTACTGCTTCTTCCACTCACACCCAGCCCTGCTGTCCAAGGACTGGGGCTGATAGCAGGTCGCATTCAGGTACTTACATTGTTTGCTTTTTAAAAAAAAAAACACATTTAGGTGTAGTGGAGCATCATGGGAAATGTAGTTTCAAAACATCTGGGGTGCCAAGGTTCGCCATCACTGCTCTATAGAAATCCAGTAGTGAACAATTGCTACTCCTAGCAATACCAGTAGCAAGACTTTGCTGCTAATACAATTCTGTGTAGTTCTATTCTAATACAGAGTCCCAACAAGTGGCAAAGTAGATTTCTAGCTAAAATGTTTGTGGCTATTAATAGTTTTTAGTTTTAAATAACGTACAGATGGAGTCGATTTTTATTGCTGCTTTTGGTGACAACTGTCACCAGAGAACACAAGGATTTGGGATCTAAATCCTGCAGTTGTCACCAGGATAGGGCTGCCACCTGACCAGGGTTCACCCGGACAATCCGGGTCTTGAATCATTTGTCCGCGTTTCACACCAACAGTAACCCGGACACATTATTCAGACCTATAGAAAGTGCACTGCAGCGCGTGGCGGGAGGAAGTGCACTGCAGCGCGTGGCGGGAGGAAGTGCACTGCAGCACGTGGCGGGAGGAAGTGCACTGCAGCACGTGGCGGGAGGAAGTGCACTGCAGCACGTGGCGGGAGGAAGTGCACTGCAGCACGTGGCGGGAGGAAGTGTGGAATACCTGCAGTGGCTGGGAATCAGCAATATGACGGCATACCAACATATGGGCCATATGAAAGGTAAGTATATAGCCTCTTGTTTTATAAGTTGGCCTTGTATACATTTTGACCTTGTTATGACAGGATCACTGTAATGCACTGCAATAGTGTGAATGGGCCCTAAGAGAGAATTTCCTCTGACTTCCTGTTGTGTCCCCAGGATAGGAAGTGAAGGGAAATGTCCTCAATGGGGCATGAACGGTCTTGTTTTGTCTAGAGATACTCTTTAAACCTCTTACCAAGAGGCTAAAATCATGCACTCAGCTTTAGCCCGTGTGGTTTCAGGTAGCACAGGGCTATCAGCTGTCCCAGGAGAAGTGCATCAAGCACAGGGCCATGAAGATCAATTGCCTTGCATAGAAATCTGCACTGCAATGTAGTAAGTCAAGAAAACACAGCCCACAAGATGCTTTCCTGCGTGTTGCTGTGCCCTTTTGGGGGAGGGGGGGATGCCATGCCAAACTCAAACAATGAAACCCCTATTGCATGTGGTGGGCAGTATTGAATGCGACTCTTTACAGTTAATGGTGCCACCCTGTAATTGCATGCAAGGCACCCGATTGTGGTGCAGCAGTTCAGTCTTTTTAGATTTCAGGCTGGGTTCACACTGATGCGTTGCGTCACATCGCATGTGATTCGCACAGGAATCGCACCACATTCCTGTGCAAATCACATGCGATTCTGTGTGGCGTGATTTGAGTCCATCATTTTGCATGGCTCCAATCGCACCACATCAAAGAGGTGCAGGCAATTTTTTTTTTTTTTTTTTTTTTTTGCTGCACTGGAATCAGATCGCACGGATGTCCATACCCATGCGATCCAATTCTTGCAAACGCACTGCATTCTGTGACCTGCTTTTGGGGCGACGTTAAATTTTAATTGACGCCAGCAGCAGATCGCATGAACACAGTGTGATTGCTATGCAGTGCGATGCAGGAAATGCAGCAATTCCAGTGCATTTCTCGCATCGCATAAGTGTGAGCCAAGCATAAAACAGGCGGTGAGATGTGACATATTGCCTCCCAGGGGCCTGTCAACTATGCTCTGAAAAGCGGTCAGCCAAGGATCACTTTTCAGAGGGGTAGCCGGGGCTGTGGCAAATGAGAACAAGCACTGAGGCAGTAAAATATTCCACATACAATGCAACAAACTGATAGGCAGGTTGTATTTTTTGGTCAGTTGCCATTTTACCCTGAATAATGCCAGCACTGGGGACTGCATTCCTTCACCACATGAACATGGGCACCTGGGCATTACAAGTGTGAATGTTTATACAGTCTGCACATCCTACCATCTTAGCCTCCCTTTATGCTTAGTATGTTTGTACCCAGAGGCTTTTTTTTTTTTTTGCAGGGTCGTATGCGCACCATGTAGTACAGGGGCAGAATTGTACGTTTTTTGGCCCCCATAGATCTTCAGATTGGAGCGCCTGAAAAATACGCATAAACGCATATTTTTCAAGCGTTTTTCTGCTGCTCCCAATACCATTGCACAGTTCTGCCCCAAAGACGCTCACATAATTTTATGAGCTTCATGCGACAACTGAACCTGCCCCTTTTTTTTGGCAATGCAGCACACCACAACACACAGCGAACCTTTATACGCTATGATGCGGATGCGTTCAGGCACCATTTACAATTAAAGGCACTGCAACGCATTGCGCACTACCGCAGTGCAAAGGTGTAAAGCCAGCCTTGCTGATTGCTCCCTTTTTTTCTTCCTATAGGGCAGGGATATGCAATTAGTGGACCTCCAGCTGTTGCAGAACTACAAGTCCCATAAGGCATAGCAAGACTCTGACAGCCACAAGCATGACACCCAGAGGCAGGGGCATGATGGGACTTGTAGCTTTGTAGGTCCACTAATTGCTTATCCCTGCTATAGGGCATTCTCAATAAATGGGATGCCACAATGCAAAAGAAACAAGTGTGTTACCGTCTCAATATGTGTGAATGGGCCCCAAATGGAAATGGGGCTGTACTATTACTTGGCATACCCTTGGCTGTCTCTAGCAGCTTGGTGCCCCTCTCATTAAATTACTGGAAGAATTAAAGAGACTGTCACTGCTAACCCCATTATGAAACTGCTGATTGGCTGGTGGGACAAGGGGTGGGCAGGAGGGCAAGCTGCCCTGGGAACTATGGCATCATGTGAGGTGGGGGATGCTGCAAGGCGATTGGTGGAGGGAATTTGTGTTGGTAGGGGAAATTTGGTGGGCAGCAGGGGGGTAGAATTGTTCTAGGAGAGGAAATTTGGGCAGGTGTGCTGGGAGTGGTGATTTAGGGGGGGGGGATTTGTGTTGGAAGGGGGGGATTTGTGCTGGATGAGGTAATATGGTAGAGGCTGGAGGGGAATTGTGTAAGCATAGAGTTTTCTTTTTTTTTTGGGGGGGGGGGGGGTTGTGCTAGTAGGAATTATTGCAGGGTATTTGTGCTAAGAGGGTAAATTTGGGGGGGGGGGGAGAGGGGGGATTTGCTAGGTAGAGGACTTGTGCTGGGGGGGGGGGGGCATTTCTTTTGGAGGGATTTGGGGGGGGGGGGGGGAGATTTGTGCTGGGAGTGGGGATTTCAGCAGGGGGCAGATGTACTGGGAGAAGGGGGAATTTATGCTTAGGGGTGAACATATGCAGATTAGTGTTCAATTTTGGGGTGGGGATTTTAGCTGACAGGTAATGCTCATACACATTGGGGGGCGGGCAGTTTGGCATGTTCACCCTGGGCTCTAGATAACCTTGTCCCAGAACTGCCTGGACATCTCTGGCTTCAATATTTTG
This sequence comes from Aquarana catesbeiana, assembly GCF_042186555.1. Lineage (NCBI taxonomy): Eukaryota > Metazoa > Chordata > Amphibia > Anura > Ranidae > Aquarana > Aquarana catesbeiana. Next base: position 316,281,188 of record NC_133330.1, read on the forward strand.
GGCCACCGCCCTGGAACAAGCATGCAGCAACAAGTCAGAAAGTCTGATCTGGTCAGTGATGTACTAAGCTAAGGCATTGAATGGAGAGGAAGGCAAGTATCATTTTTAGATTGCCTGCTGGGACTTGTAGTTACCCAACACCTAGAGGACTGGTTGCTGCTAACTATAGAGAATGGAAATTAGCCACAGGGCAGCTAAAGAGTTCCTGCCACCCTACCTCTCTATCCAGGGTTCAGCATCCATAGTCTTCCTATCCATCTTGGTATCTCCCCCCATTACACCCTCCATAGTCCTCTTCATGGACTGATATCACTTTACCAACTGCACAGACCCTGACTTAAAAAAAAACAGATTTTCTCATTAGGACAAAAAGCAACATGTGAGTCCTCCATCCATGTGTGAGGGGGAAGACTAGCTGGAAATCAAGCTGTAGGTTGCTAATTAGCATTAAGCGCTCAGGCTGCCATGAAGTAAAAGGCAAATAATTGGAACTGGTGTGCAGAGGGGTCTGATGGCTGCAGGCAGAGGATCTGCTCTTCTTCACCGACAAAGGATAATTATCGTTCTGTATGGGTCTGCTGCAGCCTTCTCCATACACACAGCGCCCAGAGAGCCCAGCCATGGCATGGGGAGGACAGGGAGGGGTGAGGTCCTTTCCAGGAGCTTTGTGATCTCTATAGATCGAGGGCTATGTACTGTGATACTGTGAACTATAAGGACCAGAGGGGACTGGAAGAAGGACTACTTCAACCCTACAACTAACTTACCCGCCCCATGGTCCAAGAGAAGGGGGACTGACTACTGAATGGCCAGTGGGATCAAGGACTGACTACTGAATGGTCTCTAGGGGTAACAACTGATGCTGAAGGGTTTTATAGGTTACAACTGATGCCTAATGTTCACTAGGGATGACAACTGATGCTGAATGGTCACAAGAGGAAAAAAATGAAGTTGAATGATCACTAGGGTAACATCTTATGCTGAGTGGTCTCTAATGGCAACAACCGATGCTGAAGTAGCAACTGGTACTGAATTGTTTTTAGACTGATGAGAGTGATCACTAGGGGTAACAACTGAATAGTCTCTAGGGTTAACAGCTGATGCTGAATGGTGTTTAGGGGTAATAATTTATGCTGAATATTTTTTTAGGGGTAATAATTAATGCTGAATGGTTACTAGGGGTAATGACTGATGCTGATGTTGTGACTATAGGGGTAATAACTGATGCTGAGTGATTACTAGGGGTAATAACTGATGCTGCATAATTACTATGGGTAATAACTGATGCTGTATAGTTACCAGGGGCAATACCTGATACTGAATGATTACCAGGGGCAATAACTGATGCTGAATGATTACCAGGGGCAATAACTGATGCTGAATGATTACCAGGGGCAATAGCTGATGCTGAATGATTACCAGGGGCAATAACTGATGCTGAATGATTACCAGGGGCAATAACTGATGCTGAATGATTACCAGGGGCAATAACTGATGCTGAATGATTACTAGGGGCAATAACTGATGCTGAATGATTACTAGGGGCAATAACTGATGCTGAATGATTACTAGGGGCAATAACTGATGCTGAATGATGACTAGGGGCAATAACTGATGCTGAATGATGACTAGGGGCAATACCTGATGCTGTATGGTTACCAGGGGTAATGACTGATGCTGAATGATCACTAGGGGCTATGCTGAGTTATTGGGGGCAATAACTAATGCTAAATGGTTGTAAGGGACAAAAACTGATGGTAAATAGTTTTTGACTTTTATTTTTTATGGGTTACAACTTATGTTGAATGAGCTCTAGAAACAGTGGATACTGAATGGTTCTCAGGGTAAAAACTGATCACTATGGTCTTGAGATATCAATTGACGCGCAGTGGATAGCGGTAACCATGACTGATGAGTATTATATTTAGGGGTAGCAGCCTCTACCACAATCCAGTGAATAGTAGGATTATTATTATTATTATTATTATTATTAGTATTCAGGATTTATATAGCGCCACCAGTTTGCCAATTGATTTCTCAATAATCTGATTACAGAATGGTCGTTATGGGGTAACAACATTTTATTTATGAATTTGCAGAAATTCTTTTTTTTTTTTTTTTTTCTTTTTAGACATGAATAATTATACAGTTTGTCATGGGTATGTTACTGTTATTAAATAAATATACCTTTATATCGGATGGTATGATGGTGGCATTGCAATCATAATAATTTATCGCGATGGTCATGTAATGCTGCCATAATCTTATTATCTTATAGATTCTGCTCTTATTATAGCGAGAAATGTATTTGTCCCCAGCAATTTATTTTCTATAAAATGTTCAGAATGTTCCGTATAATCTGGGCTGAGGCTGATATACATTGAAGACAATAATAATTACACATTTATGTACAAAATGTTATAATCTCCGCTCTAGCCCAACATTGTACATTCACGTGCAGAGCTATTTGCTACAGTATAAGGGAATGCGTGCAAGTACGTCATCATTGTACAAAATATAGTATATTTTTATGAGTTGGTTTACCGCAGTATTTAAATACAAATCTAATATGTGTGAGAGATTTGTATATCGGCTCCTATCACTGTCTGACTTATTTTTTTATTTTTATATTTATTATAATCTATACATTTGTATGGACATCTCTACATGGCACCCCTACAATGCTAATGTTCCCTTATGGTAGAGGTATGTGTCTGGGAGAATAGATCCATACCGTATAACGAAATAACTGACACTATATAATATATTTTCCATTTTTGTCTGCATTTAGGAATATTAATGTAGCTGAGTTTAGTGCAAGATATGGGATGTTTTACATATACAGCTTTATATATTACAGAAAGAAGGGTAGAAGTGGATTAAAAAGCTTCCTATCATGCATTTATATATGAGTGGAGGAAATAAAATAAAATTTAAAAAAAAATGTGCACACTATAGGTTATTACCGGATACCAATCCTGTCATTTAGTATATATGTATATGTATGTGTGTGTGTGTGTGTGTGTGTGAAAATATATATATATATATATATAATATAAACAGCGGTGTTTAGTATGACATTGGGAACTGTGTGCTCCTGGAATATCTCTCCGGTACTCTTCTATTCTGCTCTATGGAAATGTCAAACAAATTACTCCCTACAATCATCTCCTAATAAACTGCACCGTCCTCCCAGACTGATCCCTCCTCAGTCCCGCACACAACCCCGAGCACACCGGGAGAGATCATTGTGAATTAGGAAAACGTTCCCCTGTCGGTGTTCCGGGCCCTCCACAGCCCGCACCCCGGGGGAATGTGCGGAGAGCCGGGCACTGAGAGCGGGATGCCGGAAGGATTATAGCTACATTCTGTGTCATGTCAGTCCCGGGGCTTCCCGAGGACAAGCAGCTGGTACATCCCTCTATAGCAATGTGTATAATCCCTCCCTATATAGAAATATATATGATCCCTCTATAGAAATGTATAGATCCCTCTATAGAAATGTATATGATCCCTCTATAGAAATATATATGATCCCTCTATAGAAATGTATATGATCCAGGGTTGCCAACCTCTTGCAGCATTTTTTTACTGACAAAACATGGAAAGTTTACTGACAGAGCACTTTTTTTTTACTGGCAGTCTGAGAAATGATAGAACTCCTATTGAAAACTAACACAGTGGATATTTGAACAGTATACACATGATATGGAAACACTGACAATACCTATAACAAAGTATTTTGCTTGATTTACACTTAAAAAGTCAACACAGCATGAAATTATCAGCCCCTGATATTTACTGACAGTTGTAAAAAATCACAGATTTTTACAAACTGTAAATTTACTGGCGGTTGGCAACCCTGATATGATCCCTCTATAGAAATGTATATGATCCCTATATAGAAACATGTAGATGATCTTTCTATAGAAATGTGCTCATGATCCTTCTTTAGATAAGTGTCTTATCCCTCTATAGAAATATGAATGCTCCCTATATAGAAATGTATATGATCACTTTATAGAAATCTGTACATGATTCCTCTTTAGATTTGTGCACATTATCCTCCTATAGAAATGTGTATGAACCAACTAAATAGGTGTTTGATCCCTCTATAGAAATGTGTACATGATCCCTCTATAGAAATGTGTACATGATCCCTCTATAGAAATATATGTACATGATCCCTCTATAGAAATATATGTACATGATCCTTCTTTAGAAATGTGTACATGATCTTTCTATAGAAATATATGGAATTGTATCCCTCTGAAATGTGTATGATCCTTCTATAGAGATCTGTACATGACTCCTCTTTAGATTTGTGTACATTATCCGCCTATAGAAATGTGTATGAACCAACTTAATGGGTGTTTGATCCCACTATAGAAATATTTACATTATCCGCCTATAGAAATGTGTATAATTATGTTATAGAAAGATGTACATGATCCCTCTTTAGATATGTGTACATTCTTCTTCTATAAGAAATGTGTACACCTCTATAAAAAGATGTACATAATTCCTCTCTTAGGATTCACACCTATGCATTTTTAGTGCTTTCTGTATTTTGCAGATTTGCACTACAGACCATTTAACATGGTTTCCCATGGAACACATTCTGTAGTGCAAAATGCAAAAAGCACTAAAAATGCCTAGGTGTGAATCTAGCCTTAAGATGTGCAGGATCCTTCTATAGAAATATATATCTCTCTATAAAAATCTGCACATGATCCCTCCTTAGATATGTGTACATTATCCAACTAAATAGGCATTTGATCCCTCTATAGAAATATGTACATTCTTCTTCTATAGAAATGTGTATGATTATGTTATAGAAAGATGTACATGATCCATCTTTAAAAATGTCTATCTACATCTTAATTAATACACCTACAGATCTTTATAAAACAATTACCTGATAATAGAATACATTATCCTGATATTATTCAGTGTCTTTGTATAGAGTAACACATAAATGAAGTTGAGTTCTGTAAAAGCCATTCACAGAAGAGCTGACTGTAGGGAGTAATGGGAAGAAGGTTCTATTAGAATGTTCTGAGAAGGGTTTAAAAAGAGGACTATCACTTTCCAATCATTACTATTCCAGAACTCTGACTGCCCAGGCTGTGACCCCTCTAGATGTGTGCTGTGTATTAAATCTCCAGTACTTGTCCATAGAGATCACTAACAGCAAATTCACAGAGCAGGAAAAATAGAAATCTTCCATAATTGTGTGTATGTCCAGCTGCAGACTTTTCCTGTCTGTTCAGGATTTGTAGTTCTGTCCCTGGAATGTTTTTGGTTTTAAGCATTGTCAAAAAGCACCATAAAATTTCCCTCATTTTTTTTTTCCATCATAGCAATAGTTATTGAGTATTGAATAGTTCAATAGAGTATTGAACACTGTTAGCTGTTAAGGCAGAATGATTTCATTCTTTATTGGTAGGCTGTAGTATTGTCCCTCCTTGTAATGCTGTGTATTGATATGAACCATTTCCAGAAATGTATAAAACCTGTCTAAAGCAGGCCATAGACGAGTTGAAAATCGAACGTAAATTCTCGGTCGTTGGTTTTTTTTTTTTTTTTTTGCATCATTAGTGTGCCAACTGCGACATATGATTTTCGTGACGCAATTGAAAGTGCCTGATCCAACATGCTGGATTTTTTTTCTTTTTAGAAATGATAGTATGCACCATTTTCAATCGACAGAACCTTCAGTTTTCGATTCCTCCTCCTTGGCTGGCCTAAGGGATTTATTTATTTCAGTTAATTATATAGCACCAACAACTTTACATATTTATTATACATTCACATCAGTCCCTGCCCTCAAGGAGCTTACAATGTAAGGTCCCTACTTGGTATTCATATACTAGGGCCAATTTAGACAGGAGTCAATGAACCTACCAGCATGTATTTGGAGTGTGGGAGGAAACCAGAGTACCCGGAGGAAACCCACGCAGGCACACCGAGAACATGCAAACTCCAGGCAGGTAGTGCCGTAGTTGGGATTCAAACCAACATTCCTGGTCTTGCCAGGCAGAAGTTCTAACCACTTCACCACTGTGCTCTATAGAATCCTAAAAGCTTGAATCTTTATAGCCAATAGGGTATCACCAAAACTTCTGCAGTGCATTTTCCATAACTGAAATAGCTACTTTTTAAACATCAGGGATCTTTACAGAAAATTTGCCATGAATGTGGCACCGGTACAGCAATATAAAGGAAGGCTTGGGCACTTTTTTTTTAAATTTTATAATGAGTAGTCAGAAGTGGAAAATCAACATTGTGGGTGGTTCGGATCCTTTTGTATGGAGCACCCTGCTTCTCTGTGCTTGAATACTGCAGATCTATACTCAGCATGGCTACACTCTCATGGACTTTATTACTATAGACTGTGCAGTGCTGCATTGCTAGCTCTGCATATACAAAAAAAAGTGCTAAGGCCCCATTCAAAATCTGGGCGTTTTTGTAGCTCGTATTTCCGAAAAATGCTAAAATTTCAAAAATCCCAGCGTTATTGGTAACACCTGAGCCTGGCACCACTTGAAGCTTTAAGCCCTCGTTCACTCCAATACGATTTGTCATGCGATTTGACAGTTCAAAACCACATGACAAGTCGCGCCCTATTTGTGGCAAATCGTCGCAGCAACTTTGAAAAAGGTTCCTGCACTACTTTTTTGAGATTTGATTGCAACATGCATTGACTTCTGTTTTTAAATGAGCTCACAAGCCACAATGAAATTGCACATCCAAATTGCACTGATCTGCGGCTTTGAAATCGCACTGAAGTAGTACAATTTCAAAGCCGCACTGGTGTGAACCAGTTTGTTTGAAAAAGTACATGGGCTTTATTTGAGATGAAAGCATTTTTGGACACAGTAGACTTCAATGGGGGCACACATTGCATTTTTTTTTCCCTAGTATCAAAATTTTTATTGGCTAAAAATAATTTAAGAAAATACTCAAGCCTCACATGCCTATAAAATGTGTGTACAAACGCTAAAGAAAAAATTAAAAGCCTGTAAAACAACATTAGTGTGACTGCAGCCGGATACTGTAATAAACTATATTCAAATGCAATAACAAACATGTAAAATATTGCAGCTGACCCGTCCTTGGATCTGGTGGCTGCATTCATTTTCTTTCTTTTTTTTTTCAGGCTTTTTTTACTTTTATTTTCACCAGGTGATTGTAACACAGGGGGGGGGGGGGAGTTACAAAAACTGGTGCATACAGAATCTGGTGCAGCTGTGCATAGTAACCAATCAGCTTCCGGGTTTTATTGTCAAGGCTTATTTGGACAAGTTTGAAGTCAGAAGCTGATTGGTTGCTTTGCACAGCTGCACCAGATTCTGTGTGCACCAGTTTTAGTAAATCTCCCTGTCCTAGGGTGAAGACACTCACCCCCTCACAGGCTTTGCCTCACCTGTGAATTGCTGAATTAACAAGTGTTCTTTTGTATAAATGTATTAATGGTTACTTTAATAAAAAAAAAGGAGTATTTGCAAATAATGGACAAAAACTGCAAAATAAACACACAACTTCCACTTTGAAGGGCCATTCACACCTAAGTATTTTAAGGGCTCTTGCACACAGGTGAACAAAACATTGCTCTTTTAGGTGTTTAGCATGTTTTTATTTTTTGAACAAGGTGCACATTGTTCTCTATGGGCCAATGCACACAGCTGCGTAAGCTCTGTTTAAAAAAATAAAAATA